>NC_134534.1:93850000-94156666 GCF_050624435.1 Tenrec ecaudatus | reverse complement strand
TCAAGTGAACCCAATCAGTTTCTGCTCTCCTCGCAGTCACAGCTGTGATTTTCCGCCTTCCTTGCAAGAACGGCCTGAGCTGTGGGCTCCCATTAAGGAGCGGTGATTACCAGGCCTGAGTCAGATGTTCCCGGTGTTTCAGGAAGGCCTGCTTTCTCCCTCTCCTGGGCACTTCTGAGAAACAGGGCCGAGGGCCTGGCTCTCTTCACCCCCAGTCCAAAGCCACCTGGCCCGCCTGGCCCACTTTCTCTAGCAAACACATCGAGGTGGAAAAAATGCATTAGGGAGCAATCAACCTCCTGTAGAAAGGAGCAGGAGGAAGAACTAGACAGGAGCTGCAGCATCCTGGCTGGCCTGTCCCTCCTAACCCCGCAGCAGCTTCCCACTGTATCAAAGCCATTATTCTGATTTACAATCGCTGGCAGGGATGTGGTGCCCAATAAACAGGGTAAACACAGGCTTATTGGGTACCACATGTGAAATTGTACTATAAAATTAGTAAGTAAGCACAAGTAAGCCTGTGCTTACTTGCTGAGAGCCTTCCTCTTTTTCTCTAGCCCTCCATTTCAGAAGCAGGATGCCCGTAGGATTTTCAGTGACTGGTTGTTAAGAAGTAGAACATCAGGGCTTTCTTCTGAGGTACCACTAAGTGGAAACCATAGTCTTGCAGTAGATTAAGCTTTGGACCACTAACCCAAAGTTTCGTGGTTCAAGCCCACCATCTACTTCACAGGAGACAGACAAAGCAGTCTCCTTCCATAAAGATGTAGGGTCTTAGAAACCCTTTGGGGGAAGTTCTACTCTGCCCGCGAGGGTGGCTGTGAGTCAAAAGACTTAACAGGACTGAGTTTAGTTTGAGGTCTTTGATAAACATTTTAAAGAACCTTTTTCATCCTGTCCTTTAGCTATCTGGACGTAGCGGCATGGCCAAAGGACCCTGCCAGGGAGTGACATACTCAAGGGCACACACTGTGCTCCCTGTAGCCATTGCTGCCACAAGGCAGACAGTTGGCAGGCCAGAGGCACATGTCCTCCCGTGTTGTCTGTCTTTGAAGACCATGAACCTAGTTTAGGGAATCACAGAATCTCCCATCAAACAACTAAGCTGTTCTGATTCTTCCTGATCCATCTGGCTAAGTACACCATGGGCCAATGGGCACACAGCAAGGCACAAGGGGTGGGAAAGTATAGTTGTTTTCTGGGGTGAGGTGGACAGGTAGGCTTACGCAAACAGTTGAAGAAAAGAAAGTCTGACAAAGTGGTAAGTCTTCTCTCACATGTCTTTTTATTCATTTATTTATTTATTTTAAGGAGCACTTGTGGGGAGGAACAGCCGGACCTGCAAGGCTTAGAGAATCAAAAGATCTGCTTTCTCATGCCAAAAACTCTGGCCTGAGAGTAAGTAGGCTCCAGGGTGAGACATTGCCGCTGCCCTCCAATTCCCCCAGCTCTGTGACAGGGTTGTAACATGAATGCAGCATGACTGGAAGGTTGGTGGAAAGGACAGTGGGTAATGTCAGGATAAGGTGAATCCCTTTAAAATGTATCACAGTACTTAGGGAGAGGCGAGCACACTCAATTGGAGACAGGAAAATGGGGATTTGTGTAGGGAAAAAGCGACGGACCTGGATAACATACTTCCAAGTGGCTGGAACAGCAAGAGCAAAGGTCCACAGAAGAGGGACACCAGGGGGCATTCTGAGGGAAAGCCAGAGCGTTAATTTGATGAGGCTCACGCACTCTCCTGCTCCTTTCAACGTTTGAAGTGAATGTGTGTGTCACTAAAGACTCCAATTCCATTTCACCTTTCTCAAATAATTTTTTTAGCTACTCAGACCAATATTTAGGTCCAAGGAGTAAGTTATCTGGACAAATTTTTTTTTTGAAAAAAGAAGCACACCGTGTATAGGAATTTCACAGTCCATCTCAACAAATAAAATCAATAGCAATATCCTATTAAGTCCTTCATAAAGTGGTTCTTTTTCCACCATCGCCCCGATTCTTCCTCTTTCCCCACCATGTCCTCAATATTCCATCCTTCCCCTGTTCCAAGTCCTGTGTTCCAACACAGAATTTCATGAATGCTCCATTTGAGCTGGGCTCCTGGGATGTTATAAAAATGGTGAACAAGTGGCCATCTAGCTCAGAAGCAACAAAGCCCACATGGAAGAAGCACACCAGCTGGTGCGACCACGAGGTGCCAAAGGGACCAGGTATAAGGCATCATGCAAAAAAAAAAAAAAAGAAAGAATATGTATATATCATAGTGAATGAAGGGGGTAGTGCAGAGTGGAGACCCAAGGTCCATTTGTCGGCCACTGGAGATCCCCTCACAAGGGGTTTAGGAGAGGAGACGGGTCAGTCAGGGTGCGATGTAGTACCGATGAAGAACACAGCTTTCCCCCAGATCCTGGATGCTTCCTCCCTCCAACTACCATGATCCGAATTCTACCTTGCAGGACTGGATAGGACAGAAGTTGTACACTGGTGCATATGGGAGCTGGAGGCACAGGGAATCCAAGGTGGATGATACCTTCAGGACCAGGGGTGTGAGGGGTGATGCTGGGAGAGTGGAGGGTGAGTGGGTTGGAAAGGTGGAACTGATTACAAGGATCCACATGTGACCTCCTCCCTTGGAGATGGATGGCAGAGAAGGGGGGGAAGGGAGACCCGGATAGGACAAGATATGACAAAATAACAATCTATAAATTATCAAGGGTTCATGAGGGAGGGGGGAACGGGGAGGGAGGGGGAAAAAAAGGACTTGCTGCAAAGGGCTTAAGTGGAGAGCAAACGGTTTGAAAATGATTAGGGCAAAGAATGTAGGGATGTGCTTTATACGATTGATGTATATATATGTATGGATTGTGATAAGAGTTGTATGAGCCCCTAATAAAATTTTGAAAATATTCATTTAAGTGGACAAGGATAGAATACCTTTTATTAACAATTTACAGGCTTGACTTAAAACCTAAACATGTAGACTTAGAGTATATGGGAGTCCCTAAGTGGGACAAACTGTTAACATGCTCAACTGCTAACTCCAAAGTTCATGTCCACCAGAGGTACCTCAGAAGAAAGGCCTGGAAATCTACTTCATAAATATGAGTCTTTCTGTAGGCAACTGGACATCCCCTTACAGAAAGGTAGTGGGAAGGAGATGAATCAGTCAGGGTGCAGTGTAGCAACGATGAAACATACAACTTTCCTCTAGTTCTTTAATGCTTCCTCCCCTCCATTATCATGATCCCAATTCTACCTTACAAATTGGCTAGACCAGAGGTTGTACTCTGTACGCTGGTACAGATACGAGCTGGAAACACAGGAAATCCAGGAGCAATGAACCCTTCAGGACCAGTGGTGAGAGTGGCGGTACGAGGAGGGTGGAGGGAAAGTGGGGAAGAAAGGGGGAACTTATTACAAGGACCTACATGTAACCCCCTCCCTGGGGGACGGACAAGAGAAAAGAGGGTGAAGGGAGACATTGGGCAGCATGAGACATGACAAAATAATGATAATTTATAAATTATCAAATGTTCATGAGGGATGTGGAGGCAGGGAGAAAGGGGGAAAATGAAGAGCTGATACCAAGGGCTTAAGCAGAAATCAAATATTTTGAGAATGATGATGGCAACAAATGTACAATTGTGCTTGACACAATGGATGGATGGATGAATTGTGATAAGAGTTTTACGAGCCCCCAATGAAATGATTAAAAATATATAAATATGAGCCTTTGAAAACCCTATAAAAAACAATTTTTCTCTGACACCATTGAGGTTGGCATGAGTCAGATTGACCCAATGGCCACAAGAAATGGCTTGTGGGGTTCATTGGTTCTCTTGTTCTGGATTCTTGCAAATTTGTCAAAGAATGAGGTAAGTTCTGCCCAGAGCTTCTGTCAGTAGAACTAAGAAAGTCTAGTTGGTTTTATCTCTTTATTTTCCTCATACATGCAATCTCTATTCCAGCAATCGTCCACATTTTCTTTTATTTGTTGTTGCTTTTCTTTTACTCTTTATTTTGTTTATTTTCTCTTCCCTCTTTCTTTGACTGACTTAATGTAACTCTCTACTTATTCCTGACACACTCTTCCTACCTTGTTTGGAAGTTCTAAAATTATTTATTAACTTTTCTAATGACTATTCTTCTGTGCATACAAGTCAGAATGAAATGCCATTGCTCTGCTATCATGTCAAAATTAAAAATTAACCATAACCACAAACACACTAAAATGAAGCCCTTAAAATTCATTTCTACATCAGTTCTTTTCTTCCTTGGCCCATTTCCAAATGCTGGGGTTTGCTACACTAGTTCACTTTTAGGCTATTATTAGGCTTTTGATTACAGTCTGTCCCTTCCAATCCAAGAATCCTTACTTAAAATTTATAGAATCCCATCTGGAAGACAAATAGCTAGTTTTCTAACCTATACCACATACAGAATCAAATTCCACTCAGATTAAAGAATAAATGTATCATGAATCCCATATACACCTGCATGACAAAGCTGTTGAAAGTTTTTGTCAGAGAGAATGACAAACAGTGGAAGTGTCAGGACTATGAGCCATAACAAAGGAATACAAATGGAGGTCAAGGACACAGCAGAGGACAAAGCAGGTAGAAAGTCTGGGCTGAGAACATATATGAAAATCAAGCACTGATGTTATGAATTGATTTGAGCTTGCAAAAAAATGTATTAAAATCCTAGCCTCTCTCCCAGTGGATGTGATCTTATTTGCAAATAGGATTGTTTTTTTTTTTTGTTATATTGTTGAGGTCTTATCTGAGCAAGCTGAGCTCTAAATCTAATCGTTTCTGAGTTATATAAAAAAGCACAGAATAGACACAGAAGCACATGCAGGCTAAGATATCATGAGGACACAACCAGGCACAATAGATGAATGGACAAGCTCAGCACTCCCAGCTCCTGCAGAGGAGCCGTCATCAGTGATGTGGTTGTCAGGTACTCTTGAGTCAGTTCTGGCTCGACTCAGTGACTGAGTGCACAACAGAGTGTAACATTCCCTGCTCTTACTCCATCCTCACGATTGTTATATTTGAGCCCATTATTACGATGCACTGAGACAATGCAGCTCACTTGAGGTCTTCCCCTTTCCTGTTGTCCCTTATTTTCCCAAGCATGTGGCTCTTCTCCAGGCACTGTGTCCTCCTAATACAAATGTGAGGCGAGCTGAAAATATACAAAGAAAGCCCTCCCTCCAGAGTCACCCTTTGGATGTGAGCTTCTAGCCTAAAGTGTGAGAAATAAATTTCCAGTCTTTAAAGATACCCATTTGTGGTATTTCTGTTACAGAAGCACTAGGGAACGGGACAACAGAGATGGGAAGCTGTGTTACAGAGTCAGGGATAACACTGACACTAGAAGTCAAGGATGTGCTACAGAGAAGCAGAATATAGAAGCCGTCAGGAGAACCCACACCCTTTGAAATTAAGTCCAAGAAGAAGTGTTCCTGGCACTTCTCATACATAACAAGAGGATACCAACTATTCATATTCCACTGCATTGGGCTGGTTACAAAGCACTTTTATGTGTAAGATGGGGTTTAATCCTTTTCCAAGTGGAAAGTTAATTATTATCAACCACTATTGATTGGATGTCAATAAGCAACATCATGATAAATGAAGAGAAGAGTGATGTTATTAGGGATTTGATTTCATTTGTATCCACAACCACATCCAAATGAGCAGCAGGCAACATAGCAACCAATGTATTTCATTGGGCAATTCTGCCGCAAAAGCCTTCTGTAAAGTGTGAAAAGTAACAATGTCACCTTGAGGTCTAAGGGGTGCTTGACCCAGGCCACGATGTTTTCAATCACCTCATATGCGCATAAAAACTAGAAATTGAATAAGGAAAAACAAAGAAGAACTACTGTCTTTGAATTAGGGTATTGGTGGAGACTATTAAGCATACCATGGGCTACCAGAAGAACAAACTAATTTGTCATAGAGAACATGCGGTCGGAATGCATCTTAGAAACAAGGATAGTGAGATTTCGCCTTAAATCCTTGGAACATATGATCATGGGGATCAATAATAGGAGAAGGACATAATGCTTGGTACAGATATGGTCAGTGAAAAGAGAGAAAGAATCTCAATAAAATGAATTGACACAGTGGTTGCAACAATAGATTCAAACATATACAATATCTGTGTGTGGCAGTTACACAGTCTCCTGTCAACTTGGGAAGGGGTCGAGGCTAGCCTGTCAATCAGGTTGCAGCTTGATGACCTCATTTGGAGGCATGACAGAAATAAAGAGCTCACTGGAGGCCAGACACACTCCCTCTGCTAGGCATTCCGGATGACAAGCCACATGGAACTATGTTGATGGAGCCAGAGCCCTGGAGCTAGAGGAGCCACATGGAGACCCATGACAGCACTGAGATACTTCCACCACCACTGGATCCATTAGACTTTCCACCCACTGGCCTCTGATCTCCCTGCATTCAACATCACTGCATGTGTTGCATGAGTCTGAAGAAGAATTTAGAGTAGCATTGGACATATGGGCTAACATAAGACAGGATCTGGACTGGGCTGGATGTTTTCTTGATATACAATTACTCTGTATAAAGCTCTTTCTTATACACATATGAGTCTCCCTGGATTTGTTTCTCTAGTCAACCCGGACTAACACAGTGTGGTTGGCACAGAACCAGACACTGTCTCATGCTGCTGGAAGGTCACTGAGTCAATATTGATTAGATCATGTATAAGAACAACATTAATAGACAAACTGAATCTTCTTGATCATACTCAGTATACTCCTGAAAGGGTATGAGGCGATCCTTGAGCTTGGTCTTCAATCCACCATTTGTCTGTCAGTTTGTCATACTGTGGTGACTTGTGTGTTTCTGTGAGGTTTTAAGCTATGTCACTGGTATTTCAAATGCCAGCAGGGTCACCCAAAGTGAACCAGCTTCCAGACTAAGAACAGACAACAAAGAAGGTACAATTGTGAGGATGGAACATGGTTATGTCATGGGTCATTGTGTTGTGCCTCTGGTGGCCATGGATTGGAACCAACCCAATGGCACCTAACAACTACAGGACTTCAATGCTTGACCCAAACACATCATTGTCTTACTATAACATGAGACGTAGTCACTTCAGCCCCAGTTTAAGTGGGAAATGATGGTAGCTCTCAGGAGAAACAAAGAGAGTTGCCATTGAGTTGATTCTAATTAATAAAGACACCATGTGTGCAGACAGAATTATGCTTCATCGCGTTTCAGAACTGTGGCCCTCTGGAAGCAGGTCACCAGGTCATTGGGTGGATTTGAACTACCACCTTTTAATGAATAGCACTTAACCACTGTGTCATTTAGGACCTCACACAGTAGTGTTCAAATATTCTGCATTCACTTTAGTTACCATGAGCAATTGGGGTTGAGAGAGTTAAAGGGACCATTTGTTCTATTTCTGGATGTCATTTTCTGGACAGCTATCTGTTTGTTCCATGAGTATGACTCCTAGCAGCACCCTAGACACATCACGCAAGTGACAAATGTATGTCTATCCTGACTACTGTCATCCAATCTGCTAACCTGTGCAGGGCCGGGCATTACAAAACATGTATTTCTGTGAATACAACACAGGACAACGCATTTGTTGTGGCAACAAGGAGCAGAAAAGTGCATTGCTCTTGGGGCCCCAGAGAGGGAAAAAGATGATGTACAATGTTAGGAGGGGCATTAATCATGCCTGACACTGCTGGATAATCACATGGAGTTATCCTTGGGAACAATTTCTGTTCAAGGAGGAAAAAGAAAAAATAACAAACAGGAAGGGGATTTTCAAGTGTGACGGTGTAGCTTCACAGGTTACAACGTGTCTAGATAGTTCGCCATTCTTGTGGGGAAGATGGCTGGCATGAGGTCCAAGGTGTTGACGATGATCACAATGAGTCCTGAATGTCTTGTTTTCCATTTTTCTCATCTTCACATAAAGGGTGAAGTTAGAAGGCCTACTGTAGGTTTCTGGGGTGGAGCAAACACCTAGTGGGCTGGCAACTGGAGGCTGAAGGTTTCAGTCCACACAGAGATGCTTTGGAAGAACAACCTCACAGTCTACTTCTGCAAATTAGCCCTGAAAGCCCTATGGAATACAGCAGTTCCCCTATGCTCCACATGGGGTCACCATGAGTCAGGGTTGACATAACAGCACCTGAAGTCGGTACCACAGTTCAGTCATTAGCTTCAAGGTTCCTAACATCATGAAGCATTTCCTACATCTCCCAGAGAAGGCTGGCAGCACCCGACAGTCTCCAGGCCAACTGCAACTGTGATGGAGCTCTTTTCACGGAAGTAGCAATCACTGTACTTACAGATCATGAAACACAAATCCTGGGGAGAACACGTGGTACAGAGCTGCATTTGAGAAAAGATATCTTCTTCAGTGCCCATGAACTTCAAGCGAGAAGGAAAACCGATTCTCTTTCTACTAGAAAGCCAAGGAATGAAGAAAAGGCGAACCCTATGGAAGTCACCCGGGAAGGGTCGGGTATTAGCTACTCCTTTCATGGCAAAATCCCACTACGAAAATTCCGCTAATAGCAACTTCCTTACTATTCACGAACATGCAAATCTGACTCCTAACTAGATCACTAAGCTACCTACAGGCACTCTGCCATTCTCTCCATATAACCACAAAACAGAAAACGCTGATATCTTACCTCCTTTGGAGTTGAAACCAAGATTAAAATAAAAAGTTGAGAGAAATCTCTTTTTTTGAGGTGAGAGGATTCTTCATTTCCTTTGTTATAATTCAGTTCTTAGATTTTTATTGTTAAGCAAAATAGCCTGCTACTGTGAGACCTCCACATTCCACAAAATTATTGTGTCATTTGTATGTTCACAACAATTTCGCATTTTCATTCAGCCAACCTCTCTTCTGAACACTAAGAAATAAGAAGATAACTAAATTAAGAAAGTTTTCGTGAAATACCTAGAGTCTAAGACATAGATGCATAAATGTTTCATAATGAATACTATCATAAGGACTATGATTGAGAGACAGATGTAGAAAAGAATATATGAACACCAGTCAAGCCAAATAACTTTCTCAAGGACATGCTGTAAATACACTGTAAGGGAAGACCTGGGCCCATGACTTCAGATGCAAATCCCCAAATTTCTCCATTGCTCCCAAACTACTTTCGGATAGTGATCACCCTCGTAGCCCTTAATCAGATTTCCAGCCAATAATTTAAAAATCATGGTTTATATGATGACTTTTTTCCACTTAAGCTCAGATTTTATTTTCAGCCTTGTCCACTAAGTCCCAGTGGCAGCCCTCGGACCTTCTTTTCCTTGCAAGTCGTAATGAATTCGTCCCCATCACCCAATTTGAAAACCCTTTCTTTCTTGTGAAGTCTCCAATCCCATAAAAACTCTATTCTATTCTATACCTGGCTGGTCTACTTCTTCCTGAAAAAATGTATCACAATGTGGAGAACTCACTCAACTGTGTTACTTTGGATTGACTAGAAAAACAAATTCATTGACACTCATGTGTACAAGAGCAAGCTTTATATAAATGAGAAATTGTATATTAAGAAAACATTCCAGCCCAGTTCAGATAAAGTCCATAAGTCCGATATTAGCCCATATGTCCAATACCAGTCTATAGATTCCTCTTCATACTCACAACACATGCAATGATGCTGAATGCAGGAAGATCACAGGTCAGTGGGTGGGAAGTCTATGGATCCAGTGGTGGTGGAAATATCTCAGTGCTGGCAGGGGTCTCCACGTGGCTCCTCCAGCTACAGAGCTCTGGCTCCATCAGTGCAGCTCCATATGGTTTGTCATCAGGAATGTCTATCAGAAAGAATGTGCCTGGCCTCCAATGAGCTATTTATCTCCATTGCACCTTCAAATGAGGTCATCAGGCTGTGCCCTGATTGACAAGCTAGACTCCACCCTTTTTAAAGTTGTCGGGAGATTATGTAACTGCCACATTCAACTCTCACTGCCATCAAGTGAATTTCAACTCACAGCAACCTGATAGAACGAGGCAGAATTGTCCCTGTAAGCTTCTGAACCTATAAATCTTCACAGGAGCAAACAAATCCCGTCTTATTCAGTGGGTCCAAATTGCTGACCTTGCGAATAGTAGCCCAACACATAGTCCACTGCATGGTCAGGGCTCCTGTAGACAGCTATAGGAACCAAGACCGCTTTGGGACAACCATCATCAAGGAAAGTGTATGGGTATTCTAATTATGCTGTAATTTCTCATAATCATATTGTATTAGGAACTTCTATGTTGGAGTTGCATTTGGCAGGGTGGTGTGTGTGTGTGTGTGTGTGTGTGTGTGTGTGTGTGTGTGTGTGTGTGTGTGTGTGTGTTGAAACCCATTGTAGCTTGAACTTGATGGTATGGCCTTGTGTTACTTGAGCTTCCAAGTTTTCTACTTTTGACACAGGACAATTTTACCACTTGTCTATCATTGGAAAATATTTGCATATTTTCTCTGACAGGTTTCCATATTACAGTTTCTGGTTTTCCTTGATTTTACAGTACATAACACTCTTTAAAATGTATTTATACATTTAAATGTATATAAATATACATATGCATATAGATGTCTGTGTACATACATTTAATATTATGCATATGCATATGTGTGTATAACGATATATATATATATAGATTTATTTATTATAAGGAATTGGCTCATACACTTGAAGAGGCTAGAAAATCCAAATTCTGCACATCAGGAGGCAGGTTGGAAACTCTTCCAATAAGATTTCCATGTTAAAATCTTGAAGCAAAATTACCATTTTTCCAGAAAAACTTCAACATTTACTCTAAGATCTTCAACTGATTGGAGGAAGCCTACTCACATTATTGTGGGAAATTTCTTTTCTTAGAGTCAACTAATTATGTGTTAATCACATCAACAAAATAGGGCATAGCAACATCTATATTGACTAATGTCCCACCACACAACCCGCTACTGTAGCCTAGCCAAGTTGACACATAAAAATAACCATTGAAAATTTTTTTTTTGCTTTGAATTGTTCTGATAGTAAGACGTATCCTTTTGATATTGCCTTCCAATTTTGGTAACAGGCTAAAGATCCATTCACTTTAAGATAATAATTCAATTTCAAAATAAAAACAAATCCATCTATTTTTAATTGATTCTATAATTATTCACAAAGTAAACTGAGTAGTTCAAATACATTTTGAGCAATGTAACTATAATTAGAATAAAATTAATATTTCTATGTAGCTTTTCAAAAGAAATCCAGACATTTAAGTGTACTGTATTGATCAATTTTTATTATTGAAAGGCATCTGTGAATCACCAAGATAACTTTTAGACACGATGTTTACTTACATGCATGAGGTAAAAAATGTTTATATTAAAAACTCATGGATTATCTTAGAGAAGTGTTTATGAACAATGCTGTGTGATACCCTTAGAACTCAGAGCAATCTCTAAGACCCAAGAAAGGTAGAAGTTTAGAAGTTGCCCATTAGCAAAGATCCAAGGTTCCATTCCACCATGACTAGCCCAAACCTACCAACACGTTTCTGCTTTGTCTATTTTTAACATTGGCATTCCAGTTATCTGCATTTTGTTTTAAAATATAGTTTGCTGCTAAATCAATTTTGGAAAAGCACTTCCACTTTTCTACCCACTACTCAATTATCCTGTCTATCTAAAGTTTAGCCATTTATTTTATTTTTGCTAAATTACCTTCCAGTGCTAAAGCTGATGAGGAGCTGGTTATAAGCCTCAGTTGACTTTATGTGTAAAGATTCAAATACAAAAATGTCTGCCTTGACACTGAAGAGCTATAGAGATCAGTTGAGCAACTCAGGGAAGATGGAGAGTTCCAGTAAAAAGCATTGAGGCCATATAGTAAAGATAAAGCAAAATGGATCAGAAACTAAGAAGTATGATTCGGATTCAACCACTGGTAAACATGGAAAACTGTTATGGATTGAATTGTGTCCCGCCTGCCCACCCCTTCCCACCCACCCACCATCAGTATGTGAACCTTGACCCCTACACCTGTGAATATAATCGCATCTAGGTTTTGTTAATGAAAACTTATCAATGCAGTATGTTTCTTAAACCTAACGCTATTTAAGATATGAAAAGAACAGATTGGACACAGAGAGAAGCAAGCACAAAGAGAGGAAGATAGATACCATACGGAAATTGCCAAGAAAACAAGAAATGACGAGGCTACAGAAAATTGAAAGATCCCCCAATAAAATAATTTTTAAAAAAGAAAGAAAGAAACTGGAAGAGACCTTCTCCCAGAGCAGAAAGATAAAGAATGTCCTCTGACAGCAAATACCCTGCTTTGGGGATTCTAACTTGGCTTGTGAATTGCACTACTAACAATGAACTCAGCAGTTCAAACCCACCAGCAGGTTGTTAGGAGAAAGTTGAGGCTTGCTACTCCCAAAACCCATAGGGATAGTCCTGTTCTGTCCCTATAGGGATGTTATGGGACAGAATCAACTCTATGGAAGTGAGTTTGGGTTTTGGTCTTTTTTGGAACCTCTTAAACAATGAGCATGAATTTAAATTTGCTAAAATCAACCGCCAATTTCTGTTGTAGCAGCACTCAGAAGCTAAGGCAATTCTTTCTAAAGCTAGTATTGGCTCTGTTTTCTTAACATCAAGGTTTATTTTGTTATCCCACCAGGAAGGTCTTCATGCCCATCTCTATAGGAATGTTAAAGAAGATACCTCCAATTTCATCTGATGGGAGCATTATTAATTGTTTGTTTATATCACTTTTGTCCTGAGCTTTTCTATTGATACAATGAAGAAATTAGACATGAGTCTATCATAGAGGAAAACATACATAAACATAACAAGTTCATGGAAAACCTTTATTATCTTTTAATTCCATTTTCCCCTGAACTTTTTGAAGCACCATGTATAAAAGATATTTAAATTAATTGAGTCCTAAATAAAACTAAAATTGCTCATAAGAAGGTTAAATATGTAGCCAAAGAAAAAGAAAACAAGGCCATGAATCAAAACTATGACTTTGCATACATCCTACCTGAATTTAGAGACCATTTCATGAACAGATTTGATGCATTGAACTCCAGCGACCAGATGAGTTGAGGATGATATGAAACACAGCATACATGGAAATATAAAAAGATCATTAAAAATTCAGGAAAGGAAAAAAAAGACTCAAATGGGTGTCAGAAAAGACTAGGAAACTTGCTCTTAGGTGTTGTTTTTGTTGTTAGGTGTCGCCAAGTTGGTTCTGACTCATAGTGACCCTATGTACAAGAAAAACAAAAAAACCCTTGCCCAGTTCCATCCATTCTAACATAGCATAGCTGAAACAAAAGGAAGAAATGATGAAGTAAAATTGCTAATCAAAGTACTTCAAAGGGTAGCTGGGGAAGAGACCAGCAAGGACTATAAGGAAATGTGAACACAAATGACATTAGAAAATGGGAAGGGAAGAGCACACTCGGAAAACCTCAAGATGAAAGAACTGGAGCAAGAACTCCAGACTCTAGTTCAGTGGTTCTCAACCTGTGGGTCGCGACCCCTTTGGGGGATCAAATGACCCTTTCACAGGAGTCACCCAATTCATAAAACAGTAGCAAAATTACAGTTATGAAGTAGCAATGAAAGTAATTTTGTGGTTGGGGGGGGGGTCACCACAACAGGAGGAACTGTATGAAAGGGTTGCGGCATTAGGGAGGTTGAGAACCACTGCTGTAGTTGCATTATTTAAGGTTAAAATACAAAATGATGCAGGAAGCATCAAGAGAACATGGAGGAATACAAAGAGTCACTATACCACAAATAATTGGTCACCATTCAGCCATTCCAAGAGGTAGTATATGATCCTTCTTTGTTGCTAGTTTCATATTCTCTTGGCTTTTTTTTTTTTGGTTGGGGGTAATCATTTTATTGGGGGCTTGTACAGTTCTTATCACAATCCATCCATCCATTCATTGTGTCAAGCTCATTAGTACATGTGTTGCCATCATTTTCAAAACATTTTCTTTCTACTTGAGCCCTTGGTATCAGCTCCTCATTTTTTCCCTTCCTCACTTACCCTTCCTCCCTCATGAACCCTTGATAAATTATTTTCATGTCTTATACTCACCAATGTCACCCTTCACCCACTTTTCTGTTGTCTGTCTCCCTGGAAGGGGGTTATATGTAGATCATTGTGATCAGTTTCTCCTTTCTCCCCTCACCTTACCCTTACCCTCCTGTTATAGCTACTCCCATTATTGGTCCTGAAAGGGTTATCTGTCCTGGATTCCCTGTGTTGTGAGCTCTTGTCTATAGCAGGGTACATGGTCTGGTCTAGCCGGATTTGTAAGGTAGAATCAGGGTGATGATAGCAAGGGAGGAGAAAACATTAAAGAACTAGAGGAATGTAGTATGTTTCATCAGTATTATAGTGCACCCTGATGGCTCATCTCTTCCTTGTGACCCTTCTGTAAGGGGATGTCCAATTGGCTACGGATGTACTTTATGTTTCCACTCCGCACTCCCCCTCATTCCTATTGATATGATTTTTTTCTGGGTCTTTGATACTGATACCTTATCCCATATATGATCTTTCTTATTGAAGGAGGAAGTTTAACTTAAACTGAAGCTGCATTAACAAAAAAGAAAGTTCTCGGAATTGAATGAATTCCAATGGAAATGATTCAAAATGCTGATGCAGCACTAGAAACACTCTCTACACACAAGAGCCAATGCCTAGGAATTTGTAAGACAGCTACCTGGCCAACCAACAAAAAGAGATCCATATTTGTGCCCATTCCCAAGTAAGGGGACCCAAAGGCAGACCTTTTGAACAATATCATTAATATCACATGCAAATAAAATTGTACTGATGATAATTCAAAAAAGGTTTAGCAGTACATGATAGAAAACTGGCAGAAATCCAAGCAAGATTCAGAAAATGACATGGAATGAGGGAAATTCTTACTACTATTAGATGAATTGGGGCTAAAAGCAAAGAATATCAGAAAGATGTTTACTTGTGTTTCATTGACTATGCATATGCTTTCAATTCTGTGGATCATAAAAATTATGAAATTTGGAAATTCCAGAAAATTTAATTGTACGCATTAGGAATTGTGCTTAGTCAAAGATGCAGCTATTCAAACAGAACAAACAGCATTCTGCCAGTTCCCACCAGCCTCCACTAGTTAAATCAGCAAAAAGTTTTAGAACATATTTTAGATAAAAGTTCCCAAAAACCTGTTTGTGAATGTCTTTCATTTACCTTCAAATCATTCGTCCTTACCATGCCTACCTCCCTGGCCTGTTGCTTTTGTCCACAATTAACTCCATGTCCTAGACCTTAAGTCAGTCAATTTAAACTTTCTTGGCTTATCAATTTCTTTCCTCTGCTCATTACTTCAGTAAGAAGAGAGATAACACAAAAAGGCAAATACACATAAACCCCAAAAAGAATTCTCTTAAAAGTTAAGATTGAAGAACACAGTAAATATTCTAATTATTTTACTCTTCACAATTCACTCATATGGATTAGCCTCTCCAAATTAAGAGTTAGAAAAGAATAGAAATCTAATAAAGTCAATAATTATAATTATATAAAATTATTCTTAATTATTGATAATTATTTCCATTTGGGAAAGAATTTGAAAGTTCCTCAAAATGTTAGATATGGTGTTGTCATACGAGTCAGCATATTTTAAGTTTATATTCAAGATAGTGAAAACATATGCCTATACATAGATTTTTTGACAAATATTCACATTTTTCATAATACACAAAAATAAATATAACCAATATGTCCAGCAATTTATGAATCAATAAATAAAATGTAGCATAGCCATACAGTAAGTATTATTCAGCCACCAAAAGGAATGAAGTACTGATACTTGATACAAGATGGATAACGTGTGAAAGTATGCAGTAATTGAAAGAAGTCACACACGCACACATCCTGCATAATTCCATTAATGTTAAATGTCTAGAACAGGCAGATCTATAGAAATAGTCACCTAGGGCCAGGGAGGTTTTAGGAAAATACTTAGGAATGTGAGGGAAGTGTTGTAAAATCATTTTTGGTGAGGGTTGCACAACTCTATGAACATATTAAAAGCTATTGAGTTGTCCACTTTAAATGGGTTGAATAAAATGTGTTAATTATAGCTCATTAAGACTTTTATTAAAATGGTAAAAATCATCCAGGCTAGGTCACATTATACCCATTCTAACACCACAAAATAGAAAATGAATAAAAAACTTTATTAGTCAAATTATTTCTGGCAATAACATTAATAATTATGAGGTATAAGTATGATATTAGTTCACAAATCCCTCTTCAGACTCACACAGGCACATGCAATGATGCAGAATGGAAGTGGCTCACACGGCGGTGGGTGAAAAACCTTGTGGATGCAATGGTTGTGGAAGCATCACGGGGCTAGTACAGGTCTCTGTGACATCAGCAGGAAGGTGAAGCAGAGAGAGTGGCCCACTCCAGTGAGCAATTTATCTTGGTGGCATCTCCAAATGAGGTTATCAAGCTGTGACTTGACTGACAGGCTAACCTCCCCCCATATCTTCTTACAGGTGCCATGTTGGTACCAAAAACCTAACTATAATAGTCCACCCCTTGCCATCTTGGCACGTGTACACAAATCTTTAGCCACATGTAATTTTTAAAACAAGAAAAACAGTAAAATAGTGTTTGTGCCTAACAGGATAAATCTAAAATACATACAACTCAAAATGTGCCAGCCTCATTTAAACATTATACTCTACAAAAAATAAAAACAAAAATATTCTGTGCTTAACAATTGCTGTTATGTGAACATCTAGACTATAATTCTATAATTCTATGAGCATATGCCCCCACCCAAGAAAGTTTGCAAGCCAGCCACTTCATGGTTTAATACTCCCTATTTGGGGTATACACTTTATATATTGCCCATTTATATCAATCCAGTGCTCTGAGGAGACAAACATGCTCTGGTGTGAAGAATCTTCATTCCAGTTGGAACCTTGAGAATCCACATCCATAAGCAAAGTCAAATCAGGACAGGCCATCCATAAAATCAGCAGCAATAGACAGCAACTCACAGTCTAAAAAATGTTATCTTCATCTAGTCAAGTTCTGGTCAACTCAATGTGGGCTGCATCGCTTAGCCCTACTGGGATGCCCATTAGCCACCTCGCCTTTGAGCTGGGTCTCATCACAAATTCTCAACAACCCTAGGCCCCATGGGCTAGGTCATGCCATAAGCTCTGGTTCCAAACAACTCTATAAACTTCAGACCAGTCACACCACTCATCTTCTCTAGTCCCTGTGAAATAGGGCCAGAGGTGTCAGTGGCCAGACTCAACCCAGCTCTCTACGGCTGCATTTCTCCCACTTCCATTCAAAAAATGGATCCAGGTGGCCACTTAGCTAGCTTGCCAGGCTGCCCACAGGCTCTCTTTAACTTTCAGTCCTAGAGAAGAGAGTTTATTCATGGCTACAAATTGCATTCCAGCTTCAGGTGCACACCACTATTTCAAAGTTCAAAAAGTCCAAAGGCTCCTTTTTAGTCAACACCTCACTTACAAAGTCTTTTCAAATGCAAATGTACAGAGCACTTAAGACACTGGGTGAGGCCTATCCTTTCAGAGTTTTCATTGCAGGGATGTCCTATACCCATTTAAAGACCCAATGTAATGACTGTAGTCCTCTGGCTGCATCAAGCCAGGGCAGGGCTTTTGTCAGCCACTTTGACCATGCAGTATGGTGTCAGAGAAGTGCAATGGTCGATTTCACCCGCAGAGCTCAAAATTTGCATTAATCACATTCATTTTCACCATTCAAGACAGGACTAACCAAAGACAACAATAAAGGAAAGAATCAAAACTTTAACTTCCCCTATTCTTTCCAGAAAACAATCAAGTAAACAGTATAGCCATATCTGACCTCCAGTTACCTAGAGAAAAACTACCATAAGGCAGGGGGGTCAAACAAGCATCCACTCCCCATAGCCCTACAAGGGACAAGACTGGAGACACAGTGTGGGATTTCCGCCCGATCTGATCCACCACACGGAGGCAAAACACTAAGAGTGTGTAACAGAACAGCAAGGAGAACAAAGCAACAAAGTCCTCAGTGAATACCAAAAATAGACATTGGGGCCAGGGCTTGGCACCCCAACAGACTCAACTAGAAAACACTCCTAAAGGCTAAAAAACATTCCATGAATTAGCTACAAACTTTTCTTTCTTCTTTTCATGTTATTTGTCATTGGCTTGTTGTTGCTGTTTTGCTTTATTTTTTTGTTTGGTTTTTCTCTGTCTTGTCTTTATGCATGCTATTATCTCTGCAGGGCTGTCTACATGAACAATCTAGAGAAGAAAACAACGGGACTGATAGTTCTGGGGGAGCAGGGGAAAGGGGAAAGTGGGGAGAAACGTAGTGGTGTTAACAAACCCAGGGACAAGGGCACAACAAGTGATCCAAATCAGTGGTGAGGAGGGTGTAGGAGGCCTTGTAGGGTGTAACCAAGGGTAATGTAACCGAGATGAATTATTGAAACCCAAATGAAGGCTAAACATGATAGTGGGACAGCTGAACATCATAGTGGGACAAGAGGAAAGTAAAAGGAAATAGTGGAAAGAGCTAGGAGGCAAAGGGCATTTATAGAGGTCTAAGTAAAGGCATGTACATATGTAAATATATTTATGTATGAGGATGTGAAAATAGATCTATGAGCATATATGTATAGATTTAGTATTAAGGTATCAGATGGACATTGGGCCTCCACTCAAATACTCCCTCAATGCAAGAATACTTTGTTCTCTTAAATTGACATTCCATGGTGCTCACCTTCCTGACACAATCGCTGAAGACAAAGTGGGTGAATAAGCAAATGTGGTGAAGAAATCTGATGGTGCCCGGCTGTCAAAAGATATAGCATCTGCTGTTAAAGGCTTGTAGGTAAACAAGCGGCCATCTAGCACAGAAACAAAAAGCCCACATGGAAGAAGCACACCAGCCTGTGTGATCGCGAGGTGCCAAAAGGATCAGTTATCAGGCACCAAAGAACAAAATATCATATCATTATGAATGAGGGAGAGTGCGACTGGGAACCCAAAGCCCATCTGTAGGCAACTGGACTTCCCCTCACAGGGAGGAGATGAGCCAGTCAGGGTGCAGTGTAGCAACGATGAAACATACAGCTCCCTCCACTATCATGATCCCAATTCTATCTTACAGATCTGGCTAGACGAGAGGATGTACACTGGTACAGATAGGAACTGGAAACGCAGGGAATCCAGGGTGGAAGATCCCTTCCGGACCAGTGGTGAAAGTGACAATACTGGGAGGGTGAAAGGAGGGTGGGATGGAAAGGGGGAACTGATTATAAGGATCTACATATAACCTCCTCCCTGGGGGAAGGATAACAGAAAAGTGGGTGAAGGGAGAGATTGGAGGGTGCAAGATATGACAAAATAATAATTTATAAATTATCTAGGGTTCATGAGGGAGGGAAGAGAGGGGAGGGAGGGAAAAAAGTGAGGAGCTGATGCCAGGGGCTTAAGTGGAGAGCAAATGCTTTGAGAATGATTTGGGCAATGAATGTACAAATGTCCTTTACACAATTGATTTATGTATGAATTGTGATAAGAGTTGTATGAGCCTCTAATAAAATGATTGGGGGAAAAAGTACCATAGCTTAGATCAGGCCCGTCTTCTCTGTCAAAGTGACATCTTTGACCTTTAACACTTTAAGGAGTTCTTGTGCAGCAGATTTGACACATGTAGGTAAACCCCACCCAAAGCAGGCTCACTTTTCTTGAGTCTGTTCTGAGGCATGTTCACCCTATAGACCAGAGCAAGCAAACATGTTTCTTATTGTTCCCAAGGTCGTCACTGTTTACAGAAGCAGACCTTTCAGCTTGTAGGAGAGCACTAGAACCACCAGGACTCCTGGGTCGTCAGGTAATCAACATTAAATTATGAGGAGAAAACTGGTTCATGTCTTGGCTAAGTGTTTTTCCTTCTCAGCAGTCATGGATACATTCCTATGCAGGCTTATGTAAGATACGTAATTCTTCTCTAATATAAAAAAGGCCTTACCGATATATCACCATCTTTCCCATAGCTATTGCCCTCAGCCAGAAGGCGACCCCTCCAGGATGGGTGCAGACCCAGGTGAGGAGGCTTACGACAGGTATTCCCCTCCCAGCTAATCCTCTCTCTAAAGCCCCTGCCTAACTGATGGGAGATCCTGCAGGAAAGGGCCTTTAACCTCCAGGTTGAGAATAGGTGGAAACTTTGTCCCTGAAACATGATCGAAGTGAGCAAATGATTACTGGGAGAAATGTGCCCTTCTGTTGCTTTGGGCCAGAGATGATTAGAACAGGGTACCGAGCCAAGAGAGCGATGTTACAGCCACATTTTACACAACTTGGTTTGCTGCCAGTGTTTGTAGCAGTCAGATTTCATTTTCATGTCGCCGTGACATGTAGTGGGCCGTGCATAAAATATTAATGTAGGGCATAATTGGACCGTCCAAAATAACAAAGTTCATGAAACTTCATAAATACCGACATGGCGAAATGTTTTGTCATTTTTAGGCACCCTCCCCAAAAGTAAATTCTACTCTCTCTTCCAATGCAAATGTGTTCCTTCTTCATCTGTTCCTCTCCAGTGAGATAACTCAACTAGTTTAAAGGAATGAACCATCTACATTGAGGGAACAAGGAAAAAGGGGTGTTTATAAACCAGGATTAGAAAACTTGATACACATTATTGTGAAGCACCAGAAAGCATCCTGCAGTTTCTCATCCATACACCAGTGAAAAACGCCTACCTCAGAGTATACACCCATTATCATTCCTGTAAATTAACCCTAGACTGTCCCCCAATTCATTTCTAAATAACACTTTGTGGCACCACAAGGCAAAGGCTGACAGCAGTAACATGATGGTAGGAGGAAACTTACCACCACCAAATAACTTTCAGCCAACAGTGTGGAGCAAGGAAGGGTTATTTTCACAACTCCAAACTCAGCTCTGACAGAAAGATTTTGTAGGCTGGTCTGGATAATACTCAAGGTTTTCACTTGTCATGTTGCCGCGTCAATATTGTTCCTTTACTCCTGCTTCATTGTTTGCCACATTATCTTTGTTCCTTGATATCATCCATGTACATACTTGGAGACTTCCCCTCTCTGTCTATTTATCAAGGGTTGAGAAAGTACATCTTGAAGGTGTTCCCCATTCAGACTGTAGCCTTCACAGCAAATGAGGTCATGTACAAATCCACGGTTACTTTTATACAAGGCTCTTCTCCAAACAAAATGAAACCTATCAACTGTCAATTCATTTCAACTCTATAAAACCGTGTAGAACTGCCCCATAAAGTTTAGAAGGCTGCAAATCTTTACATTAGCTTTCTCCCATGGAGTAGCTGGTGGGTTTAAACCTTGAACCTTTCAGACAACAGTCTAGAACTTTCAGCACTGAGCCACCAGAATTTCTTAAGTCTCCAATTTAAAAACTCACTTCTATCAAGTCAATTTTGGCATGTAACGACACTATAGGAAATAATAGAACTGTCCTTTTGGATTTCTGCAGTTATAAATCATAGAAGGAGAAATCTGCCTTTTATTTCTCCCACAGAGTGGCTAGTGGATTTGAACCACTGCCGTTTTGGTATATAACCTATGGTGTGGTGGCTAGTGGTGTGGTATATAACATACCCTTGTGGTGTGTGTGGGGGGGTGTGTGCATTGGGCTACTAACTGCACGGTCACTAGCTCAAATCCACTATCCACTATAAGAGGGAAATATGTAGCTTGCTCAAGGTAGTGCAACTACTAGTCAAAATTGACTTTATGGCAGTGGTTTTAATCCTCCACTTAAGTTTCTACTAATACTTTACAGGAAGCCTTGCAGGGATGGGGCAATGTTCTCCTGGAGGCAGTTTATGCTCTAACCCAGTGGCCAATATATGGTGCTGTGTCTCTAATATCCAGGATTCATAAGTCCACAAACCAAGGGGTGGAAGCCATCCACTATTACTCCTAGTGATCCACTCACAGCATTTTTGCTTCCTGTCCCAGCAACCTTATGTTCTTCAGACTTGGAGGTCCTAGTGTCAAAGGAAGGAACATACCCACCTAGAAACACAGCATTGATTCCTTTGAACTTGCAGGTAATAATGTCCCTTGACTACCTTGGGCTTCTCATATCTTTGGATCAACAAGTCAAAAAGAGGGTCACTCTATTAAATAGTGTGATTGATCCTGATTACCAAGGAGAAAGTTGATTAGTGCTATATAATGAAGGTAAAGAATAATATGTCTGGAATCCAGGAGATACCTTAGGTCTTCTCTTAGTAATACCATGCCCTGTGATTAAAGAAAATGGTAAACTACAGAAACCTAATACTGACAGGATTGTTAATGACCAAGGCTCTTCAAGAATGAAGGTCTGGCAAAAAAAAAAAAAAAACCCAGGCAGAGAACCATGACCAGCTGAGGCACTTGCTGTGGGAAAAGGTGCTAGAGAGTGGGTAGTGGAGGAGGTAGTTCTACCAATCAGTTATGACCATGTGATCAATAGCAAAGGTGAGGTTTGTGATTTTCAGTATTTCTTCTTTATATGTGTTCTTAGCAGATACAAGTAGGTTCACTGTGCTTTCAGTTATATGTATGTTAGCTATATGAAGCTAGGCATAAGTCTGATTACATTAATGTCTGAAGATTATATAAGGCTAAAGAACTGTATGCAATTGCCAAGTTGGCAGAGGGTAGAGTGTAATACTTAGGTTGTCTGTGCCAACATGACTCCTGTAAGAATATGTGGATGGAGTTTAGACTGTCAATCAGGTCACAGCATGATTGGAGGGTGACCAAGAAAAATGGCTTTCCGAGGCTGGCCTTCCTCTCTCTTTCTCCCTGGTGATCAGATCAGTGCACTGCTGACTGAGTTAGCTGCTCTGTCTCAACCATGTGCTGCACCACCTGCAGGCCAAACCAACCTGTGGATCCTGTCATCTTGTTGTGCATCCTAGAGCTTGTGGCTCCATCAGGACCTGCTTCGCTATACTATCACCCTACTGGCCTCTGCTATGCCTCAACTTCACATATTCTTCCTGTTGCTACCCCAGTCTTCCTTGTTTGCTGCCTTTGGGCCAACTCTGCTCATCTTGCCGAAGGGTAGATTCTTCTGTCTATTTCCTTGACATTGGATCAGCAACTATTGTGAGAGAGAGAGAAATGGGGGGAAAAGAACATTGTCCGGATCTTTGATTTCATTTAACGAGCTTTTCTTGGCTGAGGTGATGATGGCATCTTCCACTGGCTTCATTGATATTTGCTTTCACATATGTTTGCATCATAAAAATAGCACCGTGCCATTTCACCAGGAATGACCTTCGAAAAGTGTAGGTCACTTACAGAGCATGGTATGTTTCGACCCGACACTATTTTTTTTTTTTGCTGCTCAGTCAGAACCTGTGGCACAAATTTCACAGCAACACTTCTCATTCCCAAATATTCCATTAAAATTTTCTGAACCGAGCTTCAAGATGGTCCAGATAATGACCCCATCCATCTCTTCAATGATCCATCCTTCGTCTTCCAGCACAAATACTCACATGTTTTCAACATTTTCATCCCTTTGGGAAGTTGACGAGCATCCAGAATGAGGTTTGTCATCAATCGACATTTCACTTTTCTTGAAAGAAGAAAATCACTTGTACACTTGAGTTTTCTCCCTAGTGCTGTCCTTGTAAGCTGGGTTCAACATCACAATAGTCTCTGCAGCATTGTTCCTGAGCGGGAAACAAAATCTCACAGGTGCACACTGTTCTCTTAAATCAGCTATCACAAAAAAAAAATGAGTTTCAAGCGAAGCTGCTTTCACAAAAAAATTCACTGTGACCACAGAGAACCTTCCCCGGCGATGCCACTGGGTGAGCTAACTAAAAGTGAGTTGCTCAATACTCACCTAGTGGGCAAAAGGTGTACTGAGAAAGCTCCAGGGGAGCTGATTTCCTGTTGGAGTTGTCAAATATTGTGTCCTGTTTAGATTCACAGTCAATGCTCAGGAAAATTGCAGGCAAGAGATAAAACACACACACACACACACACACATTGCATTAGGTCAATACGCTGATGTGACCTCTTCAGAAAAGCAAGATGTTACTCTGGGGACTAGGATGTGCCTGACCCAAGTCACGGTGCCTTCTATTGCTTCCTATTCATGTGAAAGTTGGACATTGCCTAAGGAAGACTGATGAAGAATGGATGCCTTTGGACTGTGGTGCTGGAGAAGAATATTGAAAGTATCATGGATTGCTAGAAGGACAAATGGATCTGTCTTGGAAGAAGTACCTCCAGAGTGTCCCTTAAGATTGTACTTCATCAAGTATGCATGACTTCATCTCACGTACGTTGGACATGTTGTCAGAAGAGAAAACATCTGGAGGAGGGCATGGTGCTCGATGAAGTTGAAGGGCAGTGGAAAAGAAGACGGCCATCAAGGAGATGGATTGCCACCATGGCTGAAACAGAGGGCTCGCGGATAGGAACAACTGTAAGGATGGTGCAGGACCGTGCAGTGTCTTGTTCTGTTGAGCAAAAAGTAGCTATGAATGGAAACTGACTTGATAGCAACTAACAACAACAAGAAAACTCTAGATCCTATCACACACACTTCTTTCAATACTTTCCTCTATCAATTACCTGTCTTTCTACAGCTTCAATCTATTTCTCTCAGCAAATATATTCCCATTGGAAATATAAATTCCCTTCCTCTTATGCCATACAAATTTCTATCTGGTTATTTCTTTTCTTCACCTCAGAATCATGCTTCTCAATAGATATGTCAATATATAGCATATATTCTGTTCTTTGAGGTGGTATTGACTTGATCTTTCTCCTTAGGAGCTGCTGGTGGGTTAGAACTGCTGACCTAGTGGTTATCAGTCCAACCATCAATCCATGACACCATCAAGGTTCAGCATTCTTTAGCATTTTAAAAATATGCCAGCTTTTTACCACAAAAGTTCTCTCTACTTTCTTTTAGAACACTGGCTGATTAGGTTCCTATAAAGGCCTCTTTTCTCCTGATTTTCACTTTTTTCTAAGTCAGAGTTCAGCTAAATGTGACCTAATGGCCATGTAAAACCCTCCTGCCTGTTTTTCATAAATTAAGGTTTATTTTAGTTTAACCATACAACTATCTACATATTGCTTTGGCCACTTTTGTTCCACAATGACAGCAGCAATACAGAGTATTTAAGACTGAGATGGCATGGCTGAAACACTGCCTTTTGGAATTATAACAACAAAAATCACTAAAAATTATGGAAAACTAATTCATGAACATGGAAGGTTCGAGACTAAATATAAGAACTAGGTGAACTATTTTTATCAAGTATTTTAGCTAAAAAGATAAAAAAACAAATTTTTATTGGAGTTCCTAAGAACATAGACAACAAATTCAACAAGGAAGAACTTCTAGAAGGTATAAAAATGGTTTGGGGGGATTATAACTGACTTCCTTAGAAAGAGAATCCAACTGACATCAGATTCATGCAGCTCTGTGTCCGCCAGCTGTTCAGCATCAGATCCTGCAGCTACACATGTCCGAAGAGGCCTCCGACTTACGTCTGACCTACGGGCTTGAACCAGACTGGACTACTTTTACAACTGTATGAGCCATTTCTCTATATAAATCTCTTTCTATATACACACATAGGTGAGTGTTACTGGTTTTCCTTTGCTTGAGAACCCAAGCTAACACAATGGAAGTGCAGTGTGTTTTTGTGTGTTTTTTTTTTTTTGGGGTCTTTCAGCCGATCATATTCCCAGGTACCAAAGGGTGGGGACTAGATTCACACCCTTTAATAAAGCAGAGACTCAGAATACATCCCACCTTAACCCTGCCCATTATCATAATAGAGACTCCATCCAAAATCGTATTATAAACACAGGCATAGATTCTAGGGCTTATAACACATCACAATAGGGATTATGAATAGAAGGGCCATGTTAGTAGACTGCATCCCAGAGGGCTTCAAAAGGTCTGTGAAAACAAGGAGTTGAAATATAATTTTAAAATTTTGAGCACCCCCCTCCCCTGTGTTAGCCTGGGTATGTTAGAGAAACAAATCCACAGAAATTCACATGTATAAGAGAGAGTTTTATATAAAGGGTAAGTTCACATCAAGAAAACTTCCCAACCCAGTGCTGCCCAAGTCCACCAGTCTGACATTAGCCCATATGTTATGTCCAACACCAATTCACAAAGTCCTCCTCCATCTCACAAAACACGGACAATGACGCTGACTGCAGGAGGAAAGCCGAATCAGTGAACGTGTAAACATCTCAGCGCTGGCAGGAGTCTCCACACGGCTGCTCCAGCACCCAGGGCTGCATCGGGGTAGGTCCATGCGTCTTCTCCTCAGGGATGTCTCGCAGGAAGTGAGCTTTGCCAGCTGAAGCAGAGAATTGGCTAAGGCAGCTGCACCCTGGTCCGACCATCACAAAGCAAAAGACCCGAGAACTAGAAAGGCGAAGCTCTCTGAGCCATTTATACCTCTGGCCCCCTTCAATTAACCCTACATGTGTTTATTGGCCAGGTTGGCACAATCAACTTCAACTATCCCACCCTGTTATTCTAGTGACATACAAATATAAGTAAAAAGAAAATTCAAACTTATGAATGAATGCTCTGAACTGTTGATCCTCTGACCTTCAATTTTGTCAAATTTATAAATAGTGTATTAATAGAAATGATTGTCAACGTGGCTTGGCTATGTCCACATTGTTTTTTAAAAACATGAATATAGATGGTACCATGAAGTAGTTACATGTGACTAAGTCAGATGCCCTAAGCACGCTGTAAGTGGGCCTACTCCAACTAGTTAATAGTCTTTAGAGCAAATAGCGAGTGGCCTTAAAGTGTAATTTTCCTGCTATAAATAGACTTTTGTAAGGTCTTCTTCACGCTTCACTCTTTCCATCACCTGAGCTACGTATTTTGGTAAGCAAGCCTACAGGAGTCTTCAGTCTATAATCCAATGGGTCTCAAACTTCCCAATGCTCCAACCCTTTCATACAGTTCCTCATGCTGTACTGAGCCCCTAACCACAAAATTATTCCCGTTGCTACTTCATAACTGTAATTTTCTCACTGTCATGAATCCGGGGGTCGTTTGACCCCCAAAGGGGTCGCATCCCACAGATTGAGAACCACTTGTGTAATCTGACCTACAGATTTGGGGCTTGCTACCAACCCTCCCACAATATCATAAAACAATTATTTAAATATAAATCTATAGACATGGTCAATAGATGAAAGAGAGACAGCCAACCAGAGAGACAGAGATGACAGATAATAGATAGATAATTTTGATTCTATTTCTCTTAGAGAACACTACCAATACAGGACATTTGAAGCCTAAAAAAGCAACAATACCATTTCAACTCATTGAATCAATAAGAACCATAAAAACCAAACTCGGGGTCTAAAAGAAAAGAAAGTCTCTTCCCGGTTGCTTTTCTAAAGATCAAGGATTAAATTCGAGAAATGCCCCAGAAGACTCTTCCTTGTTTTCATCTGTTTGTAAGAAACTGAAAATTTTGCAAAATTCCATTTCTCTCCTTTGCACCCTTGATTTCAGGAAAAGCCATCCCTATCGCTAACTTTGGGGGTTGATATAAAGTAATCCTATTTCTATAACTAGTGATTAGTTCTACCAAACACAAGATGCTTCATTGTTCCCAGTGAGAACAAGTAAGAGGAAAGTGTAGCTGGTTAAGAATGTCCAAGACTTTTTACATGGCCAGGAGTACCGACTATGAATACTAACCTCATGAACTTGATACATAGATGAAATAAAAGCATGTTTTGCCTAATTCTTGTGTGCATATGATAAATTTCAATAAATATTAGCTGATTAAATAGTTTCATTATCCAAGAACCTTAACCTCTGCACTGATCACAGACTAAGTTATCCTTATGTCATCTTTATGTCTTACCAACCAAGAAATTAAAAAAATTTTAAATAATAATACAAAACATTGTATAATTGCCTACACTGTAATATTGAAAATATTTTTCTCTAATAGGCTCATTTTAATATATCATTTTATTTTTTGTTTACCTTTACTTTTAGAATTCTGTACTGAAAATATATTACGTGTGGAATATTTTAAAAGTTTGAAAGTTTTATATTTTTCTTCATTAATCATAAAGTTACAAATATGCCAGTATAAGTTACTAAAGTGTTAATTTATGCCTTTCTTCCAAGGTTTTTTCCTTCTCTATTTTAAGCAGATAGCCAGGCACTTAGCACTCCCTAATGTCAGAACTATTTACAGATATAAAACAGAAGTTACTCGAAGACAAAAGCTTTACTGAGCTTTGACAAAATTTATTTCAAATATTATATTCATCTACTGGACAGAAAGTGGAAAAGGAAGAATATCTAAAGGCTACAGAAAAGATGGTTTATTTAACCCCATTTGTTTTAAGAACGATAAATCTGGTTCCAGGAGAAGGCAATGTCTTCCTCATGGTCACACAGCTTAGTAGGGTCACAGCTAAGGTTAAAGCTGAGATATCCTAACTCACATCTAGTCTTTTTTGCATTCCATTAGTAACGCTTCATCTGCTACCGAGATAAATTGCACAAGTAAATGTGCTTCTTTGCAAAGAGATTACTCACTCCTCATATAAAATTCTCAGTCTACCTAGAAGATTCTGTCATCTTATGTTTTTGATGTCCAAAGCAAAAGCTCTTTGCATTACATACCTAATGTGGACCCGGAGCCATCAGCAGATCTCATCGCAAAGATGCTGTAGGAGAGAAAGGGGATCTTTAAAGCCTTTTCATTCTGTCGCCAGTTCATTTTCCCTTCCCAGGGTCAAATAACCCCTGGGGAGGTGTGATGTGCGCACGGGTCTACACCACAGGAGCCAGACACCTTTGCCTTCTACTCTGGGAGTTGACATGAAGACTCCCTCAGTGGGCTGAGCTGGTCCCTGAACTTTCCTGTCTTGTTCTTCCTGGACTCCAAGATCAGTATCTTATTATTGCTGCCAGAGGATCCGAGACATGAAGACTAGTCATGGAGGGCTCTGCATATCCAGCTCTCCATCCTTCAGGCGACTACCTGGTTTTCAGTGTGTAAATTAAAAATATCAGCAAGAGACATTTGTCCCGTCGTTGTTGTTTGTGTCATCAACCCACATGCGTGTTTGTTAGGCGCTATTCAGTTTATTTTAACTCAAAGTGATGGAGCAGGGATGCTCCAAGGGCGTCTCCAGGCTGTAATATGTATGGGAGCAGATTTCCAAGTCTTTCTCCCATGGATCCACAGGCTGGGTTCAAACTGCTTTTAGTTCACAACCATCCCCTCAGTCAATGTTCCACCTGGCCTCCTCCATATGCAAGTCCCCCACTAAACTCACACCCACTGAGTCTATTCTGGCTCAATGTGACCCTACAGGACAGGGTAGAACTGCTACTGTGCGTGTCTGAGACTGTAACTCTTTTAGGGAGTAGAAAGCCTCGTCTTGCTCCTGAGAAGCTGGCCAGGGGTCAGAGAAAGCATCTGCTCTGAAAGACCTTGTATGGACAGCAGCCATACATGTGTATCCCATTTCAGTGAGACCCTGTGTGCTTCACACCTGGAGCCTAGGCGAGCTATGTGGATGGCAGTGTAGAGGGATGTCTGTGTTTCCAGAGGGCAGGGAAACAAAGGGCTCTCAAGTTTTAAAAAGCAGAATTTGCTTCAATGGAAAGAAGCGGTATCTCATATTTACAGCAGTATTAACCATAGAAGCCTTCTGAAAATACTGTTCTGACTCATAATGATCCCATGTACAATTTGTTTGAGCCCTTTGTTGTGGCCCCTGGGTCCATTCATCACATTAAGGATCTTCCTCTTTTCCTGCTGACCCACCACTTTACCACGCACGATGTTCTTCTCCAGAGACCGGTGCGTCCTCATAAAATATCCGAAGTACATGGGTTGATGTCTTGCCACCCTTCTAAGGAACATGCTGGCTCTACTTCTTCCAAGTCAGGTGTGTTTGTTCTTCTGGCCATGCATGGTACTCTCAAAGTACTGTTATTGGCTGTTGTTGTTGTTGGGTGATGTTGATTCAGTTTTGACTCCTAGCCACCTTGTGCACAACAGAATGAAACATTGCCTGTTCCTGCACCATCCTCACAATCACTGTCATGCCTGGTTGTCAGCCCCTCCCTCGTTCCCTCCCTCCCTGCCATGAAGGCAATTCTCTTTCATGGAGACCCCGATAGGATGGAGTAGAACTGCTTCTGAGCTTGTACCTCTTTATGGAAGTAAAAGTCTCATCTTCCATGGAGCAGCTTGGCATTTTGAAACTGCTGACCATGTGACTGTCAGCCAAAGTCTTGGGAGAAAATGGCACTTGCCAACGATGGCATAGCAAAGGTCTCTTTTGGATAAAGCCAATGCTCATAAATGTGTGCAAAGTTGTCTAGCAACATGATCTGTGTGACATTGATGAACCCAGAGCTTTGCAAGCTGTTTATCAAGAGAACACATTTGTCCTCAAGCATGAACTAGCCATACTGAAGAACTGATCCTCGGAAAACACACCCTGTGGAAAGGCAGAGATTTCCCCAGCATTCATGCATGATTTTATGACCAGCCACCTGGAAGTCTCAGGAGGATTTCTACATTGGAAAGCTGAAGTGATTTCTAAGATTTCTTTTATGTACTTCCTAAGATTCCAGGAATACATTAGACTGTCAATTGGTAACATTTTAAACACTGAAGTTACAACAATTTGAGGTTCCTTTGAAATCTTCTACTCCCCTTTCTGACACCCTCCCTCCCATTGAAAAACAAACGCACAGCAAAAATTGGTTAAGTAGAATTGTTGATAATTGTTGAAGAAAAGAAGATAGATGGGATTAATTAGAGAATGTCAATTCCAGTAAAATTAGCTTGCGTGTTGCTCTGATGTTGGAATACCATCAAGACCAAAAACCATCAGGGCTTTCGTGGAGGCTATGTTTCAGCAGAGCTTCCACACTCCATCAGGAAGAAAGGCCTGGCAATCTACTTCCAATGAAGGCCCTAGGGTTCACCTGAGATACCATCCAGTATCATGCTGTCAGATCAGCCCCTTAGGTGGGAAGACACTCAACAATGGCCTCAAGTGTGTGCTCATGGAGATGGTTCAGGACAGGGCATTTTCTGAGTTATCTATCTTTAAGGTCACCGTAAATTGAGACTGACTCTGTGGCAAATAATAACAACAATTATGAACTTCGCTCCACACTCAGTACATTTGAACATTTAAAACATAGTAAAACTGTTAGAGAAAAATGAGATTCTTACCTAGTGTGTCATAAAAAAGGAAAGCAATAAAATCTCAGTGTATTGTTCTAGATCGGAAAACAAACAGTTACCACAAGAGCAAAGTCAGTCTCATGTAATCCCTGGGATGGAAGTACCCTGGTATATTTTTATATCATTTACACTCTCTATTGTAACACAGTGTAATAAAGCAAAGTGTATTCTCAACAACTGTCAGAATAGGAAGAAATACATTTGTAAAGATTTGCTTTAGTAATGCTTGATATTTCGGAGTTATTCTTAGAATGAAATAAAAGATGTTTCCTGTGTGGAAGATATTTTACATGTGCCTGCCATTTAAAAGAAATTGTTCTTTTTTTCCCTACCACAGAAAGTGAGAGATTGTGCTGAACTTTGAAAAGATGCCTAGAAAGTGTATAGCTCTGAATTCTCATTTTAAAATAATTAGTAATGTAAATATTATTACAAAAATTTAACCGTAGTTACAACTTATAGTGGGACTAATTCTAGCGTAAACCTAGGTGGTGGTTTCGTAGTTTTAATTTTAAAAGTTTAAGTAAAACATTTGTCATAGTAAAAAGTGATGCCTGGATGTCTCAAGTTAACTTCTTGATCCTGACTGCCGACCCCTTCTTCCCCTGGTGGCCTGGTGCGGTAGGCCCCGGACTGCTAACCCCAAAGTCAGCAGAGCAAACCCTCCAGTCTCCCCGTGGGAGAAGGATGAGGGTGTTTGTTCCTAGAAAGATCTACAGTCTTGCAAATTCTCTATGGGGCCTTTGTGAATTTTAATTGACTTGATGGCAGACTTGGTTTTTGGCACAACAGCGGAAGAAGAGAATTGGCCTATATGTGTGAAATGCCTTTCTTAAAGTCTTAGCTCCCAGGGAAGAAAGTCATTGTTGACATTAAATGACTGACCTTGGGATTCAGACTGAAACAAGTTGAAATGCTTGTTCTATCTCTTCTCTTCCTGACTGTCTGACCCTGAGCAGCTTACTTTGCCTTGCTAAATCTCATCAGTAAAACACGCTGTTATTGTCAATACTTCCCATCCTAAAGTACTGATCAGAGGGAACATCTATGGTTTGGGAGGTAATTATTTAGGAGAAACTTTCCAAAGTACCCTCTCCTTAGGAGCCAAGGGAGGAGGAGAAGGAAGACAAAATAAAGAAAGAAAACTAGAAGGCCGTAAGATAGTTTGCATTATTTTACCTCTAGAGCAGTGGTTCTCAACCTTCCTAATGCCGTGGCCCTTTAATACAGTTCCTCATGCTGTGGTGAGCCCCAACCATAAAATTATTTTCGTTGCTACTTCATAACTGTAATTTTGCTACTGTTATGAATCTGGAAACCCCTGTGAAAGGGTCGTTTGACCCCCAAAGGGGTCGCGACCCACAGGTTGAGAATCGTTGCTCTAGAGGGAGTGTAGCTATGAGCAAAAGAAGCCCAGGTCAAGTTCAAGTTCTTGGTTTAATCACTGTACTGTGTCTACTCCAACAAAGAGGCCCTGGAAAGATGCCTCTGACGTAGAATAACTGCATTCTAATAAGACATCACATAAAATAAACCCTACCATAGTTAATTCCAACTCCCAGTGACTCTATATAGGGTTTTCGAGGCGGTACGTCATTATGGATTTACATGTTTCGCCTGCAGACCGGCTGGTAGGTTGAAACTACAGACCTTGTGGATAGCATCTCAGTACTTACCCAACAATACCTTGAGGGCCCGCCCCTTCATGAAAATAGTGCAAGGTATAATAAATCGAGGTGCCGCCAGAGGAGGAAAGGAACTGGGGAGGGGAATTGGTATCTCATAAGGAGAAGATGGGTTGCATTGAAGAGTCAACGTGAGCCTATGCTTGTAGGAAAGAGCTTGTTGTCATGATTTGTGACCACTTACACTGACAACTACTAACCAGTGCTAATCCATCTAGTGTTCAGGCCCGAGCCACTGTCACTCGGTAGAAGGACATGCCACATTGCATTTAAGCCACAGCTTGGGAAAAGGAAAACAATGTTTCCTAGAGCCATGTTCAGGCCTCAAAACAATCCAGAGGGCTAGGCAGAGAGATGAATAGAGCAAAGCTTCTCCGAAAAAATTCTCTCTCCTCTCAAATCATAGATTCAACAACTGTTCCTCTGCAGACTTTCAAACACCAAATTAAACAAAATGTACAGGAGGAATCTGACTCACAGGAGGCCTCCGTAAATGATAACCCACGTGACCATCATTCTAATCAGTATTACTAATCGTGGTAGTGATCATAATAGTAGTACTAGTCCTGTTGCCTTACTCCCCTTGTAGATATAGGCATCTTGTTGCCTATAGATTGGTTTTGCCTTCTGTCAACCTCAACGCGAACCTCAGCATCTCATCACAGACGATAAAATAAAAGACATGCACCCAAAGTATTGAGGACCAATGCAGAATTTTCCAAAATCATGGCACATAAAAGGTTTTACATCACATCATAGACAGCAAACTGAAAAAGTTCCATCAGAACATCCCTGTTTTCTCCAGTTTGGTCTCTCCTTAGCAATGAGCTGTCTCCTCTGTCTTCCTACTGGAGTTTCCTCCTGGAACCAACCTTGCTGACTTTCTTCTCACTCCACACATCCCTTTTGTATCCCTTTGCTCTTCCAATTGCTTAGAAACGTAAGTTGCTTCCCCCATTTATTATGCAGAATAAGTCCTCACTGTCCATGCTTCTGCCTCTAATTTGCACCTCCTAGCAGCATTCAGAAAAGAATCTTCAACTTCTTCAAAGGCAGTGTGTAATTTAAAACAGCATGCTTACTATAACCATCATCATCACCACCGCCACCATTGTACTAGTTCAACTCACTGTACTTACCACTCAACCTCAGAGGGACCCATAACTCTCCTGTTTCTTCTTCTCAGCACCACTTCCTAGCAAGACATTGCCTTCCACATCCTATCTGAAACATTGTTTAATCCAAAGCCTGTCACATCATTGTCATCCTGGCTTCCACCATCAGTTCTGTAGCTGAACTTCCCCTAGACCCAGTGCATCCATTACTGAGCCTGGGAACCCATGAGTGAAGTGTTTTCAGTTGCCACTAGAAGAGAAAGACAATGAAACAACAACAAAAACTTGACGAAGGAATTAAGTATCTACCAAATGTCGAACCAGACACAAAGTTTTTGTTGTTTTTCTGCCCTCGGCTCTGCCAGCTCCCAATCCATGGTAACCGTAGGCACCAATGGAATGAAACACCGCCCAATCTTGCACCATCCCACGAGGAGTGCAGATTAGACCACTAAGATTCGTGGGTTTTCACTGGTTGATTACCAGTAGGAGATCATGAGGTTTTTATTCCTATGTGTCTTAATGTAGACGCATGGCTGAAACCTGTTCGACGTCAAAGCACTACGTAAGTCCTCACTTACAGATGAGAGGCATTTGCAAATAAGGTGCATTGCCCAGGAACTGAACCTGAGCCGGGAGACACGTGGGGCATGGATGATAAGAGAATTCTGATTTGAACCACTGAACCGCCATTGCCCTCAGATACAAGGTAAATGCCTGGAGTTTTCTCCATTTCTCAATGAGCTCTGAGCCTAAACTGTGTACTGCAATACTAATGTACACCAGCGCACGCCTGTTTGCAAGTGTGCAACGCAGAAAAGCCTTCTTGAGGCCCAACAATGGCAGCTGAAAAGGTTTAAAGTAGCTAGAGCTCATCTGCATAAACAAACAAGTATTGCCCTATAAGCTATTGTTCTCTAATCTATGCTAACTCAGTGTTCATAAATTCAGATTTATCCAAGCACAACATTCTTTCTTGTGGAGTTTCCTTGTCTTCTCCCCTCTCCCACTAAAGAAGATTTAGCTCTAAACAGGAGAGGAAGAAAAGGAAAAATGAGAGCAGACATAACCTAGTCAGGAAACTTGGATTTATGGAGTTCAACCTTGAAAATATATTTTTTTTAAACATCAAGCGTGTGAATTAAAGCTCCCAGCAGGCAGCTATAACTTATACAGCAAGCAGTTGGCAGATAATCCACACACAACTGTGCTACAGGCAGCAGGGGGGTCATCTTCTCAGAAAGGCAGGCTCTCTTTGTGACAAGCTAGGGGTAGGAATGAGGCACCTTCACTTTGCAGCTAGAATGGCGTGTGTCTGTGTAATGGGCGTTTGAGAATACGAAGAACAAGGAAGGTGCTAACAAGGAAAGAAAGATGGGTCAATCAGGGTGCGAGGTAGTACCGATGAAGAACACAGCTTCCCCCAGATCCTGGATGCTTCCTCCCCCCAACTACCATGATCCCAATTCTACCTTGCAGGACTGGATAGAGCAGAGGTTGTACACTGGTGCAGACAGGAGCTGGAGGCACAGGGAATCCAGGGTGGATGATGCCTTCAGGACCAAGGATGTGAGGGGCGATGCTGGGAGAGTGGTGGGTGAGTGGGTTGGAAAGGGGGAACTGATTACAAGGATCCACATGTGACCTCCTTCCTGGGAGAGGGACGGCAGAGAAGGTGGGGAAGGGAGACTCCAGAAAGGGCAAGATATGACAAAATAACGATGTATAAATTACCAAGGGCACATGAGGGAGGGGGGAGTGGGGAGGGAGGGGAAAAAAAGAGGACCTGATGCAAAGGGCTTAAGTGGAGAGCAAATGCTTTGAGAATGATTGGGGCAGGGAATGTGTGGATGTGCTTTATACAATTGATGTATGTATAGGTATGGATTGTGGTAAGAGTTGTATGAGCCCCTAATAAAATATAAAAAAAGAAAAGAAGAGAAAATGATTAGGGCAAAGAATGTACAGATGTGCTTTATACAATCGATGTATGTATATGTATAGATTGTGATAAGAGTTGTATGAGCCCCTAATAAAATGTTAAAAAAAAAAAAAGGAAAGAAAATGGTTCCCAAGCAGAGTGTGAACATGCCTCCGTGAAACACAAAAGACAAGGAGGCAAAGGGAGTTGGCTCAACCTAGTGGTGTCATGGTGGCTGCAGGTGGTCATCCAAACCAAGGAAACGAGAATGAAAATGTAGTTCCATGGAAAACGTTTGATGTTTTTCAATCGAACTAATTTGTTCATATTAATGATACCCAAGCAGTCTATCTTCTTTTTTTAGCCATGTAGTAAAAATAGTATGCTCAGACTAATATTTTAATTTTTTTAAAAACATAAACTTGATATCAGAAAGAAAAGGTTCGTACCTGGGTCCCTGAAGGCTTCTATATTTCACAGGTGGCCTGAGTCAAGTCACACTGACATTAGGAAGAATCTACCTGACACTTTGGCTTTGAGAAAAAAGATGCATAATTTGCCTGAAAAAACAAAAATGTGCTCCTGTCTCCTCCACTATGGCCTATCTGCAAAAGACAGACACCGCCCTAATAGGAACAAGGAGGAATACAAAGTAGGACTCATGGCAAACCCCAAATCTACAAGTAGACAACATGCAGGCCACAACAACTTGAAGCAGCTGCTCAGTCTGAAGAGCCTTGTTTCTGGTTCTAAGACTGTGATAGTTACATACTCTGTTGTCAATGTGAGACAGAAGAGTGAAGTGGGGAGGTTAGCTTGTCAATCAGGTTGCAGCTTGATGACCTCATTTAGAATGCTAAGGAGATAAATGGCAATCTGGAGGCAGGACCCAGAATAACTTCCTGCAAGACCTGCTTGCTGACAAGATACATGGAACTATGCTAGATCCCTGGAGCTGAGGGAGCCACATAGAAACCCCTGCCAGCACTGAGATGCCTCTACCACCACTGGACCCACAAGACTTTCCACCCACTGACCTGTGATCATCCTGAATTTGGCATCATTACATGTGTTGCATGAGTCTTAAGAAGAATTTATAGATTGGTATCGGACATTTGCGCTAATATCAGACTTATTGACTTGATCTGGACTGGGCTGAAATGTTTTCTCAATATTTAATTGCTCTTTTATACAAAGATCTTTCTTATACACATGAGTGTCTATGAATTTGCTTCTCTAGTCTATCCAGACCAAGACAAAGACAGTCTGTCATGATAATATATTTTGTGTGGCATTCACCCTATTTATATATATTTTTGGTTTCTGCTAGAAGGAAATTCCTCTCTCTTGTTCTGTTCTGGTGAGTCCTTTGAAACATAACCAGTGACCAGTTATTATCTCACCTTGAATTTATGAAGACCTCCTGTATGGTAGAGTTGTCTGTGCTCTACACAGTTTTCAGTGGTTGACTTCCAGAAGTGGATCACCAGGCTTTTCTTCCACGGTACATCTGGGTAAGCTTCTAACTGCAGTCTTTTGATTAGCAAACAAGATATATAGTGGGGTTGGGGGGTTGGGGGGCTGGAATTCATTGTTTTCAAGTCAATTACAACTCGACAATTTTACCTTTTATAGAGGAGAAGTTCTCCATGGTTGTTTTTTTTTGGCCTACAATCCTTACACAGATTGCCAGACCTTTTCTCCACGATGCCAATGGAGGAGTTTCAACAACTAGCTCATTGTTTAGTAGTACTCACAGATTTTTCATGAAATGTGTTGTTTTGGGTGGTCAGTACCAAGTTGATCCTGACTCATGGTGACCGAGGGCCAGATTATTTCCTTCTTTCTTTTGGACCCTTTTGATGGCCCTCTACAAGACACTTCTCTCAAAGCAAGAGTCAGAAGAAAAACCTGGCAAGAGGAACCATGACAACAAGGCAAAAAGCAAAACAAACAAAAACCCAAACTCACTGCCATCGAGTCAAGGCTGATTCATAGCGACCCTTGTGGATTTCTGAAACTGCAACTCAGCGGTTCTCAACCTGTGGTTCGTGACCCTTTCACAGGGTTTCCTGATTCATAACAGTAGCAAAATTACAGTGATGAAGTAACAATAAGGATGATTTTCTGGTTGGGGGTCACCACAACATGAGGAACTGTATTACAGGGTCGTGGCATTAGGAAGGTCGAGAACCCCTGCTGTAACTATTTACAGGTACGGAAAGCCCAGTGTTTATCCCACAGAGATGCTGGTGATTCCAAAATGCTGACCATGCAGATCACAGCCCGATTCGAAACCGGTCCACCACCAGGGCACTTGGCAACAGGGCAAGTGGCCCAGAATAAAGCGAAAGTCCTAGGCCTGAGGTCCCCTCTGTCAGGGCCTGCACCACATTTCGTCCATGACCAAAAGTGTGACACCAGACAGCGACCATCACAGATGCCATGGCGTAAACTGCTGGCCCTTAGCACTGATCTGCCTTGTTAAATTTGGCCAATAAATGTGCATTTTTTTTAAATCAGGAGATTCCAAGTGAAAACACAAATTTTTGGATGCTCTTAAAATGTGGTCAGGTCTTATCAAATAAGCTGCCCCTGAGCTTGTGGCGAATAGCTGCCTGTCAGGGGCTCGTGAGCGTCTTCATCGCTCACAATGATGCACATATACTCCGCTCCCCTCCCTCCCGTGGACCATCCTCCTACAAGGAAAATGAAGGCCTTTGCGTTTGTTGCCTTTGGCCCAACAAGCCCTCATGGCTCAGTGGCTCAGCTCTTGGCTGCTGCTGCAATGGTTTGCAGTTTAAAACTACCAGCTTCTCAGGGGGAAAGCCGTGGCAGTCTGCTTCTGTAACGATTTACAGTGTTGAAAATTTTATGAGACCATTCTGCTCTGTCTTACAGGGTGGCTGTGTGTCAGAATTAACTCGGCAGCCAGTGGGTTTGGTTGTGCTATCCCTGGTCAAGGAGAGAGCACGGCAGCAACCGGAGATCCTGAGGTAACAAAGGGGACCAAGAAGGCACAGATGCACCTCACTAGTCCCAGGCTTGACTGTATAAGAACATTTACAAGCACATCACAGCATCCCATTAGTTACACCATCTCCCCCTTCACTGCGGTATATACAATAGATAAATAAATAGCAAGCATGCATGTGATATATATTTAAATTGCACATTAGACTTTAAAATCCGTCCCTAACTGAATGCATTAGCCCGTGTTTCCTGTTTCTGTCTCCATGATGCCATGGAAACACAGTGCAGCATCCTAATGGGTCTCTCCTGGCAATAAATAAACACAGTCTTTTTCTATTCATGTTTCCATTTCTTTCCGTTTTTTAATGTAATTTACAATTTCAGAAAATAAAGCAGATCAGTGTTTTGGTTTGTTTTTGTTTTGTTTTCCTTCTGCCTGCCCCTTCCAGTTTCCTCTCCCACCAAGTCTATCTGCAAGCAACGCAAACACACCTTCTAGTGGTTCCTGGCATCCAAACCAGCATCATTGGCACTCAGAGCACACAATCTTCCCGGCCGGACTCATCTTTTTCCTTTTTAAAACGCCAGGATAATTAAACTCTGTAATGAGGTGCTGTAAGCATTTCAGTCTAACCCAAAGAGCACTTAATGTAGTTGCTTAAGGTTGAAAGCTGACATAAAACAGACGTGAGATCTGGTGGGTTTTTCTCCCCTCCTTCAGTCTAAAAGGCAATATCAAGTCACTGTTTTACAGAGAGCAGCGGCCCTTCTAAGGCTCCACGGTGGCAGGGCGCCTGCCCTCCTCCACGCCCCACAGCCCGCGGGAGCAGACAGTCACTCAGTGCAGACACCCTAGGCGCACAGGGCAAGGTGAAACCTGAGGCTCAAAGTGCTGGCAGGACAACGTATCACACCACAGCACTGTGCCAGCTGGCACCTGCTGACCCCAAGGACGTGACTCCCGTCGCCAAGAGATGTTGGCCTGTAACTGGAGCATTCTCAAAAAGCCGATTGTTATCTGCACAGAGAAGTGGGCAGATTTAATAAGGTTGCTCCAAGCTGAAGAGTCATGGAAACCCAAAGGCAATGACCTCCATCGCTGGGGAAGGATAGGTAGGCAGGCCAGGTGCTCCTTCTATGGCAAGGCATGGAGTGAGTTCCTGCCGGCATCTTGGCTAACAGACTGGGGGGGGGTGGCGGGGGGGGGGCGGGGACTTGCAGCAGAGGGCCTGCCCATGCTGCTGGCAGGATGCACTGCCTGGGAGGCTCCCGCTGCGTCCCAACCACAGCTCGCATGCGGTCAACCTCAGGGCCCAGTCCTAGTGAGCAATGTCTATTTGCATTCGTCGTGAGAAGCAGCTGGCGGACTAGATTTCAGAGCATTCGGAAAAGAGATCGGTCACAGCATCTGCCTAAGGAGAGACATTGTTCATGTAGAATTTTCAAGTACTGGCCCTATCGTCAGAAAGCAAAGTACCACGATGTAATTTCAGGTGACCACAGAAACGGCTTCACACACGATCATCCTTGGTTTTTCAAAAATGGCAATGATAACAATAACCTGTACATCTGAGCTTAGGTTTCCAAGTCATTTGTGAAATATAACAACAATACTATCATATTATTGGACACTTGCCTTGAACCCAATTCTGAGATAGTATGGTCATCTCCCTCTCATAGATGAACCAAATACCGTGTTCAAGGTCACAAAGCTACTAAAGAACTGAGTGAGCCAGGACGAAAACCAAGTCATCTGACTCTAAAGTTTCTACTTCTTCCATCCTCATCTAAAACAGCTTCCACTAAGAGCTTTACAGAATGCTGGCACGATACCTGGATATGGTGTCCAAGTCCAGGAAAACATGTATCTAAGCGCTGAATTTTAGTGAATCATTTCATCGCCAAATGAAAACACTATAAGCTTTGTCTGTTTCTCCTATCATAGGGTTGGGAATAGAGTCAAATCAATGTCCTGAGTGAATTATCAGCATTTCTTCCCTCTGAGGGCAATCCTTTGTTTTGAGATCTCCCAAACAAAAAATATCTCAGAACAAAGAATTATATATATAATTATATGTATATTTTATATGATCTATAACTATATATATAACAAAAAGCAAACTGCCTTCAAGTTGAGATTGACTCATAGCGAACTATATAATATACATTATATATTATATTAACATTCAAACTCACTGCTGTATACATATTTGTTTATAGCACCTCTACCCTCTGCCTCCCTCTGATAATCTGTCTTCTCTTCATCTCAGTGTTTTTGCTTTCAAATCTTTTACAAATAGACAAAGCATAACTACAGGCATGTCTGCTTTATTGCCATAAAAGTGTTGTGTGTGTGTTTGTGTTTTAAGAAGTTGGCGTTCAGCAAAATCATGCACTAAAAATACCAGGGTTTGTGGGGAAAGTAAGAATGGGGCAGATGACTCAAACCTGTGGAGCACTGTGGTAAGTACCTTATCAAAAACCCTAACAATATGAATAGAATTTTAGCCCAGTTAACTCTCCTCGGGCACGTATGTTTACAATTCCAGCCCTCCTGTGTACATGGAAACGCTGAGCTTCTGTTTCCTCCTTTGAGATGTCAGCCCGTGGCAATCCTTGCTTCCAGTAGAGATCAATTTATTTCAACAAAATAAAAACCGTATGATGGCTGCCATCCACTTGTCAAGAGTCGGTTTGTGCTGTTGTGATGCTGAGCCGGCTTGGGTAGAACTTTCAGACTAAGACAGACTAGGAAGAAGGGTTTGACAATCTACTTCTCAAAATGAATCAAAGAAAACCGTATGGATTACAACAGTTCGTTCAGCATTCGATTATGGGGCTGGCACAGGACAGGGCAGTGGTTCAGTCCATTATGTGTGGGGAGGTTGCCAGGAGCCAAGGACGGACATGATGCCAGCTAACTAACCACAATAACCATCTACAGAATCTTTTGGGGTTTTTTTTTGAGGGGACAGTAGTACTAATGACGGGATTGTATTCACAGCTTTTTCATCTCTATGTGCAGTTCTCTCTCTTACTTTTCACAGTAGCTGACACTAAAGAACGTATAGCATTTCTGGATAGCCAGCCACCTTCTGCAATAATGGAATGAGCTTCTATAGTTAGAGTTCTTTTTCTTAATTTCTTCACATTTTCACTTCAATTATTTTTTCAAAAGCAGCAGCAGCAGCTTGCTCTGCTTACTTCTCAGGAAACAAATCTACAGGCACCTGTCGCTTCACAACTATTTTGCTATCAGGGTCAGGTGCAGGTGCTGTAGAACTTGGCGCCTATCTACTTGTAGATCCTCAAGAAAAACGGAGGGAACCCTGGTGGTGTACTAGGTTGTGAACTGGGCTACTGAAAAGTCAGTATCTTGAAGCCCCCGGTGGCTCTGAGGGAAGAAGATGAGGCTTTCTGTTCCCACGGAGATTTACAGCATTGGAACCCACAAGGATAGTTCTACTCTGCCCTAGGGAATCGGTGTCCATGGCAGTAAATTTGGTTTGGGCTAAGGTTAAAAAAGATGCAAAAATAGGAACATAAAACTGTGGTTGAAAAGTGACTATTTATATACACTGGTGAGGAATTAAATCACAACAATTTACAACTTTAAAATACTAATATTTCCATAAATATCACAACATCCAGAAATATTATATATAGTTATTAATTGTCTGCAGTGCCACTATTATACGTTGCTAATTGTCTCTGTGTCTGAAACCTCTGTGATCATTTCTTTGTATGTGAATGAACTTCTAATAGTTTCTTCCACTTAGCTGTGAGATGGCATCAAGCGTGTTCCCAGAGAGAGTGACCGCGTGGCCAATGGAAGGAAGCATGCCCAGGTCTCGTGCCATCCTCACAACTATTAGATTTGAGCCCATCCTGGCACCGCCCAGTCAATTCATCTCTTCAAACTTGTTCCTCTTTCTGACCGACCCTCCGCTTTGCCACACACAATGTTCTTTTCCACGATGCTCTTTCCTGATAGTATGCCCAAAGTGTATGCGACAAAAATAAAACTCAATCTCCCCCCAAGCAAGGTCGACTAAAAAAATTGTCTTTTTTCATTTTCATAGTTCAAAAGTGTCATTTTAATAGTTTTTCTCTAGCTCCACAGCTTGCGAATTGGTAATGGTTTGAATGCTTTTAAAATTGTTACCAACTTTGAGAAGATAACCTATCTGGTAAGACTGCAAATCTCTTCAAATTGCCATGCATAATAATTAATTGTTCATATTCGTCATATTTTCAATATTAATTAACAGGGTAGATGTCAAAGGTATTGTTCAAGTGATCTAAGCTCTGTGTTATCTTCATCAATGACAGTCTTTTGTGTCAAATCAATAAGGAATTTTAATATTTCTCCAATGTGTGCCTTTGATTCCTGCTTCCATTGAGTGGAATATGAAATAACCAAGAGTCAGTCTTCAGTTTCCAATAAAATTAATCTCGCTAACGGAAAGTGTATTATTTTCCTCAATGAATTTATGTTTTTGTTGTCTTCTGAATATGATTCGCCAGTACCTAAACCTCACATGTTGCATTCAGAGAATTATGAAAGAAAAGAGAGGAAGATAGAAAGAGAAAACTTAATCCACAGGGGTCAAAAAATCTGAATTTGATAAAATTTACATAATCAGGTGAAAACAAGATTTTGCTATCTATTTTTTAAATATCATTTTATTGGGGGCTCTTAACAGCTCTTATAATAATCCATACATAAATGGTATCAAGCACATTTGTACTTGATGATGCCATCATCATTTAAAAAAAATGTTTTTACTACCTTTAAGGTAAATCTGCCTCTCTTGATAAATTTTGTATCTTCCCCTACTCCTCATGGCCCCTACTGGAAACATGGGTGAGCTTGTTTTACCAATTACATTTGTGCTTGCATTAAAGAAACCTGGACTGTAATAGAACAGATCATATCAATGGAATGCATTAAAATCTGTGCCATATTGCCAACATTGTGCTTTTTGCTGATACTGTGGATTCAAAAATATTGTTAACACCAACTGCATTACCAGTTAACTCATTTCACGAGGCTGAGTTTTCTGAAGAAATAAAGCAGGTGACACTCATATCTGTGTAAGAAAGAACTGTACATCAAGAAAGGATTTGACAGCAAGAAGGGGGCCCAGCCCAGTTCACTTCAAGTCCATGGGTCAGATAGTAGCCAGAGGTGATCAGATTCATGCACCTGCCACTAAATGAAGTAAGAAGGGGAAGTAGGAAGCTGAAAAGTCACAGGCCAGTGGGTGTAGATTTATGTGGATCCAAGGTCTGAAGGACACTGATAGCTCCCAAGGTCAGCAGGCTGTGTGGACCATTGGCCTCAGGCGTGAGACACAGGATCCAGTCAAGCTGGAAGGTGAAGAGCCATAGAGGGCTCAGTTCTCAGTGTCTCTCGCATAAAAATATTACACTTGCAAGAAGCTATCATCAGGCTGTGACCTGATTTATAGATTGAACTCTACCCATACCTTCACATTGGAACCTCAAGTTGACATAAAATATAACCAGCACACTCATTAACAAAACCAAACTCCTTCCTATCGTGTCAATTTCAACGCATGGGACCCTGTAAGGACAGGGCTGGACTGCTGCTTTGGGTTTCTGAGATATTATGCCTTTCCAGGAAGAGACATTCCATCTTTCTCCTGAAAAGTGGCTGGTAGGTTTAAACTGCTGACCTGGTGGTTAGCAGTTCAGTGCATAACCCACAATGCTACCCGAACTCGTGTCTCATAAACAAGCACAATAAATATGAAAGAGCAATTTTGGTTGATTAATCAAGCAGGCTTAGAAAATTTGTTTGGAAATTGAAAAATTGGATTAGCGCTTTAACTGAATTGCCAAAACTATCAAGCCAACATGGTAAGTAATCTCTAAATCAGGGAAAGAGTTATCTTGGATTAAGGCCAGTGTAGGCAACCAATCAGGTTGGCCGTAGCTTTAGATGCATTTTGGTAAAAGCCATTGTGGCCTCAGTGAATAACTCCAATGTCTGAAGTTGCTGCTTTAGTCAGTTTGGGGAATGAATAATCTGTAGACATTTGTTAAAATGTTAAAGCAATTTGGACCAATTTAATCCAAACCCCAGTTACCCAGTTGATTCCTACTCATAACAATCCATGAAAGAGAATAAAGCTGCCTTGGAGGGTCTCAGGTTCCATATATTTTTACAGGAAATCTGTTTGTCTTTACCTCAAGAAATGGCTGTTGGGTTCCAACTGATGAAATTGTGGTGAGCAGGCATAACCCTCTATGACACGCAAAAATATGAAACTCACCACCACCAATTGATTGCAACTCATAGTAACCTTGGAGGGCAGGGTAGAATTGTTCCTTTGAATTTTCAAGACTCCAGCTCTTTATGAGAGTAAAACACCTCATCGTTCACCCTTGGGGCAGGTGGTGGTTTTCAACTGCTGACCTTGAAGTTAGCAGCCCAACCCATAATCCACCTCAACCCATAATTCACCAGTATGACTCCTGAAAACAAAATGGGAGCAAGTGAAAAATCATGTATTTGTACTTACTTAAGATTTGGCTAGTTTATCAGAGCTGAGTCATCAAAATGGTGCTCAATGGCCAGCGTCAAGGTGGTGTGGTTATCCCAGAAGAAAGGAGCCCAGGTGGTGCAATGGTTAAGTGCCCGGCTGCTCATTAAGGAAGCAGTAATCCACTGAGTACCCTGAGGGAGAAAAGAGCTGGTGAGCTGCCGCCATACAGACTCACCCTAGGAAAGGAATGGGGCAACTCTACTCTATCCTATTGAGTTCTGAGTTCGAGTTGACATGACTGTACACAACAATTGCAGCCCTACGAAACCTGTAGAACAAGATTATATTTTGAGAGGGAGGCTCTGCTGTAAGATTAGGAGAAGCAGAAGAGCCGATGACGTCAGGAAGATCTTGACCATCCCTGGAAAAGACAAGAGGTGGAGTCCTTCACTCCAGTGGTTAGGAGGAGAATCGTTGGGCAACAACACTCCAGTTTGACTTCCCGGAACATTTGTATTATTCTATGTATTTTTCTGCCTTCAAGAAAATAGATGTCCGCCACCAAGGCATTAAATCTTACAACACTGACTTATTGCACTTCCCTAATAATTTACTAGTCACAGTATGTACCTGAGCAGCAACAGAGACAAAGTCAGGCAGTTTGTAAAACATGCACGGTTTCAGGATCCATCTTAACATGCGCACTTGTACACGGGTGAGTAACCTACAAATTTCCCAACGTTAATTGCTAATTTAACTTCCAACTCCATACTGTGCTATTTTCACTGGAAGTGTGTGTTTTTTAGATTATGAAAGACATATCATTCTTAAAACCACAAAAATAAGAAGGTGCTACAGAAAGTTTAATATTTCCCAAGTCAAGATCTCTTGGAAAAATATCTCACAATTAATGGTTTGACTGCGATCCTCCCAGTCTTTCTATTTTTATTATACACTGAAAATATGTCATTTATGACCTGCTTTTTACATTTATTATGAATATGAGCACATTTTATGTCATAAAAATACTTTTAGCTCACCATTTTAATTGTCATATAATATTCTATTCCACAACAAACTTAATTCATTGAAATGATCTATTATTTTTGAACAAAGGAATATATACATTATTTCTTTACATTTCTAAAAGTAGAACTGCAGGGTCAAAGGGTAAGCACGCCTAGGTTTTCATATACTCTACAAAACAGCTTTCCAGAAAATGTGCATTTTATCCATCTCCTCAATCTGCCAATCTGATAGAAGGATAATTATATCTTATGGTTGTCAACGGTCTTTAAATCACATTCTAAATTCAAGTGTATAGACATGTGTCACTTCTTTTTGTCATTCATATCAACAACCAGCAGCATCCAGCAATCTGCCTCCTTTGGAATTCCCACACAAGACAAGCCACTCTGTGCAGAAAATGAACATCCTAGAAGGGAAGACTATGGCTGGGGTTCAGTCCAAATTTCCTGACATGAGAAGTTTGATCATCCCTTTTCTCTCAGCTCTCCTTTCTACCTCTTAATCTTCTCAAGATTAAGTCTCTCTTTATGTGCACCTCTCCCATGTGAGCCTGTCTAAGAGCTACAGGCTCAGTTTTGATATCCCCCCTCGAGGCCCCACTTCTCCCTGTTCTAATTCCCCCAGGGCACTTCCACCTCTCTCTCCAGGGCAAATCAGGGCCAGGCCACCTGCCTATATATAGACATGGTTATTTCCTTCAACTTGCACCAGGCTTCCCTGTCTGTGAAGGCCATAGGAACAGTTTTCAAGACTCAGCATATAGACTTCTCTCGGGACCCTTCCCAAGAGCCTGGCAGCACTGAGCCTTGATCCTCTTGGGCTCCTTTCCGCACTCTCCACGCCCCCACTCTTGTTCCACCCCAGCGCTGACAGCAGGCGCAGCCCTTGGGTCATGGCGGGCTTACTTTCCATCTCTGTTTCCTGGGTACCAATATTGAACGTGGACTCAAGGAAGTGATCAGTACCATTGGTGAGTAAATCCGTAAATAAAAAGGAAATCAGTTACTAGTTCACACAGCAAGAGTTAGGAAAAACTGGGAGCAAGCACATTTTATATTCTCTCTCTCTCTCTCTCTCTCACACACACACACACACACACACACACACAAGAGAGAGAGAGAGAGAGAGAGAGAGAGAGAGAGACTAAAATCTGTAGGTAAAACAAAGTGAAAGGGTGGTATCATTTACTAATTTAATGCATTTCCTTAATGAAACTTCTTAATTTCCATTAAAAACATAAATGAAGCACATATTTTCAGAGCGTGGAGGAAAAACAAAATCTTCTGCCTATGGTACCCAGTAGCTAATGTCAAGTGAAAATCCAGCATTTTTCTTTTCTTATTTTTCCCCCATTTTTTAAAACACCAGCCATTATTTAAAATTCTCTTCCCATCACTCAACAAAACAGAGACAGTTGTTCATTTTGAGTTAGGTTTTTGCTTATCTGACCAATAGGGTCAGGATAATAAATCACACAGCCCCTAGGGAATAATAAAATGTTTAACGGATTTGTGCAGTTACTAGGGTGGGAAATAAAAGGGAAAACCTTCAGGATTCGATTCATTTTCCAATCCTTCAAAGTTCTTAGTAAAAAGTGCATGAAGATCATATATAGGTGAATCAGGAGGGGAAATGCAGAAATGGCATTTCCATTAGAGAAAAAGATAGGTCCATTTTTCAAACATTCCTTTAAAAGAACTCCTTCTTTTGCCCTCAGTGTAAACAAATATTAAACACCCCTCCCCCAGCACTCTTGCCCCATCTGTTGGGAGGATCTCCTCCACTTTGGGTAGCAATGGTGGTGTTTTTTGATGCAGCTGGTGCAGCTGAAGGCCGCCAGCATTTCACAGGCTTTTCCTGGGTAGGAAGCTGGTCCGATTGATCACGGTCCTAAGGAGCCATAAGAATGGTGGCATTCTGGGACAAGGCCAATACTCCTTGACAAGGTTTTGAGCACACATTTGCCCATTCTGACTTGGCAGAGGTGGTTCAATGGTTTGATTGTTGTCTTCCTTGTGGGGCACCCCAGAAGCTTGGCCACTAGCCACGTCAGTGGATCTTTATGAACTGCTATGATGATAAACAGGTTCCAGCAGAGTCTCTGCTAAGACAGACTAGGAAGAAAGACCTGGTGGCCTACATCAGACACTTTGCCCATGAAAACTTCATGGTGACCCGGATTGGAGACCTGCTTAGCAGCAGCTTGCAACAGCCATTCCAAATGCATGACGGCCAGAGAACATAGACCAGATGATCCTTCAAAGTGTCCTTCTCAACGCAGTGAACGTTCACTTTGCACTCTGCATTATGAAGCAAATTCAAAATGAAAAGAAAAGTATTCTGGTCCATCTATTGAATAATCTACAAAATTTCGTATTGATGATGTACTACAACTTACATATTTGACTATTGTTCACGTCGCAGAGTATACGTTTTCCCTGTAGTTTACAGAAACAACTGACACTTCGACAGGGACGTCTTCTGGGATGAGTGTTAACTACGTGGCCTCATTCTACTTCAGACGTGCTGGCTGCACTGTCTCAAGCAACACACCTGCCACATCTATGTCTTGTTAGCCTACCGGGAAAGGCTTCCCTTTGCTTCCACGTCCCTTAGGAAATCAGGAGGATATCTGACTCCTAACATCCTCCAGGAGTTCTTCCGAGTGGTTCCTGACTCCTAGTAATCCTATAGGACAGGGTAGAACTGCCCCTGTGGGTTTCCAAAACTCTTTATGGGAGAGGAAAGTCTCCCCTCTCTCTTGAGTAGGAGTCCCTGGGCAGTACAAATGGTTAAGCTTGATCAGCTTTTAACCAAAAATGTGGAGGCTTGATACAACCCAGAGGCACATCAAAAGAAAGACCTGACCTTGTACTTCTAAGTGGAAATAAAATCAGTCACTGAAAACTCTCAAGCACAATTGTCTCCTGACATTCCTGAAGAGATCACCATGAGCAAGACTCTACTCCATGTGAACTATCTTTTACTATGCTCCAGTCCTTAAAGGAGGGCATGCCTGAGATAGAGCATTTGTCCTTTATCATCAGAAACCACACGGGAAGCTCTGAGCATTGTGACTATTACATTAGAGTAATTTAATAATTTCATTCTTTCTCCCACCAAAAAGCAATTATATATTTTCTCATGAGTTCACAGCACAAAAATAATTTATAGAAAGACTAAGGAGTTGAATTTTCTTTTTAAGACCGCCTTCTCATTCCTTCCGTTTTTGTTTCTTTGAAAATGCATCATCGTATGTTGTAGCACTAACCATCCCATTCATTCTATTGACACGCCAGTGTTGCTCTGTGCCTTCAAGCCAGTCCTGACGCATCACAAACCTGGGTACAGCAGGATGGGGCGCTGGCTAGTCCCTCACCAGCCACACACGTTTTCTTATGTTTGAGCCCATTGGGCGGCTGTTGGGTCCATCTCACTGATTGAATCTATTAAAGTAAAGATGCACATGCATAAATCTGGAGGTTAGCAGCCCAATATGGAAGAGTACATTTTGAAATGATGTTAGAATTCTGTCACCTCATGCTGGCTCCAGAATGACTTGACTTGGTCGGATTTATGTCTAGATAGGCTAGGATTTTTTGCCTCAGCTGGCCCGAAATCCAAGATTATGACAACATTTTTGCTTTTTTTTTTTTTTTACATTTCCTGAAGTTTGCACTCCCTTTATGATCTTGGCAGAAATTGTGTAGCTGAAATAACACAGAGTGCTCACCAAAATGGCATGCTGCTGAAATGCCAAGAACTGCTAGTGTGGGCAAAGCTTGTGAGCGACCATCCCCACCTCCCACCTGGCCAAGCTCAGTTCCTCACAGTTTCCTCAAATGTTCTTCAAGGGAGTGTTGAGGGTTTGCTTTCTCTTTGGGGGGCAGAGAAAAAAAGTTTGAGAATCCCTTGATTCTTTCTCAACTTGCATTTCTGAGCAAGATCTAAAACAGGACTGGAAATTTCTATAGGAACCAGCTATCTCAGATGGATTTTTAAAAAAAAATACTCTTATTGGGGCCGCTTACATCTCTTATCACAATCAATTCCTTCAATGTGTCAAGCACATTTGCACATATGCCGCCATCATCATTTTCAAAGCATTCTCTTCCCACTTGAGCCCCTGATATCAGCTACCCATTTCTTCCCCCTCTCTCCGCTGCCCGCCCTCCCTCATGAACCCTTGATAAGTTATAGATTATTTTTCCATGTCTTACATTGTCCCCCATCACCCCTCACCCACTTTTCCATTATTCATCCCCCTGAGAGAAGGTTCTAGTTTGATCCTTGTGATTGATTCCTCCTATCCCAGCCTCCCCTAATCCTCTTGGTATCTCTACTCTCCTTGTTGGCCCTGAGGGGATTATCTATCCTGGATTCCCTGTGGTGCGGGCTCTTACCTGTAGCAGTGTGCATGCTCTGGTTAAATCCAATTTGTTAGGTAGAATTGTGGTCATGATCGTGGGGTGAAGGAAGCGCCAAAGAGCTAGAGGATAGTTGTGTTTCATTGGTGCTATACTGCACCCTGACTGGCTCATCTTTTCCCTGTGACATCTCTGTGAGGGGATGTCCAATCGTCTACAGATGGGCATTGGATCTCCACTCCAAAACCCCACCCCATTCACCTTGGGTATGTTTTATTCTGGGTCTTAGATGCCTGGTACCTGATCCCATCCACAGCTCATGATCACACAGGCTGGTGTGCTTTGTCCATGTGGGCTTTGTTGCTTCTCAACTAGATGGCCACTTGTTTATCTTTAATCCTTTAAGACCCCAGATGCTATATCTTTCAATAGCTGGCCACCATCAGCTTTCTTCACCACAGTTGCTTATGCACCCACTTGGTCTTCAGCGATCGTGTTGGGAAGGTGAGCATCACAGAATTCTGATTGCTAGAACAAAGTGTTCTTGTATTGGGGACACTTGAGTGAAGGCCCAATGTCCTTCAAGTGGATTTTTAAAGCCCTAAATGTAACTTCCTTTTCATCGGCGTTAAACTCAAAATGACCCTCAAATTGACAACAATGAAGTACTTTTGTTTTTCAAAATCCACGTCCAAAAGATGCTGCTGCCTATTTTGCCAGCCTCAACTTCTTGGGAGGAGCAGGAAGTTGGGTCTTTTCATTTTACAATCATCATTCATATTTAGTTACCACAAAGTTTACATTTAGTAAACTCAAGGTAGAGCAACACCACATTCTTTCCAAAGATATCAATTCACCTTGTCATCAAGGTGAATTACTAAATGCCTTCTGTGTGTCAGACACTGCTCTGAAGGTTGGGAATCAGCTTAGCTTGTCTATTTTGCAACCTATCGCTGCAAAAGGAATTCCTTTCCTAGGGATCAAAGCATAACCAAACACAAGGCGCTGGACAGATAATGATTCACAGTGTAAATACAGCCTGGTGAACAAGTACTTACTGCACATACAAACCCCATAAACACTTTCAGGGCAGCCCATTGTGATCTTCTAAGGGATGATTCTCAGACGAAGCTCACCAGCCAAAGAGTCCTTTCATTCAAGTTTGTCCACTGAAATTTGTTCAGCTTTACCAGATTCTGAGAACAGCTGGGTGGTGACTGTACACGAAATGCATTGACCTGAAATTGAATCTGTATTTCCCTTATCAAAGGCAAAAGTTTTACCCACGAATCACCAATGCTCTATAAGAAAAATAGCTTGGAATTTTCTAATGATATAGTACTCGAACTATTTGTGTGGAACGTTATTTTTTATTATTATTTCAATCAGCCACTTTTTTAAACTGTGAGGGTAAGTCCCAAACTATTGCTACTGAATTTGGTAGAAACTTTAAAAAACAATATCATAACATAAAGCTATTATTTTGGAACATATCCACCACCTAGGTCTATATGAACACCCACCCCTACTCACTGTCATCGAAGCAATTTCAACTCATTAACCCCATATGGGCCTTTTAAGACTGTAAATCTTTACAGAAGCAAACAGCCTCCTAATTCTCCTTTGAAGCAACTGGAGGGTCTAAACGACTGACCTGGTTATGAGCCCAATGCCTAACTTGCAGTGCCACAAGTACAGTAGCAATTCATTGTGAGACAATGACATTTTACAGAAAAATAAAGATATCTAAAACTCAAGCCAGGTTTTAAGGAAACTACTTGGTGAGATTTCTATTAAAAGCATCTAAACCCTCTAAATTGCTGTACCTACCTTGCCAATGACCATATGGACCAGTCTTGAGAAGTACTGCCATAGATGATTCTGTCTTTGCTGGAAGGCCTAAGTGGAAATACATCATAGAAGTTTGCATACAAATATAAGCTGCTAAGAATTTGAAATTGAATTTGATTTATACCCAAGTTTATTCAACTATTAATTTGATTTGCCAGGCCTTCTTGATTCCCAGGGTTTTATGCCTTCATTGTTAAGTAAAAACTCCAGAAAGAAGGAAAAGGTGAAGGTTTGTCAAATCGCCATATCCTGCCCTATGATTTTCACTATATTTTTCTTGATTCTTCTGGCAAGACTTTTAGCATTTCTGTCCATGCTGGACACACACAAATTACTAAAATCTCCTGGCCACATCCTGAGGCTACCTTAATTGACTGTTATCAAGCTGTGCTTTTTAAATGTTCCAGCATTTGATCTTTTTAAAATGCTCTGAGACTTAACTGATGTCAAACTGGCTGCTCTAATTTCCTGCTATGTCTTTAGATCCTTTTAAAAAATAATTGGGTGTTGAATTAGGTTTTTGCCTTCTTTGTTCCCCAAGGGATATGTACTAAATTTAGTTAAGTTCTGACCAACAAAGAAAAAAAGAAAAAGCACCTATTCTACCCTGTTGGTTTCTCATACTTGGACTTGCTATCTCTCAAATCACAGCTACTCTGGTGTCCAGAAAAAAAAAATCCATGGTTACTCATCCGAATGAAAGGACTCTGCAGACATGTAAGGGTCTACATACCAGGTTTGTGAATGGGGTGTGTGGAACATCAAACAGCAGCTACAAGTCCTTCGGGTGGGAAAGGAGGAAAATCAGGGTGGTAACATTGGTGCTGAGCCTGAAACAATGGCCCCCTTTCAGAATGTCCTCAGCACAACATGGCCAATCCCTGCACAGGACGTCTAGCCTGCGGAACCTATGGCTCCTCCACAGTGCTGGGAGGCGGGGCATGAAATGAGGCTAACCTCCCAATTTTAGACTATTTGAATAAATACAAATAATTTAATAATTTGTTCAGCAATTACCTGAAAATCTGATAGTTCAAGGTCATCCGGAGACTCCCATAAAAACATGTAGGAAATGAACTCAGCATATTTTTTTCTTCTACTACTTACTAGTTTCAAGTGAAATTAAACTCATACATACGCGTATTGAATATTTTCTTTCCTCTCTTACAAACTCTTCCTTAGTGACAATGCCTGCTTCACCAGATTAAAGACACAAGTCGGCAGCTTGAAACCACCAGCTGACCCGAGTGTGACAGATGAGGCTCTCTCCTCCAGGACGCAGTTACCGTCTCGAAACCCCACAGGGGCAGTTTACTCTGCCCTACAGGCTGGCTAGGAGGCAGAATTGACTTGATGGCCATGAGTTTGAGGTTGGAGGGCTCAATCATATTGTACCCTTCTGGAATGGAACAGTGGTTAAGCATTCAACTGACAAAAGGTCAGAAGCTTAAAATCAGGAGAAACTCTACGGAAAACAGGCGTAGCAGTCTACTTAAAGCTCTGCAATATCAGAAGTCTTATGTGACAGTTCTCTGTCCTGTGGGGTCAGAGAAATTGAAGGATGGTCATAGGTTGGCTGGGTTTGGTTTAGGGAGTTCTACTTCTCCTTCTCCCTTTCCCTGCGTCCGTTTTCAGCTCCTGGTCTAGGAAGCCGGACAGCGTTTAAAGAAGACGGAAGAAAAGTGAATGCATTTAAGTTATGGTGTTGGCAAAGAATACAAATACACCATGGATTGCCAGCATAAGAAATAGCAAATAAATATGTCTTGCATGAAGCGTAGTCAAAATGTTTCTTAGAAGTGAGGACGGTGAGACTGCCTTTTGTGTACTGTGGACATGTTATCAGGAGGGACCAGTCCCTGTGGACAGACGTCATGATTTGTAAAATAAAGTATCTGTGAAAAAGAAGAAAACCTGCAATGAGATGCATTTCCACAGTGGGAGCAACAATAGGCTCAAACACAGGAGTGATTGTGGAGATGTTGCTGGACCGGACAGTTTCATATTGTTGTGCATAAGGTTGCTATGAGTTGGGACTGACTTGATGGTATCTAACAACTCAAGAAAGCAGGATCCCTGGTGGTGCAGTTGTTAAAGCACTCAGCTCTTCACAGGCAGGTTATTAGTTCAAACCCATCCAGTGTTCCCCAGGAGAAAGGTATGATAACCTTTTATATACTTTATGGAGCAATTCTACTCTGTCCTATAAGATCACTGTGAGTCTGAATTGACTTGAGACAATAGGTTTGGATTTAAGAAAAAAGGGCTGATCAGTCTGCTCCCCTTACACCTAAGATGAACCAAGACATGATCTGGAAAATCTACATCATTAAATTTGTAATAGGTACCACCAGGGTACTCAGAAGAACTGAACAAAATTTTAAACTATAATTTTATATCTAGTACAACATATTCTAGGAAGAAAAGAATAGACTACACTTAAAATATAATATAACAAATGCAGTAGAAAAATTTTTTAAATGTCTATCTTCCCTTATCTATCTGTCTTATAAATATTTATATAAATTGAGATTTCTGCCACTACATGAGATTCGTGGAAATGAAAGGAAGAAATCAGGAAGAAAATCTAATAAATCTAATAAAATAAACATATCAAAACAATGGGAGAAAGTTACTCTTTAATAAATTATACTAAGAAAATGTGGTTTACTCCATTACAAATTTTAAGCAGATTAAAGTTGAATTATAGAAAAAGACAAAGTATTTACCAAAACTAAGAGGATTAAAATACAAAAATAAATTATTTTTAAAAGGTCAAAAGTGGTTAAGATGAAGGAAAAGTAAACATTATTTTTGTAGCAAAAAGTAATGGCATTTAAATTAAAAGAAAAACAGCTTACCCAGTTGGTAAAAAATGCCATAAATAGGAAAATAGGGAAAGGGAAAAAAGAGTAGTAATAAAGATGTAATTTAAGATAAATATGAGGTAGGCAAATGAATATTTTTAATCAAAATAATAAAAATTCAAGCGATAATAAGTAACATGTTTTACTTAATGAAATAAGCACATAAAGTTTCTTGTGTGTGAATGGGGTGAAGAAATTTACATCAGGGCAGGTTTCCCATTCAGTAATCCATGCACATTTTATTTCATGTCAATTCCCTTGAGGTAGCATCACTTATTCCACTTCCTCCCTCACTTCTTTCCATGGCTTCTTTCTGAGCCCTTCCACAAGATGAAGGTGTCTGCTCCAGTAAATGCTTGATGCCTTGGCAACGCAGAGCAGGGGTTTTGCTCTGTCCTATAGGGTCCCTCTGAGTTGCTATGGCATCATTTGTTTTTTGGTTTTGTTTCTTTTTGGTGAACCCTCTGAACATTGTCTTAGGTAAATGTTACCCTTTTGATCTCAAGTGGTATATTTTTCTAAGGAGTGCATACCTCATGAACGTTACTGCTCCGTGTATAGGCCTGTCTACTATTGCCTGAAAATGGAGTCACAGGCATGAGTTTAGTTCCAGTCCTGAAGGATAACTAAGGGCCATCATTTAAGGGGTTCCATTAGTGTCTATCCAACCTCGAAGCCTTGTCTGTTCTATGATTGGGGGTTTTGTTGTGCATTTTTCTCTGACTCTATCCAAGGCCTTCTAGCAGGATACCTTACTGAGCATGTGGTAATGGTACCCAGGCACCATCTTGTTCTTCTGATCTCAGGGTTAGGGCGACTGAAGTCCACATGGTCCATTAGTCCATTGAACTAATTATTTCTTTGTGTCTTTGATTTTATGAAGGAGACATAGCCTAAATCATTCCTAGAGACAGTTCAAATTGTATGAATCTTTTAAGAAAATATTTGGGAAATACCATATATACTCATGTATACGCCGAGTTTTTCAGCACAAAAAATGTGCTGAAAAACTGGGGTTTGGCTTATACACTGGTCAGTGGTACCCCAGCGAGGTGTAAAATATCATGGGTGATTGGCATTCCTCTGCTGTTTATTCAAAGCCCCGCTGACACTGCGGGGCTTTGAATGTTTGTTTACTCACATCTAACCAATCAGAGCCATCCTATGACATGGACGGCTCCAATTCGCAGAAGTACCCGTAGTGATTTACTTATGCCGGCAGCTGAACTGGTAAGGATGTGTCTGTGGCTGTGCTCCGTCTCTCCCCTCTGGTCTCTGTGCTAATTCACATCCTGCATTTCCCACCCTAGGCTTATACTCGAGTCAATCAGTTTTTATGGTTCCCCGGGTAATAATTAGCTACCGCGGCTTTTACTCGGGTCGGCTTATATTTGAGTATATATGGTACATAACAAAGTCTTAAACATATTTGCCATCAACTGTAATAAACTCATTTTGGGGAATAGAGTGCCAGCAAAAAAATTAAGTGATAAGGTTTCTGACCTGTGCACTAGAAAGTATTGATTGCTTACTTGGCCACCATTACCTCTTCCTTTTCCAGCCAAAATCCTGTGTGGTTTAGGGGACAATGTATGCAGCCCTAAAGGAGAATAATGTTTGTTCACGTCACTCATGATTATCCTGGTGTGCTTTGAAGAGCTTTATCTAGAATTGGGCATGATTCTGTGTGTCAACCGATAAGATGAAGCCTGATGGGGTAGCTCGCTCTCCTTGGAAAGGGAAAGCCACGCAGACAAAGTTCTTTATTATCCCAGCTCCCTGCCATCTGATCTGTGGGGCGATCTGTGATGATGCGACACATGCAGTAGCTGCAGACATCTTGTGACCTTGCAGAGAAAACCACGAGGATCTGAGATAAAGCACCATTGAACAACCACACAGGCATTTGATGGAATCTGTCAACAGCAAATAGCCTTATGACTAAAGCCGGTTAAAGTGCCTGGGGCATAGCCGGTTCAGCAAGGAGCCGCTAACTTCAAGGTGAGCAACGGGAAACCAGCTAGTCCCAGCTAGTGCCTGGGTTCCTGAAAGACAAGGGCTGCTATTCCTGTAAAGATTTATCATCTCAAAACCCAAAGGGTAGTCCTGCACTGTCTGCAGGTCACTGGGAGGTAGAGGCAACTCAGCGGCAGAGATTTGGGTGAATTTTTAAAAGTCACTGTGAATGAGGCTTTCTCATCATTTCAGATAAAAGATCCTAACTTTTATCCTTTGCTTCCTTCTTTCCGTATGTATTTACAATTGCCACAAGATATGATACTTATTTAAACTGTAGAGGCATAGGAAAGCCAACTTTGACGTGTCATTTCAGTGAGAGATTATACAGGCATTATAAAGGATAAACACAAAGACTGCAGCAAACTGACAAAATGTGCCTCACATCAATGACACTGTTTATAGAACAACGTCAATTATTGCCCAATAAAAAATGAAATCAAACAATACATGTGTAAGCACAATACTAAGTATGAAAAGGAAATTGCATAGTCCTATGAATATTATGATCCCATTTAGATATATTTTAGAATACACATATATATTGAACAGAAAGTTGGATGCTATTAAAGTTAACAACACAGTTTAGATACACACCAATGTCATATTAAGAGCTGTCTTTGTGCATAGTGTGAAGGGGATTGAGACAGAAGTGGGGCACATAGAAATCTAACTGTATTGCTTTATTTCTTTAAAATTGAATATGTTTTAAGCATGTTCTACAAATATTAACATTTGTTCATGTTAATAATTCAAAAGTCTGTATTTTTGTCATTTTCTCTATACATTTCTACATAAAATAAAAATGGATAAATGGATTAGCACAAGCATGGATAGTTTTTAAGGTTATTATTATGAAAAATGGATGATTAATTTTAATTTCCTAATTTGAACTTTTCTCCCATGTGCTATTAGAAAATCTTTGGAAAGCGTTATTCAAGAATTGTATAAGCCTTGTCATTGAAAGGCTGCAAACAGAATGTTAAGTGGCCTACATCTAGATCTTATTCTGCCATTAATGTGTATTTTGTAACCATCATACCTCTGTTGCATAGCAAAACAGAAAAGATTTAAAGTAATGTAAAGATTTAAGAGAAATGTAAAGCCACTACAAGTTTATTATAAGGAATACTCATAGAATTGAAAACAGAAAGCCCCACATATCAAAACACAATGGTTACAGAGCCTCTTCTGACCCATGACAACGTCGCGTGTGTAGAATCAGGCGCCATGGGGTTCGTAATGGCTGACTCTTTGGGTCCCAGGCCTTCTAGATGCTCTGGGTGAACTGGAGTCGCCGATGTGTTAACATCTGATCCTGTGAGTTGTGTATGCCACCCCGGGTTGCCTCGTGACCTCCAAGAGAGGGATACATGTGGGCCCCAAGAACACATCACAGACCCTTCAGGGCTCCCAGCCTGCCTGGATTTTCTCTGTGTTGAAGTTCCTTTCTTTTCTTTTTCCAGAGAGGCCTCTTTGGCTTCCTTGGTTACAAAGTCTAAAAAAAAAAAGATCCCTTATAGCTTATACCTCCAACACCTAGACTCAAAGTGATAGAAATGGAATTTCTTATATTCATGTGAAATGTCCTTGGGAAGGACTTTGATTGGACCAGTCTGGATCTGGAGCACACTGATGGCCTAATACACGGTAGCAAGGAGCTGGTTCTCTCCATCCACAAATGGCTGAGCCACCTGGGAACCATGTGAACTGGGAGATATTAGAGGGGAGCAACTCCAAAACTTTGGGGAGAGGGAACTGAGTAATGATCTAATCCAGCCACTTCCAGGTTAGTTTCCATTTCTGAGCCTCAGTTTTCCCATCTGAAGAATAACAGGGCGGAAAATTAATGCTTACCCCAAAATGTTAGTCATTCCGAATAATCCCATAGAAAAAACTGAACAATACCAAAATAATGATGAAAATGCTGCTTATTCCATCCTTTTCCCCAAACCAAAATCACACCATTGCGGTGCAGGCAATCCTGACTCTTGGAGATGGCATGTGCTTTTGAGTAGAACAGCGAGAGGCCAACCGAGTATTCCTGGTTATAAGTTTACAGAAGTGGATCACCAGGCCTTTCTCCATGGGGTGGCTGAGTGGATTCAAACCAATCCCTTTTCAGTTAGTAGCTGAAAGCAAATTGTTTGTACCACTCTGGGTCACAGAGTTTTATAGAAACTGACAAGACCTACAGAAAGGCTATATATATATATATCCTTAACTTATCTGATCATAGGACAACTTTTAGAAGGGCATCTATTACCTGGAGACATTTTATTAATTAATGTACTTCATGATTTATATGAGCAACAGCTGGACAATGAATAAGGAAAACCAAAGAGGAGTTGGTGTCATCCAATTAAGGTATTGGCAAAGAATATGTAATAAAGCATGGACTCTGAGAAGAGCGAGTCTTTCTTGGAAAGAGCAGCGCCAGACTGATCCTTAACATGAGGATGGTAAGACTCGCTCACATGCCTGTCATGTTCTCAGGAGAGACCATTCTCTGGACAATGACATCAAGCTGAGCAAAGCAGAAAATCAGTGAAAAAGAGGAAGACTCTCATGGAGATAAATTGGTCCAGTGACTTCAAAGGACTCAAACTTAACAAGTAGTTTGAGGGTGGAACAAAACCAGGCAGGGTGTCATTCTTTTGTACATCAGGTCACTCTCAGGCAGAAACAACTTGAAGACATCTAACAGCAGCAATATACATTTCAGATCACAAGCCTATTCCTGTGAGAAATATAACTTTTAAGAAAACAATAACTGTATCCTAAATAATTTATGATAATCGCTCTCTGTCACATACTTGAGACATCTGATAAACAAAATTGACCAAGTAACTATTCTTCGGAAGGGTTGGATCTTAAGACAAATGTTCATTGGTTTAAAAGCTCTTCCTATCCAGGTACTTTTTTCAAATAGCATTGGTCTCTTATTGCTGTCAAAAGCACAGGCAACGCAGGAGTGCATTCCTATCTACAGTACAAATGAAGAGGTTTCTGAAAGAAGCTCAATGCAGAAACCTAAACCAGGCACCCATCTCAGCTGAGCAGATACAGAACTTCGAGTCGGAAGCGCCTATTGTTATGAACCACTGATTCCCTATTAACGTAAAAATGTCCTTTTCATTGTTACACTTGCTGTCAGCTTTATAATTAAAACTTATAAAAAGCAATCACCAGTTCTGCATGATGAATCAATGCAGACTCGAGCTTTGCCTGGCATGCGTGGCCAACCAAGACATTTAGCTCTTTGTTCTTAGGAGTCTCCAGTCTCTATCTTTATTATAACACTTTATTGAAAATGTGTAATTTCCGTTCTAAGTTTCCATTGTGTCTTAGTAGTAAGAATTATTTGCTGTTCTCCAGAATGTGATTTGAAGCCTGAGCTAATTATGGAATCATAGAACTATAAAGAGCATCCAGAGGTCACCTGGCCTACACTCTATGTTCCAAGCAGACGGAAAGCTTGGCTAAGCACTGCTGTTTCAGGGTCCCAGAGGAAATTATTACACTTTCTGAATGTAGCTTAAAACTATGTCTTGAAATCCTAACAAGTGAGAATGATCTAATTTTAGATTTGAGAGAATCCATGGAACTCAGTTGTCCTGTGGTGGAAGTCACACCTTCCATTCAGCAAAACTGGGTTTGATTCCAGACAACGCACCTCATACACAGCCCACCCCCATCCTTCATGGAAGCTGTGCTGCAACCATGCGCACTGGGCTCAGCCGAGCTGAAATCTAAATTACTTAGATTGCCAATTAAAAGCTTTAATAGCCATGTCCCAACCTGCTTGTTCATTACTCCACTCCAGGAAGGCGATATTCAAATTAAACTGAACCACTTGCTGTTTTCTGAATGTGTCCTGTGTGCTCTTGGCTCCACCCTTGCGTTGTTCTGCCACACGGATTGCCCCGCCCCCCTGCTGCCATCTTTATTCCTTGGAATCCTCTATATTCATCAACTCTCCATTCAGATTTCACCTCGTTAGTGATAGTGATCATGCCGTGTCTGAAAGCAAGCTCATCTTCTACGCTGGTCGAAGATGTAGATACAGAGGGCTAGGTGACAGAGAATAAGATAGAAAGTTGACTGAACTCTAGCTCAGGACAAGCTAAGAATGACAGATCCAAATGTTGCCACCTCTGCTTCTCCTCATGATGGCCAGAATGTTTGAGTCCATCCTTGTGGCTGTGTCTGTCCCTCTTACCAAGGGTCTCTTTCACTCTTGCTCTCCCTCCACTTCATTAAGCATGAAGTGACTGACCCCGCCTGATGACATGCCTACAGCAAGCAAATAGGACAATGTTCTTTTACAATCCGTGAGGTTTTCATTTTCAGAAGTACATTGCCAGCCCTTTCTTCATACTTTATCTTAGTCCCCGGAAGCTCCATCGATAACCTGTCTACCATGATTGAGTCTGCTGTTTCTGGAAGACGGGGTGGGGGGCAGGGGGAGAGAACTTCCGGCATCACCACAACACAGAAGTCAGCAAATGAGGGGAAACTGACAGACACATGTTGGAATTCCTTGTCCCACAGTTTTAAAGGGGCTACTACTAAAAATAATAGCAATACAGATAGCAATAATTCAACTTAATTCGTCACTGTGCTAAACGCTATTTACAGTAAAGCTTAATTATCCCACTTTTTAGAGTAGAAATCAGAAGCTCAGTCTATGAAGACAGCTCACTAGTGATTACTATAATAAGGAGCCAACTCCACTGCCACACCAAGGAAAAGGTTGCATTGTTCCCACCTCACCACAACAATTCTCTCGACAAAATCGCCAAGCCAAGCATCAGAACCTCTCTGGGGTTTTTCTTCTTCAAAGGAGCATGTCATTTTCATCTTCTGAGTCCCCACACCTAGAAAATGCATCAACAAACATGTTCATAAATGGAAAATCCTCTTTTAAAAAGGAAAAGGCCATTGACTCTACATATTTAACCGTGTGTTTGAGGGTATGTCTGGTGATGAATTTCGTACTGTTGACCTTTGATTATTTTACTTCCAACACTCTTCATTGTTAGGCACTTTGGGTCTCTCATTTTAGAAAATATCTTAAATAATCTTCTCCATTTTTAAAAAAAAAAAACTACAATGAAGACCTTTTTTCTAAACTTTTTGTTGTTGTTGTTGAAATAATGGAGTCAGACACATGTCATGGTAGCATGCTCACCTCCTGGATGGCCACCATCTTATGAGCCAGGTCCACGCACAGCATGGGCGGAGGGAGGTGAGGCAGGAACCCAGCAGGATGCTCGAGGACCCCGTTTATTGCTAACCAAGGGGTACATCTACTTCGGGGGGGTTATTGCAGGAAACCACACATCGCAGGTAGGGGCAGTACAATAGGCAAACACATTATAGGAAGGGGGTGTACAATGGGCTTAGGCATAACAGGAAGGGAATGAGCTAGGGGTGTGCACATAGGAATGGGAGGGACTAGAGGTATACATGTGACAAGATGGACAGACCCTAGATTCATGATGGAGGCCTAACCCTGGTCACCCATAGATGGGCAAAACTTCTCTGGGGTCTCCTACAAGGAGACAACTACTATCCTTATCAAAAGGGAGTAGGCCCTACTGGTTGTGGGATACACAGTGGTGACTGCTTGTTCTAGAAGGCTGATAGCTTTTAGGGAGAATAACCCCCGATGGACTTCTGATGACCTCCAAGGGCATAGTCATTCTCCAGGAGCTAAGTTTGGTATATATTTGGGGGAGACAACTTGGGAGAAATCTTCTGTTTCCCACACTCCAACATAGCTACAATTCACATCACTGATGACAGAGGGACAGGGACTTGAGGAGTTGCTGAAAGAGAACCGGAGAAACATAGGAAGTAGGGCCTTACCCTCAGAGCTGAGGGCTTCTCTGTATCCCATGCCAACAAGTCTAGGGGGTAGGGGGGCAAGGCTAATACACTTTTTAATATTTGAGCTTTTGGGGCACTTCCCAGGGGAAGCCTTCCCTGCCAAAGTAGCCATAGGCTGCAGTCCTCTGATAAATTGGCTTCTTCAGACCCAGATAGATCTCTGACAATGACTCCAGGGCAGAGGTCAAAGTTCTCCTTCACAATCTCTACTAGCTCTATCTCACTCTTCTGAGAGGTGCCATAATGGGAAATTGAAATCGACACTGGGAGAGTAGGTCCAATAGCATAAAAGACCTCCACGTAAACCCTTCTGCACAGGCCTCCTTTCACGAGGGATTTTGCCACCCGACGGGCAGCATAAGCAGCTGAGCGGTCCACCTTGGTATAATCCTTTCCTGAAAAGGTGCCTCTTCCGTGAGTTTTCCAGCCTCCATAAGTGTCCACAGCCATCTTCCAGCCAGTCAAACCAGCATCACCCTGAGGCCCCCCAGTAACAAATCTGCCATTCGGCTGTAGGTGGTGGATCGTGTCCTCAAGATACTTTGCAGGAATGACGGCTTTAATGACTTTCTCCTTCAGGGCCTCCCTCATCTCATCCAGACCAACGCCTTCATCATGCTGAACTGAGATCACAATTGTGTGCACTCTGCTGGGCAGCACAGCATCTCCATCCTTCATGTACCGCACAGTCACTTGAGTTCTAGAATCTGGGCGTGACCAAGGTAAGGTGCCATTGCGACGCAGTTCAGCAGGTTCGGCATTGAGCTTGTGTGCTAAGACAATGGTTAAAGGCATACATTCCTCAGTTTCATCAGTGGCATAACCAATCAGCGTGCCCTGGTAGTCTCCTGTACCAGTCTCCTTCTGGTTCCGGTGAACACCTTGAGCAATATCTGGTGACTGTTCCTTCAAAGCCACTTGAACATCACAAGTCTTGTAGTCAAATCCTTTGGAAGAATCATCATAGCCAATGTGCTTCACGGTTTCACAAACTACTTTCTGGTAGTCAACAGCAGCCCTCGATGTAATTTCTCCAGCAAGACGAATCATTCCAGCTTCAGTGGAAGTTTCACAAGCCACTTTGGCCTCAGGGTCCTGCTGAAGGTGGGCATCAAGCACAGCGTCACTGATCTGGTCACAAATCTTATCTGGGTGGCCTTCCCCCACGGACTCTGAGGTGTAGAGGAAGGTGTCCACCTTGCGGAAGCTGGGGGGCTGCCCGTTCATTGCGGTGCGTGAAGCTGGAGAGCAAGGAAAACCAGGCTGCGGAGACAGGATTCCACAAGATCCTGCTGGGAGGCAAGGATCCAGTCTTTTCTAAACTTTTTATTGAGAAAATTCTCAAACTTATAGAGAAGTAGAGCATAGTATAATGAATCCTATATGCTTCTTGGCTACATTTAACCATTTTAAACATTTTGCAATATTTGCTTCATGTGTTTGCTGAAGTGGTATAAAATAAATCACAGAGAAAATATTTCCTCTTTATGTACTTCAATGTGGAGTTCTAAATACAACAATAAGGACATTTCCCCCACATTAACAATACCTTACACACCTACCAAAACTTACAATAACTCCTGAATGATAAAGAATACCCAGCTGACATTTAATTTCTAGTTTCCCAAACAAGCTTACAGAACTTGAATTCAAAACACTTCTACATTCTGTGTGTTATTTGTGTGTCTATTAAGTCCCTTTTAAATTAGAACATCCCCTCCTCTCTCCTTCTGTGTTCCTGAGACATTATTAGTTGAAAAGACTGCACCAATAAGGTCTCATTTTCTACACTTTCCTGATTTGGTTTCTCTTTAAACTGTCTTCTCTAAATAGAATTCAGGTCTAAAGTCCTGGTTCAATTCAGATGAAACATGTGTGGAATACATTGTTTATTACAAAATGTGCCAATAAAACCATAGAGTGGCATATTGAACAGAATGTTGTGTGTTGCCTGCTCCAGGTCCTCAGTCACTTGGCACCCCAGCGGTCATGTTGTGACATCCACATTGTTAGGATGCTGGAAGATACACCACTGGTATTTTCAATACCAACAGGGCTACCCATGATCAGTGGGTTTCAGCAGATCTTCTAAACCAAAACTGACTGGGAAGAGAGACCTGAAAATTCAGACAACAACACTCTTAAGGGTCACAACCGAATATTATTCAATTTAGTGCAGCATCAACTAGAGACCCTTGATGAGGTGGACGGATGCGGTGGCTGCCACAACAGACAGAACTGTAGCAACAATCGTGAGGATGGCGGCGCTGGAGCTTGAGTTTTCATTCTGTTGTTCAGAGGCAGTCTCTGTGGGAACCATCTCAACAACACGGAACAACCACACAGTGCTGGAAGGGGAGCTTGCTAGGTGGGGAGACACCTACCATTTACCGTGGCCACTGCAAAGGGCTATGGAGTAAAAACAATCGTGACGATGGTACAAAACTGGACAACATTTCACTTCATCCTGTAATCTATGAGGTTGCCATAAGTGCCAGGTGCCTCATAGCAAGTGCTGGCGCCAGCCTGTGTCCGAAGGCATCGAGACTAGCAGGATGCAAGCATGAGCCACTGAAAGGTTTAATTCAATTAGAGTACTGCCTCTATCTTTTGGCTTGCTGAATAGATTTTTTTAAAGTGTGTGCATTTTCTGAGCATTGCCTTATACCATTGATATCAATCTTATCTGCACTTCTAACAAGTTGCCTCAAAGGAAAAAAAAAAGGAGGAGGGAGAGGAGGAAAACAAAATTCCCATCAAGTATTATCTTCCCATGTGATCATTTATGACAGCTTGAGAATGAAATTGAGTCTAAACCGCCAACAGCTATATTTTCCTAAGTGAAGGCCCCACACTGGTTGCCAGTGGTGAAACAGTACCACACACAAAAAGAGCAAACAATGTGAACTGCTCACACAACATGAAGCAGCTTTTCCAGCTTGCTTTGTTTAGGCTCTCAGTGTTGTGGAAACAACGCTTCAGTTCTGCTTGAGAGAGTTCTCTTATTACAACACAATGCAATCTTTCTCATAGTGACTTGTGTATAAATAGTTGGTTGCAATCTTTTAAAGATGTACTACTCACACTCCAGTCAGAGCATTAATAATATCCAAGTAAAGAAAAATCATATGGCTTACTATCCATGAAAGTTGGAATTGGAATAATAGGCTGGCTGACTGTGGTGGGGGCACAAAGGGGTCTCAAGTGGATAATGTATGTTCTTTCATGATTCCTGGGATTGAGGCGGGTGGCTGTGGTTGACATGTTGACCTAATATACATTTCACAATGTTTGTTGAATTCTAATTACTTGGGATATCAATACTGCTAACACTTTCAAGTGCCTAGCATTGATTTAGAAGTTCCTACATGCTGAGCTCAACAATACATACTTTATAAGCATTACCTCATACTTCATTGAATCCTCAAGAGAAAAAATATGCGTGATCTAAATATTACTATCATGCTTTTTTGCTGCTAAGAATACCAGGTCTTAAAGAGATTAAGCAAATAATTAGGTCAAATGGACTTCAAAGACTTCGATTTTAATACTCATGATTTTTCCCATAAGTGGTATCATATCGCAGAAGGAGGGCAACATATGAAAATTGTGTTTCGTGGGTTCTCAAAGAAAAAATTTCAGAAGCCATCCAGTCTCTTACTTACTCTCTATTTTTCACCTTCATCATTGGCACATGGCCAAAGACTGAAGGCTGAAAGGATTTCCATGTCAAAATACTGAAGATGAAAAATCTCTAACTGTAAAATGATGTGATTGAGATATTTACAAGCTAGGACATGAGTAAGTCCACATTCTTGAATCACCATCAGTTCTTACTCTCCATGCTATGTTCACTTCCTCCTGGGCCAAGCGCCATTTATAGTTGAACACCTATTGTTGTTGTTGTTCTTGTTAGGTGAAATCAAGATGGTTCCTAACCATAAGACCTATGCACAACAGAAAGAATTACTTCCTGGTCCTGCCCTGGCCTTACAATTGTTCCATGTCCTTGAGCGGCTTCCACTTTTTCACTGCCCCTCCACTTTACTTAGCATGATGCTCTTCTCTAGGGACTGGTCTCTCCTAACAACATGTCCAAAGTACCCTTGCCTCTAAGGAACACTACCCATACTACTTGAAGATAGATCAGTTGGTCCCTGTAGTAGGCTGTGGCACTTTCAATATTCTTCTCCAGCACCACACTCAAATCCATGGATTCTTCTTTGGTTTTCCTTATTCAATGTCCAAGTTTTATATGCCTATGAGGCAATGGACAATACCATGACTTGAGTCAGGCTCACGTTAGTCCTCAAAGTAAACTATGTGCTTTTCAATACTCTAAAGAGGTCCTGTGCAGTAGATTTAACTAGTACAGCATGTCTTTTGAGCTCCTGACTACAGCTTCCAAGAGCATCGACGGTGGAGCCAAGACAAAATCCTGGACAACTTCAACCTTTTCTCCATTTATCATGATGCTGCCTGTAGGTCCAGTTGTGAGGACCTGAGTTTTCTTTACATTACATCTTAATCTGTTCTCAGGCTGCAATCCTTGATCTTCATCAGCAAATGTTTCAAGTCCTCTTCACTCTCAGCAAGCAAGGTTGTGTTGTTGTCTGCAATCCCACAGCCATTTTCTTCTGCTGCTCTAGTGTCTCAGGTGATTTGCTCAACATACAGATTGAACAAGTGTGGTGAGAGGATACAATGCTGACATGCACCTTTCTTGATTTTAAACCAGGCAGTATTCTCTTGTGCTGCCAGGACAACTGCCTCTCGATCCAGGGACAAGTTCCTCATGAGCACAATGAAGTGTTCTGAAGTTCCCATTCATCTCAAGGTTATGCATCATTTATGATGATACATACAATTGAATGCCTTTGCATAGTCAGTGAAATACAATTAAATATATTTCTAATAATCTCTGCTTTTAGACAAGATCCATCTGACATAGAGAAGATATCCCTTGTTCCACATCTTCTTCTGAATCTGATCTGAAATTCTGGCAGTTCTCTGTAAATGAACTGCTGCAAACATTGTTGGATCATCTTCATTAAAATTTTACTTGAGTGTGACAAGGATATTGTTCTATAATGTGTGCATGCTGTTAGTTCGCCTTTCTTCCAGTCACTGGGCCAAGTAACTGCTTCCATATATCCTGGCAAAGAGAAGTGAGTGCTTCCTGTTCTTCATCAGCTTGCTGAAACATTCCCATTGGTATTCCATCAATTCCTTGAGCATTCTTCTTGCCCGATGCCTTCAGTGCAACTTGAACTTCTTTCTGCCCCATTAGTTCTTGCTCATATGCTACCTCCTGAAATGGTGAACTGTCAACTAGTTCTTTTGGGTACAGTAAGTCTGTGTAGTCTTTCCATTGTCACTTGTTATTTCCTGTATTATTGAATATATTGCACATAGAATCTTTCAAGATTACAAATTGAGACTTGACATTTTTCTTGAGTTCTTTTAGTTTCAGGTATGTTGAGTGCATTCTTCCCTTTTGGTTTTCTTTTTTTCAATCATTTTATTGGGGGCTCATACAACTCTTATCACAATCTATATATACATCCATGTATCAAGCACATTTGTACATTTGTTGCCATCATCATTCTCAAAACATATGCTTTCAACTTGAGTCCTTGGTATCAACCCCTCATTTTTTAAAATATCATTTTATTAGGGGCTCATACAACTCCTATCACAATCCAAACATACATCAATTGTGTAAAGCACATTTGTACATTTGTTGCCCTCATCATTCTCAAAACATTTGCTCTCCCTCCACCCAAGCCCCTGGCATCAGGTGCTCATTTTTCCCCTCCCTCCCCATTCCCCTGTCCCTCATGAACCCTTGATAATTTATAAATCATTATTTTGTCATATCTTGCTCTGTTCTAATTCTAGGTCTTTTCACATTTCATGACAATATTTTGCTTTGTTACAGTCTTGAACTTTGAGATTTTCTATTCAACTTTTTGATGTCATTCTTCCATGTGCTTTAACAACTGTATAATGAAGAACACGTTTCAGTCTCTTCTGATATCCACTTTGATTTTTTTCTTTCATGTCATTTAAAAAATTGAATATTAATTCGGAGTTAATACATATATCATATAATTCCATAGTTCATTCATGTCAAACAGTATTATACAATTGCTACTACAATCAGTTTCCAAATTTCTTTTTTCTTCCTGGACTCTTTGACATTGTCTCCTATTTACCCTACACCCCAAAATTACTGTACACACACACACACACATATCCTCCCCTCCCCAGAAACCCTTATTCTACTTGCTATCCCTATAAGTTCATCAATCCCAAGTTTCATATACCGGAAAACATATAACACAAATTCAAGAGGGTGACCCCAATGGCATAACACCTTGGAGGTAAACTCTAATATGAACAAAGAAAACAAAAAATGAAACAAAACAAAAATACAGAAAATGTTGAAAACCAGATCAGGTCCAGCGTGCATCAGAGTAAGGATCAACTGACAAAACTTTTAACTCTTTTAACTGTTCAAGTCAGGTTTCTCCCTTTGACCTTCTATGCTCATCTCTCCAGGGCACTCTGTTTGGTAACCGCTTTCCTTCCATCCCTCACGTATGGATACAGGGAGCTCACTGGAGACCTATTTCCTATGTTGTTCCCACAAATGTATCTTGGCCTCCCACTGTCATCCATAACCTTCTGCAAACTGGATTCTCACAATTTAGGCTCTGATACGAATCCTTCCTTTGATTTCCGGTTATATGATTTACAATCCTTCAGTGACTGATAATGGTGTGCTTCTTCCATCTGGACTTAATTGACATCTCACTTAGAAGGCTGCTTATTTGGAGACAAACCCTTAAGACCCCAGACATTATTTTTATCTGAGAGCTGGGCACCATCTAATTTATTTGCTATCACTCCTGTATCTTCTTTGTTCCCTTCTTGAGAGTGAATATCGAATAGGGCCATGATGTCCAACTAATTGTTCTTAGTTGGAGCTAGTATTTAGTGCGAGCCCCAAATCCATTCCTGGTTCAATGCTTTTTCTTTGTTTGTTTTTTATCTGACTTTCACTCCCTTTCAGAAACATTATAATTTTTATAATAACATTTTATCAATAATCCCCCTGGGGCATAACTGTCTTTGGTTAATATTGTCTTTCTTATCTTTTTAGTGATCTTTTGCTCTCTTCATGAATGACAGTCTGATGTCCTGTCTCTAGGTACCATAAACTCACTGCCATCGAGTCAGTTCTGACTCTCAGCAACCGTACTGGACAGAGTAACACTGGATGGTCACAGGAACAGAAAGCCTCATTTTTCTCCCATCTGGTGGGTTCAGACTACTGATCTTGCAGTTAGCAGCCCAATGCATATTCCCTGTGTCACCAGGATTCCTAGGTGCCATAAAGGAGGTTGGAAAATTTAGGTAGTAGAGGAGATTATGAACAGCAATTTTTGTCTCCAATGATATGATGGTTGAAATAACTAAAAAAATGCATGGCTATAGGAAAACAATTATGTATTTTTCAGTTCCCATGGATGTCACTGTAGAACTGTGCTTTTTGGGGTGTGATTTGACTGAAAAGGTAGAAGGCAAATTGATTTTCCATTTAATTATACATACATATATTTATTTGTGACATGATTTCAGTCCCCCACAATGCAACAGTATTCTTTGTACTTCCTCTTGATGTTCACCATTTCTATTCTTCCCATCTCTTGCTGATTTTTGAGCTTCACCCCTGGGGAAATATGCTCTTCTGCTCTCATAGAGTTGGTCGCTCTAAGGAGTGTAATTTTTGTCATATAGTTCTATTATTTGAACCATGGGTGTGTGCTTTTAACCTTCACCCTTTTTTATTAGGAGTCAAGCATGTTAACTATTTATATCATCCATGTGTACATATAAGTTACAGATAAATATATAAATATATTCTTAAGTACACACCCAAATTCATGAAAAAATGCATCATTCATGCATAGTCACACCAGAATTGAAATAAATGTAAACTTCTGCCTCAGAAACCAGCAAACTTGGATTTTTACAAACCCATGGGGATAGGCCATAAAGTCTCAAATCACCACAAAGTACAAGGCTGCAGTTGAGAAATGGCCCTAAAGTCAAAAGCTAAGGATTTATCAGAAGTTCAATTCTCCCTAAAAGAACTTACTCTTAATTCCCTATGGTTTCTTTACAAAATATCAAGAAGAGGGTGACTTTGAAGGATAGAAGGTCATTATCTTTCAGCTCTGCAGTCTAGACTAACAAATTTAGGATGTCAACAGGACCTGTGCTTTCTATGCAATCAGTAAAAAAATCACTTGCGGGAGTTTCCTGTTTCTGGTAAACCCAAGCTACTCTTGACACTCCTTGGCTTGTAGATGTACCTTTACTTGATGTTTTTCCACTGTGTGACTCAGTCTCTGTGTTTGTTCTCCCCTTTTATAAGACACTACTCAGAAGGGAGTAGGGCTCATCATACCACACTAAGATCTAAGTAATATAACTAGTATCTTCCAAAGTAAACTTATTTCCCAAAATGGTGGCATTTGCAGCTAGGAAGCTTCAACATATATTTTTGGAATATACAATTCATTTCCTCACAATGACAGCAAAATGTATCTCTCTCAGACTAAACTCTGGGGAAACCAACAGGCTTCTATAGGGTGCATACAGGTTCTTATGAGTTTTAGGTGTACATTTACCCTCGTGAATTTATACTTTTTGTTAAAGGTTATTCTGCATCTAGTTAGGACTTGGGACAATAAGGACAATGCAGATAAAATAAAAACCAACTTTTCCATGGGAAGAATGAATTGAACTTGATGGAAAGAACTCATGAACTACATTAAGGAGAGAACAAAGCTCTGTATAGCTCATCAAAGAGCAATGACTATGCGTGTGGGGGGGGAGGGGGGGAAGGGGTCATACCAGGTTAAATTAGAGGAAGGAGCATGCCTGCCATAGGAGACACTTGCAAGTTGAGGGAAAATGAGCAGAGTCTTTGGTGGTAGTGTGAACTGATGAAGTGGAGTTAATCTAGAAGAACATCAAATACAAATCTCAAAATTTGGCCATTTTTTGCTGAGAAAATAGTGGTGGAAGAAAAGCTGCAAATTTGAGATATTTTAGAGATCTATTTATACTATAGTGCTTGTAACTGAGGACCCTTCAGGATGGAGTTTCATCCAACACTAAAACAAGAATATCTGAAACTGTAGAACAACACTCTCAACCCAAAACTTGCAAGCTCAATATAATACTGAAAATGGAAATTAGATAATCAGACATGAACTCCAAGCAGCACTCTTGGTCATTGCTCAATAACTAGTAAACCTCTGTAAAGTCAACCTTTAAAACGGAATAAGTACCTTGCCTTATTGGAAAAGAAACAAAAATAAGTTTAAATCTGCCTGTCTTGCCATTATTCCTGTACGCACAGTGCCTCAAACACCGTGCAAAACAATGAAATTGATAAAGAATCAAGAAAGCATGACCCATAATCAGAAATATTTTAAAGAAAACAATCATTTCTACAGAACTAAATCCATAGATGACCCATCATTGAAGTTAGAAGGCAACATTCATAAATTCCTGAAACAATTTACAAAAAAAGATGGTATAATGAGTAAAAGCATGTAAATTTTGAAGAAAATAGAAACTCACATTAGATACCAATAGAAGCCAAATGAAGCTGTGAAGGTTGTGATATTTAAATAAAATATGTAATATTCATTGGGTATGGTTAATGACAGATTGGATATAGCAGAAGAAAGGATCAGTGAGCTTAAAGGAAGGATATAACAAATTATTTAACAAAATCATAGAAAGCAAAAATACTGACCCAATGTGCAGTCCATCATTAAAATTTAGGATGATATCAAACAATCCACCATGCTTACTTTTGGAATTCCAGAGAAAAAGAGAAAAGAAAAAATGGGCCAAAAGATATTGACAAATAACACAGCAGATTTTACAAACATTAATGCAAAACACCTTCAAGAGTTTATAGAACATGTATACAAAATTTCAATAATTATCTAGAAAATGTTGATAACATTTCAGATGACACAATCCAACTGATCTTTATAGAAAATGACACAATGAAAATGACAAAATGACATAAATGCAGAATAGATTTTCCCCAAATGTTTTTTTTTATTAACATAGACCATGAATGAGAAATAGGGCATCACTATAGGTCTTACAGAAATTAGAGTAAAAATATTATGAACAGCTTTATGCCCATAAATTAGAAAGACTATATAATATTGGAGAAATTGTTAGAAGACATAATGTCCTGAGGGGCTTATCTGTCCTGGATTCCCTGTGATATGAGCTCTGATCTGTACCAGTGTACATACTCTAGTCTAGCCAAATTTGTAAGGTAGAATTGGGTAGATAAACCCCTCAAGACCAATAATGGGAATAGAGATACCAGAACGGTAAGAGGAAGGTGGGGGAGAAAGGGGAAACCAATCACAATTATCGACATATAACCCTCCCCCCAGGGGAACAAACAACAGAAATGTGGGTGAAGGGAGACAACAGTCCGTGTAAGACATGAAAAGAATAATAATTTATAAATTATTAAGGTTTCATGAGGAGGGAGGGTGGGGAGGGGGGAAATGAGGTGCTGATACTAAAGGCTCAAATAGAAAGAAAATGATTTGAAAACGATGATGGCAACACATGTACAAATGTGCTTGACACAATGGATGGATGGATGGATGGATGGATGGATGGATGGATGGATGGATGGATGGATGGATGGATGGATTGTGATAAGAGCTGTAAGAGCGCCCAGTAAAATGTTTAAAGAAGAAGAAGACAAACTGTGTCAAAATTGACTGGAGAAGAAGGGGAAAAATACAGGGAGTTTGGAAAGGAAGCTGGATATCTATTTCTTTTCATAGATGATGTAATAACTTACCTTTTAAATATTTAAGGAATATAAAAACTAACCACTAGAACTAAGAATCTATTTGAAGGGACCCTGGTGGCACAGTGGATTAAGCATTGAGTGGGTGGCGAAAATATGTGGTTCAAGGTCACCAGTCACTCCACATGAGAACCATGACTGCTACCCCAAAGATTTACAGTCTCGGAAACCCTGTGGAACCTTTCGACTCTTTCCTACAGGATTGCTATGTGTTGAAACAACTCAACAGTAGTGAGTGGTTTTTTAATATAATAATAAATCAATTTATCAAAATTGCAAGATTTAAAGTCAATATGTAAAAAATTAATTACATCTTAACATACAAGCAACCAACAACTGGAAGATTCAATTTTAAAAGATTATCACTCAACATATCATAAAATTAAAAACATTTTTGATAATTAATTGAGTAAAAGTTGTACAAAACTTCATTATGGATAGGATTTTAAAAATACCAAATTACATTAGATTAAATTCAATCTCAAACAAATCCCAAAAAGCTCCTTTATAGATATTGACAATCTGGATCTATGATTTTTATGCAAATGCAAATAGCCTAGAATAATATCATGAACAAATAAAAAAGAGATAGCTTAGAGATTTATACTGCCTGACTTCAAGATACAATATAAAACAACAGTAGTCTAGCCAGTGTGGTAATGACACATTATATCTGTGTTGATTAATGAAACAGTATAGCAAATCCAAAAATAGACAGACCCTCATTTATACGATTGACTGATTCTTTAAAAAATATTGATGAGCAAATGAAGTCATATATTAAAATATATGCATATACTATTTGATTATATTTATCTGAAATTCTAGGACAGGCAATATAATCTATGTAATACAATATATATCATTCATAATCTCTAGAAGTTGACCGATAAAGGCATGAAGGAAATTTCTGGGTGATAAAACATTATAGCTTGATTAGTATGTAGGTTTCATAAATGTAGAAAATCATCAGAACTCATTAACCTGCACAAATAAAAATACATAATTCACATTATATAAATCATAGCACAATTTCATTTCAAGGTGATGTTTGAGTTGGTTATATCCCTGGGATACCGAGAAGAATAAAACACAAAACAGTCCTAGAGCAAAGTTCTTAAACTGTTCGTCTTGATCCCATATGGGGTTATGGAATGAATGTGAGGGTTGGGAAAATTTTGGCAAAGAACAATAATTCCAAACCTGCATTGACCAAAAAAATAGCTCAAAATAAAACATGTAATAAATCTGAGGTATTTCTGACTGCGCTTGCTTGTGTTGCAAATTTTCCAGGGGGAAAAATGGTATGAGTTTAAAAATTTAAGAATCCCTCCCAGAGTACTCCACCACAACCAGCAATTCTCATGAGGGTTATTGTTAGTTGCCATCATGTAGATTCCAACTCGTGACCCTGTGTGGATAGGTCAGTAAAAGCACAGTGTGACTATGGTTGTTAAGCGGCCCTGGTGGCACAGTGGCTACACAGCTCTGCAATTCAAACCACCAGCTGCTCTGGAGGAAGAAACATGAGGCTCTCTACTCCCATGAAGAGTTACAGTCTCAGAAACCCCTGGGACAGTTCTACCTGTTCTATAGGGTGGCCATGAGTCAGAACTGACTGGATGGCAGTGTGTGTTTTTTTTTTTATTTGACTGGAGTTAAAGTTCATACATACATGGGTTTATTTCAAATAAAATGTGTTCAAATATGTCTCTGCACCCACTGGGTGACAAGCCCTCTCAGGTGTCTCATTAGGGAGCTTTAGAATATATATATAATTTTTCCCCTTTGGTGGAGGGGGGAGGGAAGGCAGAAATGTTTGCTTATATCAAATTCTTAACAAAACTCAAGTAGACGTCTTCTCAAATCACTGAAGCATTGCAACATATTTCAGGAACGGTACCTCACATCAGACAACAGATTTTGAATGAATCAAGTGTTTCAAAGAAGTCCTGAGAGACCTCAAAGATGAGTCAAGAGAAGGAAGATCATTTCTAGCAGGTTTAAAAAATGGGGGGGGAAATGTGACTGAAGGCCAGAAACTGTTGAATGAGGTCCGCAGAAATGCCATCGTTATTGAACTTGGGATCTAACCTGGTTTGGCATTTTTCATTTTAATTGAACATTTTGGCCTCTCCATGAGTGCCGGAATCATTTACTGAAGATCAGTTAAATAAAGAAGCTGATCTGCCAGGTAGCAGGCATCAAAGAACAAAAAATAACCCATATCATTGAGAATGAGGGACTGTGCAGAGTGGGAACCCAAAGTCCATCTGTAGACAACTGGACATCTCCTTAAAGAAGGGTCGTGGGGAGGAGACAGGCCAGTCAGGGTGCAGTGTAGCAACGATGAAACATACAACTTTCCTCTAATTCTTAAATGCTTCTTCCTCCACCCTACCCCACTATCATGATCCCAATTCTGCCTTACAAATCCCAATAGACCAGAGGATGTACACTGGTACAGATAGGAACTGGAAACACAGGGAATCCAGATGAACCATTCAGGACCAGTGGTGAGATTGATGATATCAGGAGGGCAGACTGAAGGTTGGGTAGAAAGAGGAAACCGATTACAGGGTTCTACATATAACCCTGTGTTAGTCTGGGTGCTTTAAAGAAACAAATCCAAAGAAACTCACGAATAAGAGAGAGTTCTATATAAAGGGTAAATGTGCATCAATAAAATATCCCAACCCAGTGCTGCCCAAGCCCACAAGTCCAATATTAACCCATTAACCCATATGTCCAACACCAATCCACAAAGTCCTCCTCCATCTCACAAAACACACTTTGATGCTGACTGCAGGAGGAAAGCCAAATCAGTGAACATGTAAGCATCTCAGAGTTGGCAGGGGCCTCTACATGGCTGCTCCAGCACCCAGGGCTGTATAGGTGTAGGTCCATGTGGCTTCTCCTCAGGGATGCCTTGCAAGAAGTGAGCCTTGCCAATTGAAGCAGAGAATTGACGAAGACAGCTGCACCCTGGTCCGACCATCACAAAGCAAAAGACTCGAGAACGAGAAAGGCGAAGCTCTCTGAGCCATTTATACCTCCGCCTCCACTCAGTTAACCTCACATGTGTTTATTGGCCAGGTTGGCACAATAAATTAACTACTTCAACCCCCTCCCTGGGGAACGGAGAACAGAAAAGTGGGTGAAGGGAGACGTCGGACAGTGTAAGACATGATAGCATAATAATAAGGGAGGGGGGATCGGGGAGGGAGGGGAATTATGAGGAGCTGATACCAAGGGCTCAAGTAGAAAGCAAATGTTTTGAGAATGATGATGGCAGCAAATGTACAAATGTGCTTGACACAATGGATGGATGCATGGAATGTGAGTTGTATAAGCCCCCAATAAAATGATGTTTTAAAAAAGATATGGAAGAGCGAATAAAAAAAAGAAGAAGCTGATCTCATCAGTCTTGTAAGCAAGATCCAAGCTAATGAAAACAATCTTACAAAACAAGTTGTAAATTGAGAGAACTCGTGGATTTAGCGATATGATCTGGTACAGACACTTCAGAAGAAGCAATCCTTCATGATCCAAAGGACGGGATTTACCCAAGGACAAAGTTCAAAAGAGTTAGGGGAGGAGGAGTGGAAACAAGAAACACAGGAGGAAGTGGGATTCCTGATGGTCCGTAAAGAGGATTGCCGTGAATGAGACTAAATAAACTGTGTATAAATTGCTGGATATAAAACTACTGATATGTTCTGTAAACTTTCACACCATGGAATTTTGAAAATTAGCTGAAGATTGAAGGCAGACAGAAAGGAACCAAAAAGAATTGAGCAAAGATTGTATATGAAACCAAAGTTCTAGTCATGTCATATTTCATGGGGGAAATATCCATCTACAGTTATGAATAACAAAAGTGCCACGGGCCCCTTGCTTGATAACAGAGATTAAAAGCAAAACCCTACTTAGCGTCATTTATGTGTGTATGTATCATGATTATTGGGTTTATGGAGGACGTCACAGTTTACGGTCCCAGATCAGAAGCCACTTAGTTTGCAGTTCTTTGATCTTCTCAGTACTGCCTACAGGTACACTTCACCTTGGATGTCGCCCTTTGACCCCTTGGCCTCTACCCTGCTTAGGCAAATGCTACAAAGCTCTTTTAGCTCTTCCAATAAGTGCCCATTTCCTGCCACTCCAGTGAACACCGACCTGAAGGTGCTGAACTCTAGCTCCACGGCTTAGCAAATTTAATTCCTTTCATAATATGTGGGACATGTGCTACCTTCATCCCCCATTGGAGTTTAGTGGAAAGACGCTATCCCAACATCTCTTCTCGAGTTAAAAGCCGATGAGTGAATAAAGCTGGGTGTCTGAAATTAATGAAGAGAAGATAAAAGTAGAGAAGTAGACATAAGAGTTTCACATAAGAATAAAACTTAAATATTTATGAGATCATTATTATCAGGGAAAAATAAAGCGACTAAAAAACAAACAAAATATAGCTTAGATTTAAAGAGTGACTTCCATGTAGTGGAAAAACGATGGAATTTCACTACATTTCTGTTAAGGGTGATGGAAGGATTTGGAATTGGATAGTGGTGACATTTGCAAAGCAGGATAAGCATAATTAATTCCATCTAATTGTACACGTTAACGATGTTGAAATGACAACACGTAATAATATGGAGGACAGGAGCTACATGTTTGAGACTCAGCAGATTTTTCAACTCTGGAAGTAAGAGAGGTTTATGAAATATTCCACTCAGGACTCAGAAGAAGCGCGCACTTGCCTTTCCAGCACTGGCTAAACATAGCAGGTAGGATCAGGAGAGACTTCCCCTCCAAACTCACCGCGAAGCGATGAGAAGGCTGAATTTCCAAGAACAGAGGGCTGGTGAACATCCAATTTGCCAGCCTCCGAGCATGCTGGACGCAGCCCCATTCTTTGAAGGTGCTAAGGAGAAGGAACACAGCATTTACTGTTGTCTCCCAAGGAGACAGAACCCAAGCTGACCACTAGCAAACTATCTAGAAAATACGCTGATTATCAGTAAAATGAAAAAGATCAAATAAAACTTGCAGTCTGTAACATATTCTGTACCATTTGGGGTGCTTAGCAGAACATGTGGGTGACATTTAATCCATTTCTATATTAAAATTCGTAACTTTAAAATATATAAATTTAACTTTTAGCTTAATGAAATGTTTAAGCCGTGAGCATAAGAAAGGTCTGGGGTTTCCTGTCGCTTGAAATGTGGTTTTGCGTCTGTTATGATTTGGTAAAGACAAATGGCAATCTGACAATTAACAGTAACTTCTAAATATATCTTCGCTGAAAGAGAAATGCTTCTCAAACTAGAATCTATTTATAGCACAGACAGTTACATAAAACAAGGAGCTTGTCAGAACTGAACTTGGCTCATTGTTTTGCCACTTCCTATTTGTATGATTCTTATGTTGTTGTAAATACCATTGAATGGATTCTGACTCACAATGACCCTAGGCCCAGCGGAAGGAAACACTGCCAGGTCTTGCTGGTCCTCACACGTGTTGCTGTGCTTGATCCAATTGTTACAGCCATGGTGTCAATTAATCTCCCTGGGGGTCTTCCTCTATTTTTACTGACTCTCCACTGTACCAAGCATACTATCCTTTCAAGGGACTGGTCTCTCCTGATAACATGTCCAAAGCACACTACTTGGCTACAGCCAGCCTCACGTCGAAGGAACACTCAGGTATGCTCCTTTCCAGGCAGATTCACTGGTTTTTCTAGCAGACCACAGTTAGGTATCCAAGGGCCTCAATTCTTCTTTAGTCTTCCTTTGTCATCATCCAACTTTTACATGTATGTGAAGCAACAGAAAATACCATGGATTGGGTCAGGTGTAAGTTCATGCTCAAAGTGACATCCTTGCTTTTCAACACTTTAAAGAGGTCTTTTGCAGCAGATTTTACCAATGCAATTTTTGTTTGATTTATATTTGTATAATTCCTATTTGTATGATACTGTGCACTTCACATGTATAAAGTTCCCCCCCCCCCCCGCCCCGGTTCTTTTCACTTGCCTCATATGCATGCAAGGAGGAACAAGGAAAACAGAAACAGATAAAGGAATTGGTAATTTGAATGATGGTATTGAATGCAAAAAGGGAATATACCATGAACTTCCAGAGGAACACATAAGTCAATTTGAGATAAAGTACAACCAGAATGCTCCTTAGAAACGAGATGGGGTATATTTCATCTTGTTACGTTGAACATATGTATTCAAGCTTAAATTCTCAGCCTCCACATATGCAAAGGCTATAGGTGGCCATGGCAGCCCAAAATCTATGTGCAGAGTCCTCGTCTAGATTAAGCCTCCAATGAATTATTTCTGACCGATAACCAAGGATGTAGCTAGTCCTGTTCTCAATCAGAACGCCTTGGACTTTCCTGAAAGTTCCTTTGATGGACGTCATCATACTGTGGATGGTACAGGGCTCAAATAGTCATGAATAATGCCCCTGGACCAATCGCATAGGCCTTCTAGCTAACGTGATGCACGTGCATCAATCATGGTCCCGTTCCTGCTCTGGTAGGTCCCCCTGTAACTGTGATGTACTGATCCACCACCAATCATGAATTTGTGATGTTTTCCTTTCCCCCTTGACCTATTTAACAAGCAACTCGCCTTTGAGTCCATGGACAACATTTGGATCTCCTGCTAATGACCTCTCCTATCTGGTTGATGAGCCTATGACTGTGTATTGTCTTTGTCTCTTTTAAGACTTAATAAATGTTCTCCTCAAATTAAATTTACGATTAGGGTCTCTTTTGCACCCTAAAACACAAATCATCAGAGAGAAGCAATCACTAGAACAGGAGGTCATACTTGTAAAGGCTCAGCAAAAGTGAGGCGAGTCTTCCGTGAGACAGCATGACGCAATAGCTACAACAATGGGCTCAGAAATAGCAACAACCGCGAGGCTGGTGCAGGACTGGACAACCGTTTATTCTGCTAGGCACCAGGTTGTCATGCTGAGTTCCAACTCGGCAGCAGCGAACAACAACTTTGAATCACTGTATCCCATCACAACACTAAAAACCGGCGTCCTTTGGGGGAGCATATTACAGGCAACAGAGCAACCTGGTGGCAGTGGGATTGCTTTTAGAGTTTGTTGTCATTTTGTTGTATTTTTAATTATCATGGGCAGCATTGAACCAGGGCCATATGAGGGCATGTGAGGTTTCATGTGTTTGAATGAGCTGTGAGTTTTATATGTACATGTATATAGGTGTGTGTGTGTGTGTGTGTGTTAACTATCCATGATATCCCCCTTTTCAAATGTCACTATAGCCTTAATGACAAGACAAGAGAGGTATACGCTATTTTAGCAGAATGAAAACAACTGAATTATAAAAATTTTAGTGGTGGTGAGGTATTAAGATTTTTATGACACACCACAGATTTTACAAATAGAATATTCTGTATAGTCTACAGCAAAGAGAACAAGTCAGTGGGCTAAGGTGTTTCAAATGTAAAACTCTGTTGCTCTCCCACAACAACACCAAAATTGACTCTCGCCACTTTTACTCTAGAGAGTTCATACTTCAATTTGATGCTCCTTTCTTAATCAACACTATTGTGATAAATGAGCAAATGAAAATGTGCCACAAAAGAAAATTTGATGATCAGAAATCAAATCTTACAACAAGTTACTTTTTTATTTATGGATAAAAATCTTTGCTTTTGACAACTCGCGGCTCTATTTCATTGATATCTTAAGCACACGATTATTTTATTTACTGAATAATCCATTCTTGCATTTGGTTAATAATTTATATATATAATATACATTATATATATCCCATCTAATTCCCTGACAATTCTATGGAATTCAATGGGAAAATATAGAGAGATATATCACTATTTCCAATTTGCAGATGAAAGAACTGAAGCTCAACACTGGTTACCTCCAGTTCCCAAGGTTATGTAGCCTTCTGCGACCTCAGCTTCTTATCCATAAAGCTTGAGAAGCAACTGAATAATCTCCAAAGCTTCCTTGTAACTAACTCCACCACTTAGCATTTACATGGAGAAGCTCTTGGAGAAGAGGTGCCATATCACCGTTCACATTCCCACGGTGGTCAGTACGGATCACACGGTGAAATCATGAGTAGGTATCTGTGGAAAGATGCCTCATTTCTTCTCTTTCCTTTTTATTTTTAAGCTTCACAATTGTTATTAAGCCAAGAAATAGATTGAGCGAGCATAATCCTTGGCTATAAATCTGCATACATTTTGAAGTAAAAGAAAATTTTGCAGAAAATTAAGTGAGGCTCAGAACAAAGTCACTTTTCACCCTTTATATTTTCTCAGTGGCTACCGGGACCCATAGAGAAGAAATCATGGAGGGAAGACTTCATATCTGTAACTAATCTTTAAATGCAAAATATTCAGTTTACAGAATGTGTGACTCTGGGAAGCACTTTCTCATTGGATTTAGGGCTTTCATTAGGGAGACTTCGCTGTGATTTTTTTTTTGTCATTATCATTCTCTACTCCATTGAGGTCCACAAGGACCCAACTAACTCAAGAAGCTGGATTTTATGTGGAAGCAGAGGGCACTGAGCAATGAAGTAAATGTAACACATAATCCTTGAGGAGTGGCGGAAAAGCAATACTAAGCCAATGCAAACCGAAAGCAATGTCAACATTCTTGGAAAGGAGTGATGAAGTGCAGATCTGACGTTGTCTGAAAACCAGACATAGAAGTATAAAACCAAGAGGGAAAAGGAAACATGTTTCTAGGAACTCAATGGCCATGCTATAGAAAAGTAAAAAGCCCAAAACTTCAGAACATGATGAAAAGGGATAGATACATAAGATAGTAAACTTGAGCCTAAAAAAAGTAAGGGGAAAGCTGGAAAGTATAGTAAAACCCTGATGTGTCACTTAATAGGTATCAACAACAAAGGAAATAAGAAACTTGCCTCCAAATGAGATAAAAGCCTACTATTTATTTTGAGGAAAAATAAAGAAAACAAATGAATTTTCTAATTACTCTGCTTGAATATATCTTTTATAACATGTCTTTGCTATTTTAGCTTCCAAAGTGGTTTCTGGTTGCAGAGCAAACTGCTCCACCAGTGGCCAGAAGTTCGGTCATTCAAAGCCACGCAGGCACGTGAAGACCCGCCTGGAGATTTGCTTCTGAAAACCCCTTCAAGCATTACAAGTCTGTGAGTGAGTGTGGGATGGCCATCATTGTCAATCAACTTGAGAGCAACTAGCTACATCACACACAGATGCGACTTGGGATTGAAAATAGGCCCCGAGGACATGAAACTCTGCCTTATTCAAGCAAGAAACAGTCTGATCCTTTAAAACTGTCAGCAATTTTCTTCTTCTTCTTTGGAGAAGGTGGACTGCCATTTTGGAGAATACATGCGTGTCATTGAGTTTTCTAGGATTTATCTGTTATTTTATTCAGGGTGGGTGGTGATTTGTGTTATATCATGGGGCCATTTAATAAAGAAATGAGTAACGGTGATTCTCCTAAGGGGTGACGGCATTGAGATGATGGGTAGAGAAATGGTGTGCCCTGTCTAGTAGCAGTATCTCTCGATAGCTCTCACATGATGCTAGGCATTGTCTTAAGTACTTTCTAAGCATTAACTTACCACAACTACATGACTTAGGTACAATGATCTGTTCTGATTTTTATAAGATGAAAATAGTTTCATTTCCCCAGGGCAGGAAGCAAGTGAAATCAGGTTCCTCACTCATAAAACCTCCCGGGCATAGGAGTGTGACCCCTTGCTCCATAATACCTCTCGCCTTTGCTGTGGACAGAGTGGCTTTCCTGCTGAGCTTATTATAGCCAAAGATAAAAGCTCAACCACTAATTATTTAACATTGCCCTGATCAAGAGGCGGGCTTAGTGAATCTTCCCTTTGTCATGCTCTGTGACAGCTTTGGCCCAGAATATGGCTGAGTGACACCTGGCAGGTGCCAGCTCCAGGTCTGAAAGACTGACAGCGTCCACTTCTCTCCCTTGGAAACTCATGATATAAGTCCCCTGAGATATCCTTAGAATACTTACAAATACTCTGCTTCAAAGACCACATGGCGTGGCCTTAAAACCTCAGAGGAAAAGGGAGGGGCCCAGTTGTGTCCAGCCTGACAACCATCCCTCCAAGGCATTAGACAATGATATGCAACGAAACAAAAATCAGTGAAATATAAAAGAAAGGACTTCAAAAAGTTTATGGGGAAATTCTATTATATTTTCATTCTGTTCTTCTATAAATGTTTGGAAGGCCAGTATATATGAATAAAGATGATGAAAGTTATATAGATCGTTTCAATCCAAGGAAATGGCTCACACAGGTAGGGATACTGACATGTCCTATATCTGTACGTCAGACCTCAGACTGGAGGCTTCTCTAGACTCATGAGCTTACGAAGGATGACAAACTCAAAATAGGCTAGTCATAAAGAAGGCTGCGAGCTCAAAGGATTGTAAGAGCTGGCAAATCCCAAAATTTGCAGGCAGGTGCAGTTTGCTGACTCCCATCCCAACAACCAAAAGACAACTGGTAAAAATCCAGATGCAGAGTTGGGTCTAGTGATTCCTGGAAAGTCTGATTATATCCTTTTTTTCAGTGAACAGTCATTCTTAGAAAGGGCACTAGTGTTTGTTTGTTTGCTTATTTGTTTTGTGGAAGACTAAGAAAAAGAATAACATTTGTGAATTTTTTTCTAATGTAATGAGGTCTGTGATGGTTAGGTTGTTTGTGCCAACAGGGCTTACATAGGGACATGTGGGCAGGGTGTAGCCTATCAATCAGTTTGTAGCTTGAATGAAGGCAACTGAGATAAATGACTCTTTGAGGCTGGCCTCTTCCTCCTTCTCTCCAGGGATCTGACCAGCATGCTGCTGCTGAGTTAGCTGCTCTGTCTCAACCTTGTACTACACTACCTGTGGACACAGCCAACCCATGAAGCATGTTCCATTTTGAGGCTCCATCGTGACCTGGTTTGCTACAATGCTGCCAAGCTAATGGCCTCTGCTATGCCTTGATATCTCATCTTCCTGCTATTGTTACCCCACCTTTCCTTGTTTGCTGCTTTCAGGCCCAATGTGATCAAAGAGAGTCCTTACCTCCAGCCAGCCACTTCACTGCTGTCTTCCTTGACTTTGGACCAGCAGCTGGTGTGAGTAGGAAGAACCTTTGTATTTTAACTGTCCCACAAAAGTGAAGTGGACTGAGCCCTCTGTACTGCTGTATGGAATAATGCACTGTTGTATTCCTTCTTGCTAAATATAGATAGATGATAGATAGATAGATGATAGATAGATATGATATAGGTATAGATGATATAGATATAGATGATAGATATATCATCATAAGTATGCTAGTTTTGTTTCTCTAGAGAGCCCTGCCTAACACAAGATCCTTCCTCAAAGAGCCTGAACTCCCCAGGCTCAAGTCTGAGAATAGGTTGAGGGGCCAAGACAGATCTAGTTGACATCGAATTCTTCTGTGTGTACAGACCAGATAAATATTTAGTAGATTTTCCATCTATTTTACAATTCGGCATAACATGTCTAAGCAGCCAAAAACATGAATTCATATAAGTCAGCCTATTCTGATTCCTACTGTGACTCCGCTGTCTGCTACAGCAACCACACCCACCCCAACTTTGTTGACTAAGTGCTCCACATAGCCACTCCCACCAGGAGGTTTAATGAAGTCCAGGATATGTGGGCGTCTTACTTCTGTTAGCACAGTTCCTATGAGCAAACCTAACTTACATAAACTAGCAATCGCCATTACGATACCTACCCCTCAAGTTTCTGTTTGTGTATGCTATAAAAATCTAGCAGTTCATTTGGAGTGTAATGTACCTCCTACTGAGTTACACTTTGGAGTTCTCCTATTGCAGTTTACTGGGAATTAAGTCTAATTATAGGTCCAGAAATGAAAATTGGTTGACCCTGGGAATCTGCAGCATTGTCTTTCTGACACAGACAGACTCCTTTCTTCAGATGATGGTCAAAGGAATAATGGTTTCACTTGTGGGGTGAGGGAAGGGTGACTGTACAGACAAATGGAGTCATGTCTTCAAATTGGATTAAGAGGGCTGGTTCTGTAGGCCAGAGCTGTTCGGTGGAATTTATGGGATCAATGCCCGTTTCCTTATTCTCTGCTCATAGGTCCTGTCTTAAGTTTCAGGATTCCTTTGCATCCAATTCACTAGCCTTACTTTAACTTCAGAAACCCTTCGAGGGTGAGAATTCAATTGGGGTTTTCGCTCAGCCACTCTCACTGTAAGATTCTGGCTTTTCTTTGTGGTAATATCAGTTCCGTTACGGTGAGAAACAAGGCTCTTTTTCTGGACACACGTGGCAGCATTCCCTTCTTTTATTTGGTGCTTGAGTTAAATGCTGAAGCGTTGATCTCATCTCCCCCGACTTTTAAAAACCATTTTGTCTATAACCAACCAGTTATTTATTTGTTTGTTTGCTCTTACTTCTCATTCTGATAAAATTGTATAAAAGTAGCAAATAGACTGGCATCTGTAGCTTTTTCACTCACAGATATTTGACACCATTGGTGGTGATATTGTGCGTATTTCTAGTGTCATTTCAAGCATAGACTATCAGGGGCCTTAATATGAATACTAGAGGCATAAACATCAATATATTTACATCTAGCCAGACTTGAGAACCAATTCAGAGATCCATTTTATAACTTCATTGTTCAAACTGTACTGAAAACATTAGGCAAAAACAAGGCTCCAGGAATTGATGGAATAACGATTGAAATGTCTCAACTAGCTGATAAAGCACTGGAGGCACTCATTCATCCGTACCAGGAAATTTTGATGACAGCTACTTGACCAACTGACAGGCAGAGATCCATATTTTAACTATTCCAAAGAAAGGTGACCAAATAGAATACTCAAATTAGACAACAATATCATTGATATCACATGCTAGTAAAATTTTGCTGAAGATCATCCAACAATGGTTGTAGTAGTATATTGACAGGGAGCTGCCAGCAACACATCTCTGCTGGATTCAGAAGAACATAGAATAAGGCATATCATTGTTGATGTCAGATGAATCTTGGCTGAAAGCAGAGAATACTAGAAAGATGGTTACTTGTGTTTTATTGATTATGCCCAAAGCATTCAGTTGTGTATATTGTAACAAACTATGGATACCCTAGAGAAGAATGGGAATTCCAGAATACGTCATTGTGCTTATGCAGAACTTGTACATGAATCAAGAGGCAGTTGTGGGAACATAAAAAAATAATACTGCATAGTTTCAAATCAGGAAAGGTGTTACATAGAGTTTTGGCCTCTCATAATATTTATTCAATCTGAGCAAATAATCAGAGAAGCTGACTTATAGGAAGTTGTGGCATCAGGATTGGAGGAAGGCTTGTGGAAAACCTGTGATATGCAGATGATACAACCTTGCCTACTAAAAGCAACTCTTCTTTCAGCAGATAAGTTGATCCCATCAGAGCCGTTCATAAGGATGATCAAATTATGGAAAAAGCAATCATAGAAGTGTCAGAAAAATCATGGAGAATCATGACCTGATCAAGTTGATGTAGATCATTAACCAGCACAGAGGTTGAAGTGAATAAGGGACCCAAAGAAGGGTGAGATATTAGACCTGGTATAAAGTTCTTCCACATAAAATGCATTAAAAAGAAAGCACAGTGTATTTAATGAGCCACAAGTAAATCAAAATTACATCCTTCCTGGCGTGTGAAGCAGAGGTAGAGAGAGTGATGCTGGGTGGGAGGAAATGAACTCGTGAAGAAAGCAAGGGTCAGGACATTGGAAGCCTCACTTACCATGCCAAGTAGTGTGCACTTCATGGATAGCAGGACAAGACGATTGCAAGGTATAACATTGTAGACATATTCTTGGTATAGTACCATGAGATTATCATAATAACTTTATAACACTGAGAGGGACTGTATGGTTACTTTCATTGATAATAGGAAAATAAGATCTATATATGTAGGCTGAGACACAGAAAAGGGGAGGATTGTTGTGGCAATGAGTTCATTTAAAATGAGTAAATGTAAAGACAGCAATTACTTTAGAAGTCCTTTTCCTAACTGCCCTGGGGTTTTACTATTTAGAAAAATAGATTGCAGGTACTCCAGCTCATATACTGCAGTTTACCTCCCAAGCTAGAGGATGATTCCAAACATAAGGTTCCAGTTAATTATGCATGCAAAGGTTTCCCACATGATTCTGCTCAACAAAATAATTATGTCATATTATAAAGCAAGTAGAGAACTCTCCCTGTTAAAAAAAAACACTAATGACTTTGATGGCTGTATTATGTGAGAAGATGTTGTAGTTACATAATCTGGTGTCAATTTGAGGATTCAGAGTGTAGAGGTGGAGGCTAGCCTGTCAATCTGGAGATAGCCAATGGGACTTCTGTGTTGGCATTGCCTTCTCCTGACAATTCTGGGAACTGCTATAGGTTTCCTGCTTGGAAGCAGGAGACAGACTTTCTCTCGGCCCACTCCCTGCAAGATGCTCTACTGACAAGGCTGACTCCCTGTGAGACATCCCTGAGGAGAAGCCACATAGACCTACCCTGATGCATTCCTGGGTTCTGGAGAAGCCACGTGGAGACCCTGCCATTGCTGAGATGCTTACACAGCCACTGGATCCAAAGACTTTCTACCCACTGGCCTGTGATCACCCTGCATTCACCATCCTGCATGTGTTTCGTGAGTCTGAAGACTTCACAGATTTGTATCACACGTAGGGGCAAATATCAGACTTATGGGCTTGGACTGGACTTTCTTAATATACAATTACCTTTTATATAAAACTCTCTCTTATACACATATGAGTGTCCATGGATTTGTTTCTCTAGTCTACCCAGACTAACACAGAAGGAAATCAACATTTCTTCCTGACAATTAGATTTCTCAAATGTGTTTCATTAACAGCGTGTCTTGCTCTGTGTTGGCAACATAAATAAAAATTCCTTCCTGAGAAAAGAGACTTCTATTTTGAGTTTGTTTGATTTAGTCTAAAATTTGGGGGTTTCCATTTCAGATGCTATGCCTCATTCAAAACGACTAAGGAATAAAAAATGCAGTATCTCTAAAGTCACTAACCCTTTAAGTTTGTAATCTAGAGAGAGTTCAACCTCAAGACTCATAACAGTATACTAGTACAAAATATTGGATTTTTTAATAACATGAGACTTATATTTACAACAGTTCCCTTTACTTGTCAAGTAATAAGACACACCAATAACTAGAACCTTTACTAAAAAATATTAGAAGGAAGCATGAATACGTTTTTTATTTAGAAAAAGAGCAGTAAGTGTAGAGTTGATATTATTTAGATGTGCTTTCTTCTACAAAAGGCAAGCACTTTCTACTATCAACCATTAGATGACAGGGATCAACCTCAGCTCTCTTTTCTCCATGTTCCTTCACAATGTAACGTCACCGTAACAACAACAGAAAAGCAAACCAGAACTAGCTTTCTAGGAAGTATCCAGAAATGAACTAAATATTTCATAATTAATCCTCTCCTCACTTGAAAATGGTGCCAGTACCTTCACAATGATTCCTCGTGGATTCACCATGCTCTCTTGCCTGCCACCACCCTGGATCCAGTTCATAAACATTTAGAAGCTCCATACTTCAATTTTCTCACACAGACCCTTGCCCATCACCATTTGAGATGCCTCATTTAGGATGCCTGCCTTAACCAGGCTGAAAATCTCATTAGGTCTTGGACTTCTGTCTTCAACTATATGCGGAGTCAAAGTTATCCTTGTTAAGTCTTATTATACTTCACATCTCAGTTATTTGAAGGAAATTCATAAATTCTTTAAGATAAAAGTTGAATTCTTAGGATGGTCCCTTTCTTCACCTATGGCTTAGCTGTAAATGCAAACAGATGGTTAAGAATAGGATGATACAATTCAGGATGGATATTGTTGGGTGCTATTGGATGGATTTCAACTCAGAGACCTTATATCCAACAGAATGACACACTGTACCATTGTCAGTAACTTTGAACCCACTGCTGCAACCACTGTGTCAGTCCATCTTGTTGAATGAAGGTCTTCCTATTTTTGTGCCCTTCCACTTTACCAGGATCCCTAATGGCATAGTGATTACTAGTTGGGCTGTTGTCAGCAATTCAAAACCAGCAGCTGCTCTGTGGAAGAATACGGGGCTTTCTATTCCCATAGCATTTAGTCTCATAAACTCACAGGGGCAGGTCTACCCTGTCCTATAAAGGTTGCTATGAGTCAGTATTGAATCAATGGCAGTGAGTTTGATTTTGGTTTTCTACTATACTAAGAATGACGTCTTTTCCCAGGGATTGGTCTCTCCTGATAATACGTAAGTTCAGGTCGAAGCTGAAGAAAACTAAAACAAGACCTAAATTTCAAGAACATGGGAACATAGTTGACATATTAAATGCTAATGTCTGAAATCCTGGAGAGCTGTGAAATCAAGAACATTATGATTGATGAGAGAAGAAAAAGAAGAAGAGAAGGAGGAAAGGGAGGAAGATGGCATTGGGGGAACAGGGTACTAATCCACCCACAGGGAGGGTACTGTTTTTGTCTCCACAGAATGAGAGAAAGACCAGACTCATTCCAGTGCCAAGATTTGAGGGCAACATACCTGCACAGAGCAGCTCATTAACAGAGAAGATGGTGGGATTTCCACCAATCTGAGCTATGCGGACCCCTCCCTAGAAGAAGATGCTACAGAGGAAAGCACTGAAGAGACAGACAGAGTGGCTGTTCTGTCCTGTTCCATGAGAGTAAACTATGAGGGAGAGAAGGAGGGAGGGAGGGAAGGAGGGAGGGAGGGAGGAAGGAGGGAGGGAGGGAGGGAGGAAGGGAACGAGAGAGAGAGAGAGAGAGAGAGAGAGAGAGAGAGAGAGAGAGAGAGAGAGAGAGAGAGAGAACACCTCATCTATAAGCAGCCAATACAAAGAGAGGACAATAGGGCTGGTCCCAGCTCAAGATTTGTCCTCCCTTCACTGGCCTACAGCACTACAGAGAACAGCACCGGAAAGACAGTGCAGGAAGTGTGTGTGGTCTGGCCTCAATAAGAGACCACAGAAGATCAGCAATAGAAGCAAAGTCATGAAGTCCCCGAGGAATCCCCCAAAGTTTGGACTCAGAGGGCAGTATTTGGCACCTCACCTGACCAATTTGGGGGACATTCACAAAGGTCAGAAGATAGTACTGGAGCTATGTATAGCCTTTTCCTTTTTATTTTTTATTATATGTCTATCTATATAAGATGGGCAGGATAAACAATCTCAAGGAGAAAATAACAGGACTGAGAAGGAGGAAGGGGGCACTGATAGCAATGATGGATGAATAATAGAACTCTGGGTGAAGCGATACATCGGATGCCATAAGATATGAAAAAAGAATAATAATATATAATTTATTAAGGGTTTGTGATGGTGGGAGGGTGGGAGAAAGAGATAATAAAGTGGAGCTGATATCAAGGGATTCAAGTGGAAAGAAAATGTTTTGAAAATGATGATGGCAGCATCTATACAAGTTCTCTTGATATAATTGATTTATGGAATGTTATATCTGTAAAAGCCCCCCAAAAATGATCAATTTAAAAAAAGAACTTAGCATTGACACATGAGGCAAGTAGATGTAGTCTACAAGCCTGTATTTCTTTGGTGTAGATTTGAGTCTTTTATGCTCCAGGCCTGAAGCATAAAGGGAGAAAAGGGCAAATCGTTCAGCAGCCCAGAGGCCCTCATCTAGAGTATTGAGGCATCACGCATCGTCACACGGAGTGGATGTGTGGGTGCCTCTCCAGAAACCGTATTAGACTTTTCCCTACTTGGAAACATCCAGCAGTAAGAACGAGATGGGCTCCAGGAGGTTCTGATTGGTGTAAAGTTTAGGCTCTGAACCAATCAAGGTAATTTCATTCCTTCTGCTTCAGTGACTAGTTCAGGGATGGAGACATAACCCAGACCTCATCCAGAGAGCGCACAGTGTTCATCCGGCCATAGGATATTTCACGCAGACACACAACCTAAGAGGCTCCTATTACAATAAAGCTTTGGCCCTGAACAGGCTTAGGAAAACATTTTCTCTTTTCCTCTGGCTGCACAGAAGCCTGGAGCTGCCAGCAACTACTTTACTACGAACAGAAAATAAGACTGAGGACAAATCCAGTCTATGTCTGGTGCAGGAGGGTGCTACTCAGAGAACCACAGGGGGGGGGAATGGCGCTGCATTCCTGAGGCCATTTTGGACATTTGGGTTGTTTATTATATAAGTCAATAAATTCACTTTATGGTTTAAACACAACCTGTAACCTAAATTACACTGTACTCCCTCTCTATCCCTTCTACAACATGTTCCCCTGATTCTTTTACATTTTATTCTCTTTCTCTCCCATCCCACATACTTATCCCTGAGTCTTAGGAAATGTCAGCAATGACAGCCTTCTGTCTGCGGTTGGGACTTAAGAGTAGCTAGGCTCTTCTGTTCCCATGGACAGTGGGTGTCGCCGGCCTTCCCATCACACTGGTCTTATTGTCCTATTATCATGACGATTAGGTTTTTTTCCTTTATTCCAGGTTCTGTAGAGAAGCAAAGCCTGTGAGGTAAACAAATGCACGCACGCACATGCACACACACGCACACGCACGCACACAAACACAGGTTTATATCAAAGAAATGGTTCACATGCTTTGGAGGTAGGCAACTACTAAATAACATGCATCGGATGACCGACTAGAGGCATTTCCTAAGTTAGGTAGTAGTAAGGGCTGAGGAATCCACGACTGACAGGTCTGAGAGCAGGTTTCTGGATGTGAGGTTAATGTATCTAAGGTCTGCAGATTTGGGGGGGGATGTGGATGATGCTCACAAACAGGAGGCCAGCTGGCTTGTATCCACAGAATCAAAAGTCAGAGGATAAGGGCAAGATGCGGGATCCAGACCCAGAAAAAAACAAGCAAGTTTTTCCACAAGGTTCACTTACATTAGAAGCAGGACATACAGCAAGGGAAATTTAATCACGGGGGATTAAATGATAAACCCCTGAGAATCTTGGACCAGTCAAGTAAACACAAAACCTTAACCATTACACTTTCTTTCCCCATGTGTCCAATATAGTTGCTAACAAGGTTGAATTTTTTTCTCCATCTCTTTTGCCAACTTGCTTTTCACTCCTGAAGGCCCTCTCAGTTAACCTGACTTCAGTACACAGCAAACTCTAAGGAAGCCAGGCAGGAGGGACATAAGAAGTTGGGGAGGAATACACTGCTTACGTGAAGCTGATTACTGTACTCTGAAAAGCATAGACTGCCATGCACTCTTCTGTCTTACCATACTTTCTTCCTTCTGTCTGGAAACCACGTATCTAGACAGATGGTCTCGCAGAGCCTAGCGCACATTTCAAGACTTAGCTCAGAAATGAGGTTATGAAGCCTGAAGTTTAATTAAGCATTCTCTTCATCGTGTCCCATTCTACGGATACATACTGACTACTATCAGAGCGCTTTTTCACACTTACTTGTGTTCATTTAGACATTCTTATAAAGCACGCACTATGCTGTACCTCTCAGAGAGGTGGCTTCTGAACAACAGCAACCCCATGGCAACAGGGGAAAAAACGGCTGATCACTGAGACCCATAATGCTTTCATTGGCTGATTTACTGAAGTAGATCACTAAGCCTTTCTTCCTCGCCTTCTTCTGGAAACGTCACTGACACTTATTCAGTCGTATATAGCAACACACAAGTCTCCATTGATAGGTGGCTGATGGCTAATTGTCCGTGGTACACATGATTTGGAATTGTGCCTTTTGGTTCTGCATAGAGAGAAGGCCTGCTGGCATTATGGTTAAGCATTTGGCTAATAACTCAATGGTTTAATCCCATCAGTTTTTGAATGGGAGAAAACTGTGGCAGTCTGCTTTCATATATATTTACGGCCTTGGAAACTCTATGGGACAGTTTTACTCTGTAATTTAGGGTCGTTATGATTTGGGATTGAGGTGACAATAATGAGTTGGTTTGGTTTTTGCACTGCGTAAACCAACAAGAACAAACACACAACCATCAAGTTGATTGATACGGACACATGAGGACCCTAGGTAGTATTTCCGAAACTATAAATCTCTCCAGCAGCAAACAGCCTCCTCTGTCTCTCCCAAGGAGGCTAATAGTTTAAACCTCAAATATTACCATTAGCAGCTCAATGCTGACCCAAAGCACAACCTTTTCTGTATAGAAATCAAGAACTCGAAAAATGACCAACCTTTGCCCTCATGATCCAGACTATAAATCTCTTGGAAGACTGCCTGTCAAATGGTAGGAGACCAAAGCCAGGCTCATTGCCTTGGAAGTAACTCTGACTCCCAGCAACCCTGAGGAGCAGTTGATGGTTTTGAACTGCTGACCTTATGGTTGACAGCACAATAAGTAACCCACTAGGTCACAAGGGCCCCTGTCAAATGGCAGAGCATCAATACTTTTTTATATATAATAAGCTCACCTATAAGCTGAAATGTGGGAACAATTATCTTCATTAACTCTTACATAAGAGAGGCATCCACTGCCTCCTATGAGAGAAAGAGGAAGAGGACGTCAAGGAGGTGAAATGAAGCCTTGCAGAGAGAAGGCAAGAGCAAGCATGCCCTTGGCCCAGAAGCAACTGATCCTGTGCTGCGTCACACCTTGTCAATTAACCTCCAGTTGACCTACAGTTCAGACCCATCTCAGGAATTGCTAGCCTCAGTTTACTGGTAGTCAATCCCAAACATCTCCCAAACTCTCCAACACCTGAGTGTTGCTTTCTTCAAGAGGCTGCGTTTTCATCTGCACGGTGTTTCTGGTCAGCAAGAAATAAATTGGTTTTTGTCTTTTGGATTTGAGTCGGGGTCCCATGATACTTTTTAACAAATTATGGTTTTACTTGTTGGAGATACCAGAAGACATAGTCACTGTAGCATTTTTTTGAAAGTTGAAAAAAAAACCATTTCCCATCTGATGTTCTGTAGCCATTTTCCACTCCACCTTAACAGTCGTCTCTCAGCAAGTGTTGTGCTTTCTGATTTTATCTCATCTGCTTTCTTTTTTCACTCAGTATAGCTCATGGTCAAATGTTTAAAATGGTAACAATTCCTTGAAGATATCTTTGGATAAGAAGAGCCATATGGACCCAAAATATACCTAATCCAAGAATCAACTCGTTACTTGCCTGTGCCCGATAAAATTTACAATTCAACGCAGAATTTCAGATTGCACTCATAAACAGTGGCTCAATATCCACATGACGGCTCTGGTCTGAAAGTGTGTAGCAAATGACCAAAAGTGACCGTAGCAAATGACCAAAACTGGAGTAACTTAGAACAATAGAAATGTATTGTCTCACAGCTCCAAAGGCCAGCAGTTCAAAATCAGGAGACTATCTCCAAGACTACAGTGGATGATTTCTTCTCTCTCCCGCCCTCTGGTGGCACATGAGCTCCTTAGTGGTGGCAGCATAACACCAATCTCGGTCTTTATCATCGCACGATAGTCTGCTTTCTGTGACGGTGTATTATCTTCTATCCCCACAAGAACACCCGTCATAGTAGATCCTCGCCTATCTCTTTCCATATGGGAATCCTGGTAACACAATGGTTAAATACTGGACAACTAACCAAAAGTTGGTAGGCAAAATACCTGGGGATCTGCTTCCCCAATGATTACAGCAGAGAAAACCCAGGGGAGAACTGCTACTCTGTTACATGGAATTTCGATGAGTCAAAACCTACCTGACAGCACCTAACAACAGTAAAAACTCCTCTACTATACCTTATGTTAATTTAGCTAATTCCCCTTTTCTAGATAAGATATTCACAAATATTAGGAGTTAGGACTTGCACATACCTTATGGAAGACACACTTTAACTCATAAGAAGATGAATATGCCAGATGAGAAATTGGGGTTGGGATTTCTTTTATTAAACTTCTAATAATTGAACATTTGAATATCTTCTATTTTATCTTCTTTGCTGGTGGGCAAGTGCGTGGATTGAATTATGTGCAGACAAAAAGAGAGTTGATTTAGCTGGTTTGGTAGTTCTAGTGTAATTTTTTTTAAAGAGGCCTTTTTATAATGATGTAACCATGTCCCATGATGTGATCTAAGGTGATGAGCCCTTATCCAGCCTTATCGGCTGTCAAGGGTGTTTACCTGGGTTGTGGTCTGCATCACCAAAGTCAGCTCACAGAGATGAGCCGACTAGCACCAAATAAAAAGATGGGAGTGGAGGGTATCCTTTGGATCCAGGGTTCCTACACGGGGAAGCTCCTAAACTCATGGGAAATTTTATGAAAAGATCTTCGCCAAAACCAACATAGAGAGAAAGACTTCCCTTAGAGTCAGCACTCTGAATTCAGACATCCAGCCTTCTAAACTGAGAGCACAAATTTCTGTTTATAAAGTCACCCATTTGGGGTATTCAACACTAGATAGTGAATATAGTATCAAAGCATGAGAAATTACTAACTAGACCAACTTCCAGTCTATTGATGTCCAATAGGCACCTCTCAAATTTTATTAAGAGATGAAATTCAGTTGAAAAATATATATATTATGATAGCTCTTTGCCAGAAGTATTTGCTTCTCGGCTTTTTGGCTAAGATCCAGTGCGGTATTTGATTGCCACCTTCCCAACACATGGTGCAATTAGACTTGCTTGGTTCCTATTATAAGTTTGTCCTATTGTGGTGGCTTGCCGTTTGGTGATGCCGAAAGCCACACCACTGGAGAGGTTTCAGCAGAGCTTCTTAATTAGGATAGACAAAGAAGGTCAGGCAGGCAGCTTTTGAAAAATGCGGCCATGAAAAATCTTGCGAAGAGCAACAGAACATTGCCTGAGCCCCTGCTATAAAAGGAGCCCCTCCAATGGAAAGGTGCTCAAAATACACCTGGGGAAATACAGGACTCCTCAAAGTAGAGTCAACCTCAATGAGGTAAGCGGACCAAAGATTTCAGGAATTCCGCTTCCTTATGTACCACGACTCACAAAGGGAAGAAACAGCTGTAAAACATCACCAATGGTTAGAATACGGAAGGTACAAAGTATGAATAGGACAATTGGGAGTTGAAATGGAAGATATCAAAACCGATATTCTAGTCATGAGTGAACTGAAACGGACTGATATTTCCCATTTTTAATCAGACAACTGTGGGCCTTACTCTTCCAGGAGTGACAAATTCAAAAGAATGACATCACATTCCTATCAGTGACACGATGATACCCATACACCTAGGATGAAGACCAACTAATACAACTATTAGTTAAATTTATATACTAGCTACTAAAGTCAAAGATGAAGTTGAAGACTTCTAGCAACTTCTATAGTCTGAAATTGATCAAACATGCTATCAAATTTCATTGATCATTACTAGTGATTGGAGGGTGGAAGTTGGAAACAAACAGGAAGGGATTAGTAGTTGGAAAATATGGCCTCGGTGATAGAAATGACACTGGATATCACATGATGGAATGTTGCAAGATCAAATGACTTGCTAATTGCATATACTTTTTCAGCAATATAAGTGACTGAGCTTGTCAGATGGAACACACAGCTCATCGATTGCCCGTATGGTAGCTCCAGTTGAAGCTGAAAAAACTAAAACAAGTCTACATGAGCCTAACTATAATCTTGAATATCCCTCACCTGAATTTAGAGACCATTTCAAGAACAGATTAGACACATTGAACACTAACAGCTGAAGATCCTATGAGCTGTGGGCGACATTGAGAGCACCACACATGAAACAGCAAAAGGGTATGTCCTCAGAGATTCTGGAACATGCCCTTAAACATAGAGAAACTAAAGTGTGGAAGAAACATTACGGAATAGCATTAAACAGACTATTCCAAAGAGTAGTTTGAGACAATAAAGAAAAGTACTATGCGCAAAGAGGGAAGAGTATAATCCGCATATCTTGAATGGAAAGAACTGAAGAAAGAATTGAATTCTAAGTTGAAATATTAAAGAATTTTAAGGATTTTATTGATAAAATACTGATGTAGGAAAAAAGCATCAAGTGACTATGGAAAGAATATGCAACCACCGTCCTAAAATGATTGACTGTCAACCATTGCAAGAGGAGGCAGATGGTCGGCACCGATGCTTTCGAAGGAAGAAATCCAAGCTGCACTGGAAGCATTCGAAGAAAACAAACTCCAGGAGCTAATGAAAACTGACTGAAATGTTTCAGAAGGTTGATGCAGAGCCGTAAGCAATCAATAACCTGTGCTAAAAAAATTTGAAAGGTAGAAACTTAGTCAATCAAATGGAAGAGACATTTGTGCCCATTCCAAAGAAAGATGACTAAACAGAATGCAAAAATTATAGAACAAAATTGTTAATGTCACAGTGTGTGTGCAATTTTGCTGATGACCATTCCAAAACAGCGCATCAACAGGGAATTTCCAGAATTCAAGCTAGATTCAGACAAGGACTTGGAACAAGGCATATCATTGCTGAGATTAGACAAAATTTGGCAGGGAACAGAGAATACCATCAGAAAGATGTTTAACTATTTTTATTGGCTATGTGAAGGTATCCCGCTTTATAGATCTTACCAAAATGTAGATGGTATTGTGAAGAATGAGACTTCCAGAACGCGCCATGTACTTATGCAGAACCTGTATGTAGTCCGAAAGACAATCTTTCCAACAGAACCAAGGGGTACTAAATGGCTTAAAAATCAGGAAGGGGGTGTATCGGGGTTGTTACTTTTTCAATCTCTATGCTGAGAAAACAATCTGAGAAGCTGGACTATATGAAGAACCGAGTGACATCTGGCCTGCGGGAAGGTTCATTAACAACCTGCGGTGTACAGATGACACAACCTTTCCTGCCAGAATTGAAGAGGACTTGTAGCATTTGTTGATGACTATTAAAAACTACAGGCTTCGGTATGCACTGTATCTCAATGTGAAAAAAACCTATCTCTTCATTGCTGGACCCGTAAACATCAAGGTCAATGTAGAAATTATTGGAGTTGCCAAGGATTTTATCTAATTTGTATCTATAATCAATGCCCATGGAAGCAGCTGTCAAGAAATTAAATAGTATATTGCACTGAACAAATCTGCTTTAATCCCAAACTATAGTATTTTTAATTGCCTCAACTGCATATGAAAGCTGGGAAATAAGTAAGGAAGACAGGAGAAGAACCGATGCACTTGAAATACGATGTTGGTGAATAGGGTTAACTAAACCATCAACTGTCAAAAGAATGTACAAGTATGCCTTCAAAGAAACATAACAGGAATTGTGGATGGAAAGACTTCTCATGTAGTTTGGACATGTGATCAGGAGGGAGCAGTTCCTGAAGAAGGACATCGTCCTTGGAGGTCAATGAAAAGAGAAAGAGCCTCAATTAGATGGGTGGACACAATGGCTGTGGCAATACGCTCAAACAGCAATGATGGTGCAGGACTAAGCAATGCTTCATTCTTCTGTACACGGTCAGAGTTTTCCGTACACAGTCAGTCTGCTTTGAATCAGAGTTGACTCGGGGGCGCTAAATATAAACAAAAACGTTCAAGGGTGGGTGGGAGCAGAATTAATTGCCAAAACACTCTATTACCCCTGCAAGACTCCTCAGAGCCCTCTTTTTGCTCAAATTTGTCAACTGGCTATTCTGTCAGACTGGATCACTACATGCCTATGATGGGCACAGCCTAATAATCTGTGAGGAGCAGGAAGCATGAGCAAGAAATTGGCCTTTTGCACTGGGAGTTTTTGAATTCCAAGAATTCTTACTGAAATGTGAATATGTGACAATTTGTATAATAATGCCACCAATGTCCAAAAGGATTCCTTTTAGACTAAATCACTTTATCTGGAGGTTACTTTTGGTCTCTGAATAACTTTATTATGGGTGGGTTAGATGATGCTATATTACAATTAAATTAGCTATGTTGGACTATAGTTTGCTAAGGTTAGAAATAAAAACCACATAACGTGCATGGCTGCAAAGAACCAAGGTATAATCCTTGCTTGTAACTCACATTCACCACAGATTATTAGAAGACTGTTCATTGCCTCATTTGGGGACCCATTCTCTTATTTTACCTAAAAAACTACCCTCTAAATTTAGAGACCAAAGTTAAGATTTAAACAGCCTCAACTTTTCACTGTTTACTTCATGCTCTAGCAGCCCCATGTGGACCTGGCCTGGGGTATAATTGAAGTGTGCCTAACCGCCCTGACCCAGGTGCCGTCGCTGGTCATTACAACCAGATCTTGTTTTCGCCCTCTAGCTCGGTTTCTTCTTAGCCTGAGTCAACAAACTTTGTTTCAGGCTCTGTACGGAATACTCCTCTGTTATTGCTGGCAGAGAAAGGAAGTTTTTGGAAAATAATCTTACTATTTTCAGAGGGGGGTCTTTGTCAGCCACAAAATGAGAATATTTGTGCCCCCCTGAGGGCTCAGAGACCCAGTGAGTGCATTCGGGCTCTGGTTCTGCACTACAGACACCTCGCCATTCTGCATTAGCTCTGGTTACAGAAGCAATTTGAGATGACACATCCCACTCTTGCTACCTGGTCTTAGTTTCTGGGGAACAAACAGGATCTGGAGTTTGAGTGTTAAAAAATAAAAATCATATTAATGTTGGGCATCATAAATCTTGACTTCAGCTAATGGACAGACCATCGCAAGTTTCCCAAAGTTCGGGTAAGTCTTTGTGACAGAAATGCAGTACGGTGTCTCTCTATGGGGCATAGCACGTGCATTAAGTCCAGCTCAGAAGACTCAGTCCACGCAATTGAGACCCTGTGCCTGGACATTACTGGTGTCTCTAATAGTAGATGGCATAAATGTTCTTGACAGATTTGTAAATGAAACTCCTGAGCCCTATCTTTTCTCTCCCTCTCTATCCCTACCTTTTAAAACAGAAATGGAACACTGAAAACAAACTCTTGCTTTCCGGGATTTATTAGCGTTTTCTCAAAGAACAGCCCCACATAATTCCATAAATTGAGATTGCCTCCTTTTATATTATGCCAAAGTGCAATTAAAGTTTAAAGGGAATATTTATGTACATCAGTTAACTACATCATTGCAACTTACTGCTCACATATCAACAGTTAATTAGTGTAAGCATAAATGACATAATTGCTACAAGGCATGCATTTACCAGTAATGTGAGGTAATTTCATGCACTATGCACATTTTAAATATCTGCTTTATACTTTGTCGGACTGATTTTTTTAAATCAATAAGAGATATTTACATGGATCAGAAAGCAGTCTTCCCTATAGTAGACAAATATGTTGATAGATCCCCTGGAAGCCTTTGACATCCTATTCTGATTTTTAACTGAAAATGGACAGGAGAGTCGATCCTGAGAGCTAAAGAGAATCCCCTAATTTCTAAAGCATCATCCAAATTAATTATGTGTGGTGTCCTCTTTCATTTATGACTATATGATGCATTTAACTGTCTTTCCAGGTAGTATACTTTCTAATTTAGGGATATGTCTTTGAAATTACAGCATTTCCCTGTAATGTTGGAGAGTTTCAAAGACTTTCCTAGCACCCTCAAAAATCACAATTACTTCTATGAATGGATGAAGTCTGACCTTCCTAAAATGCACACTTGTCCAAATCAACTTCTTGCAGAGAATTTGTCAGTGACTTGCTCATGTTACATCGTCAAATCCAAATCTAAGTAAGGAATGCAAGACTCTCTTCCTGACCTGGATCCTGGGCACTTTCCAGGTACCTGAAATAGTAATAGTAGCTCTGGTTGTCTTATTCTATGTTCTCTTTATTGAAATATATATATATATTTATATACTCTATTTCTAGGTTGTTCCCCAAGCCAGCTCCCAGGAGTCCTTGGTCTTCTTCCAGACTCCAATCAATGTGTCCCTAGTCCCAGCTCCGTTCTCACCTCTCCCAACATCAACATGACATTGCTCATAGGTCCATCTTCACCACAAGATATTGGACAAGACTTAAGTGATGGGTGGAGCTCTGATCTCTGAATTTTTCATATGCAAAATAAGAAGTTGTTGTCAGTTGGCATTGAGTCAGCTCCAACTCATGGTGATCCAGCCTCTGTACAAGACTGAGCACTGCCTGCTCAAGTGCCATCTTCAAAATGGTTGGGATTCGCAAGATCATTGTTAAGAACAATGTGTACTTTGAGTGCTTTCCACCTAGACTCCTAGAGGGTTCATCATCAGTCAGTGTTCTGTTGTGACTCATAAGGTGTCCTTTAGAAGACCACCCGACTTCTTTTCCTAGAGATCTTCACCTAGAAGCTCCACTGAAACATGTCTACCATGGGAAACGCTGCTGCTATTTGAATATCGATGCTCTATGGTCCAGCATCACAGCAACGCATAAGCCACACTGTGACAGACAGATGGGTGCTTAAAAATGGGGAGAGAGGAATGAGAGACAATCTCATAGTTTTGCTGAGCTCCCTGGAGTTCTCTAGCCATGGACATAGACTTGGACTTCACCCTTGACTGCTCAACTCTCTGACAGCCAAGCCCCTTCTGCCCCAGAATCACACCTATAGACCTGCCTTTCCCCCACCTACACCTCAACTGTGTTACTTAACACCCCAGTCCAGCTTGACGGGCTAATTAATACAGAGCAAAAATGCAATGGCGCGGGGAGTCTGCAGCCCGTGTGGTGCATCTTAAGTTACTTCCTTTCCCCTCAGCATGGAAATCAACACCAGCTCAAACTCGAGGCGGTCTGTAGTTAGGACCCAGCTCAGCTACTCTATAAGCTATTTTGCAGCTATGTAAGGGCCAACTGTGTAGCAGGCCATGTATTAGGTGCACAGGATGAAATGGAGAGTGGAAACCACCTCATGGAGCTAAAATGGTTCCGTGGAAAGTGAGGCAAAGCTTGACCTTGCCCAAGGCTATTTCCTTGACATATAGGTAACAACTACTTATGGGTTTGTGATAAAGATACAAGGGGAAAATGCATATAGGTATATATTACAATTGTAAAGTGCTGTGAAAATTCAAGATGATAAAATTCTACCGTTTGTCAATTTGTGTGTATGTCACACAGCAGGTTTCTATCTCTAGAGCACATTGCACTCCCCGAAGTTGAGATCTCCCTGCTCGACAGGCTAACGTGCTGTTGCCGGTCTCGGCGATAGTCGTGTCAGTTGGATTTGGGGCTACAGATGTGACAAGGGAAGCTCTTTCAGAGGTGTCTGGGGTCATAAAACATTTTCAGAATTATTTTGCTGTCGAAGTCACATCGGAAGAGTTATGCCCAAAGATTCCAGGGATGGGAACTGAACAGGAGGTGCCTTTGTGCTTTCACTCTGGAGAGAAACAGCATGATGAACAGCGCCGTTATCAGTCATGGAGCTGCGTGTCGGAGGCGGCTGCTCTGAGGCCCAGTGTCAGCGCCTCGGGGCTTGCTCAGCAAATCTGAGGAAGCTTTGCCACCGAAGGTGCCTACAAGGATCTAGGTATAGGGAATGAAAAATCCTCTTGCCACCAAGACACTTTTTAAAAATTTAATGTCAGAAATAAATGTCTTTTTTTTCACCAGAGAGATTCCAGCAAGCACTGTGGGGCAGAGGAGCGGGTAATCAATCCATCTCAGTCTTTTCAAAAAGGATTGGAAAGGGGTGCAAAGTCAGAACGTAACTCTCCAGCCATTTCGCTTTCCCCCTTGGACTGGTGTCGTGAGCCTGACTGCCCTCTTTCAACAGTGACAGTAATAAATCCAATGAATATGAGAGGAGGCTGACACAAAAGCAGTTTGTTTGTGTTTTTAACAATGACTTTGAACTAGGAGTTTTCAAAAATAAGAAGCCTGGAGGTGTGTCTCAACCTGTTATGGCAGAGGGAAGTGGGAGGAGGGCAGCGAGGAAGAAAGCAGCCAAGGGGAGTGGAACCAGAGCCTGCACCACGATCGCCATGAAGTTAACTATTTGATGACGTTAACTGTTTCACTGTTCCCTGTGGTTTGGGGTTTCGGGGTTTTGACGCGATCTGGAGATACAAAAGAGTGGATCTGTTCCCCAAATATCAAAATGACTGAACAAAGCAAAATCAATTTCGAAATCCCACAACCTGCCCTGGAAAGTCATTTGGAATCAAAACGATTTTCTACATCGGAAGCTTCCATATCGTGTAGAGCGTTATATATCAAAACCAAAGACAGATCAGGTACTATGGAATCCATTTTGACTCTAGGCAACCCCATAGAGTTTCCAAAGCTGTGATCTTTCCAAAGCAGATCGCCACGCCCCCCTCTGAAGTGGCTCATGATTCAAATCTTCAACCTTCCAATTCATAGCCCAGTGCTTAGCCATTTGTACCGCCTAAAGACATCTGCTCTATGAAGACAATATTCTAAATAAGTGCTTGCTGGATGAAGGAGTGAATGAGTGGGCTAATGACTTTGGATAACGAAGACAAAGAGGAGAGGTTCAGAGAAATGGTAAGGGAAAAGAAAAGAAAGAAGAGGCGGAGGTCAAGACAAAGGGGGCAGAGAATAACCACCAAGGAAAAGAATCAGGAAAAATGAGAACATATGGTGATTGTTCAGGTTAAGCTGCCTGGTTACATAAGTGAAGCAGTACATTGGGTGCTTTGTCACTAGGAGCAGGGAATTGCTGCAGCGTAATCTTCCCATACCGGTCTTATCTCCCTCCCTTCCCATAGACCCCGTCTCAATACGAATAAAGTAGAAAGAAAAGTACTCTTCAGAGAAAATCCCTTTTGCTTCCTGGCTAATTTATCACAGTATTAGAGTTCTCATAGCCCTCGATTGATCTACAATTCTAGAATATGGTGGCTGAAATCATTCCACCCAATGCCATCAGCTAACGCTGTGCACAGAGGTCATTCTCCCAGGGGAGGCAAGGTCATACAAGTCCACCCAGCTAATGCATGAGAAGGACTCACAGAGGTGCATCAGGTTCGGCAGCTTTCAGACAAGGAATATTATTTTTAATGCATTGTGGCAAAGTGAGCATCAATGGTGCTTTTGACCTTGATCATTTGTGATAACTAGCTGAAGAGAACCACATAGTTATGAGTTCTCAGGGCAGCAAGAGTGTATTTCCACAAACCTCCCTCAAGTAACAATTATTGATGATTCCAATCTCTTTCAATAAATATTTCAGAATGTAGCTGAATCACAGTGTCAGTAGGAGACAGGCTGAAAGTGTCGTCCTGGAGAAGGGCTGTTATTTTTCTAGTTACACAAAAGAAAGAGCTTTTATTCCCCTCATTGGTGGATTGATTGATTTATGTCACAAGGCTCCACTTGAAGATGGTAATAGCTAAGAAATTCTTACTCCATGTTTTCGGCCAGATACCTCAACCAGTCTCATTCTCCACTTTGCCTCATTTGTGTCAAATGTGTCTCCGCCAACTTCTGAAGCACTATCTCTAGGCCCTAGAGGAAAAAATGGCATTTGAATGAATATGGGTCCAAACCTGGTAAAGACTAGTTACTCTTAGCATATAGTCTAAGTACTTTCCAAGTCAAAAAAAATTTCCATTTTTATATAGCCCCTCAGCCCAGTTTGGCTCACCATTAGATTTCTACAATCGCAAGTTACAGTTCACAATAAGCTAGTTTCATGTTCTTATAAACAAAAGTTGACATATCTTATTCTCTAGAATAGCAGCGCCTATTTTATCCATAACCTGTAGCTATCTTCTGGCTCTTCAATACAAAAAATAAAATACAACAGGATTCAAATCATCACTAAAAGACAATGACTTGGGTCAATTTTGTTTTGTCTCCAAGGGATTCCGAGTCCTTAAGAATATACGTTAAATAGTTTATGCTTTCTGATCAACTGTGCCATAATAATTCCCATTGACCACTTGTAGTTTACCAATAAAAACTACCTAGGCTTTGCAGGCATATTAAGAATTGAAGTCAAGTTACAAAAGCAGACCCACAGAATCTATTTCAAGTTCTGTCTCACAACTCTACAGTGCCTCCGTCAAACAATATCATGAAACTGCTCTCCGTCTTCCAGCAGCTTCTAGAGGGATGGACCAAAAGAAGAAACATTCTACAAAGCAAAGATATACAAGGATCAGGTCGGCATCAGACTTCTCCCCCTCAACCTTAAATATGAAGCCAAGTCACACTCAAAGGTCTACAGAAACTAGGCTTAACATTCCATAGCCATACTAAATACCAATTTGTGTAAAGACAAAATAGAGGCATGTGTAGATGTATACACAGACAGAAAGTTGGTGATACAAGCATCATGTGCAAGGAAGTACATAGCTCAGGCAAAAAATGAAGATACAGACCAAAAAAAAGGGGAGAGATGGGACTCCAAAAGAGAAAACCAATGCCAAGAATGTGAGACCACCAAGGCTCTGAGACTAACCACTGTTACATTTGTCAGCAAGTCCAAGAGCCACCAGCCGGAATAGCAGCAGAGAACTGACATGCATCAAAGGGGGATTATCTGGGGGAGAAGTATAGTCCATTCAATAGATGAGGCACAACATTGAGACCATATATTGAGCACTTCACTATTTGGTTGCAATGACTAAAAGACAATAAATTTATTGATGAAAAGACAGTAATAAAAGGAAAAATAAGCTATATGATGCTTATAGTTTGAATAAGTCATGCAAAAATATGGCATGATTTTAAGCAACTTATGGACATAAAAGCAAACCCATTGATCTCAAAACTCGGAACGTTTTCTCACAATAAACAAAATTGCCATAGTAATAAAAAAAGGAAATGGAATCTAACACCTTTATTTGAATTTCCATTTTTTGTGGTGATTTTTAAAAATCATTTGATTGGGGGCTCATACATCTCTTAGCACAATCCATAAATACATCAATTGTATAAAGCTCATTTGTACATTCGTTACCCTCATCATTCTCAAAACATTTGCTCTCCACCTAAGCCCCTGGCATCAGCTTCCCATTTTTGCCCCTCCCTCCCCACAACCCCTTCCTCATGAACCCTTGATAGTTTATAAATTATTATTTTGTCATACCTTACACTGTCTGATGTCTCTCTTTACCCACTTCTCTGTTGTCCATCCTCCAGGGAGGGGGTTATATGTAGATCCTCGTAATCGGTTCCCCCTTTCTACCCCCCTTTCCTTCCTCTACCCTCCCAGTATCGCCACTCTCACCACTGGTCCTGAAGGGATCATTCATCCTGGATTTCCTGTGTTTCCAGTTCCTATCTCTACCAGTGTGCATCCTCTGGTCTAGCCAGATTTGTAAGGTAGAATTGGGATCATGATAGTGGGGGGAGGAAGCATTTAGGAACTAGAGGAAAGTTGACTGTTTCAGCGTTGCTACACTGCACCCTGACTGGAACGTCTCCTTCCTGAAACTTTTCTGTAAGGGGATGTCCAGTTGCCTACAGATAAGTTTGGGTCCCCACTCTGCACTCTCCCTCATTCACAATGAGATTATCTTTTGTTCTTTGATGCCTGATACCTCATCCCTTCGACCCCTCGTGATCACACAGACCGGTGTGCTTCTTCCATGGGGCTTTGCTGCTTCTGAGCTAGATGGTCGTTTGTTTACCTTCAAACCTTTAAGACCCTAGATGCTATATCTTTTGATAGCCAGACTCCATCAGCTTTCTTTACCATAATTGCTTATGCACCACTTTGTCTTCAGCATTTGTGTCGGGAAGGTGAGCATCCTGGAATGCCAGTTTAATAGAACAAAGAATTCTTGCATTGAGGGAGTACTTGAGTGGAGGCCCAATGCCCATCTGCGACCTTAATACTACACCTATAAATATGTGCACATAAGTCTATTTCCGTATCCTCATATATAAACATATTTACATATGTATATAACTTTATTTAGACCTCTATAAATGCCCTTTGCCTCCTAGTTCTTTCCTCTATTTCCTTTTACTTTCCTCTTGTCCCACTATCATGCTCAGCCTTCATTTGGGTTTCAGTAATTCCTCTAGGTTACATTACCCTTGATCATGTCCTACCAGGCCTCCTACACCCTCCTCAACAACGATTTGGATCACCTGTTGTTCCCTTGTCCCGGGGTTTGTTAACACCGCTTCCTTTCCCCCACCTCCCCTGCTCCCATGTTCCCCGCAGAACTGTCAGTTCTGTTGTTTTCTCCTCTAGATCGTTCATCCAGCCTCTCTTATTTACACAGAACTGCAGAGATAATAACATGCACAAAAATAAGACAGAGCAAAACTAAGCAACAAAAGAAAACAAAACATTAACAACAACAAAAAGCCGATGACAAACAAAACAAAAAGAACCACAACACAACAACAACAACAACAAAGAAAACTTTGTAGTTAGTTCATGGACTGTTTGTTGGCCTTTAGGAGTGTTTTCTGGTTGAGACTAATGGGGTGCCAAGCCCTGGCCCCAAAGTCCATTTTTGGTATTCTCTGGGGATGCCGTTGCTCTGTTTCCCTTGCTATTCTGTTGCACACCCTTAGTGTTTTGCCTCGGTGTGGTGGGATCAGATCGGGTGGAATTTCCACACTGTGTCTCCATTGTTGTCTCCTGTAGGGCTATGGGTCAGTGAGGGATGTTGTGTCTCATAGTGGGGCTGGCCATATGGTCTTCTCTGTGGATTGGCTGCTCCAAGTGGAAATATCATCCTCAAGATTTGGTGGGCCAGGAGGAATTCCACTCTCTCTTCCTCCCCCTCCATTTGCTCCTGTGTGCTCTGATCAGACATGTCCCTGTCCATGAGCTGTAACTTCAGTGCTGTTCTCTGGAATAAATTCTCCTGGGGGGAGGGGCAATTGTCCACGGAGTTGGGATTGGGGCTGTTCCCTGAACCTTTATTTGAATTTTCAATGAACTAAAGTTTACATTTTAATCTCTCCCCCTTACCCCCCCCCCCCCCACAGAAAAGAAACCACATTTATTGGCTTGCAACTCTTTGGTAAAAGACAAGGCATGTAATCATTATAACTTCAGATGTGAAGGAAAATGTTTCATCCATTGCTATGTAAAGTGAAGAGTAAAGGGTCCAGAATTTGGGAAGTAGAAGGACAGGAGAAGGAAGGGAAGGGAGATGAGGACTCTGTCTATTTACGGAAGTACCCACAGGAAGAGCTGAAAGAAGGAGTGCATAAGAGAGATTGCCTCTGGGGAGTGAAAATAAGGCTGAGGAATCATAAGCAGAAGAAAATTATGCTTTTCATTTCAAATCTCTCTCTGCTTACAAAAGTGAACAAATGATACACCCTGTATTCCCTTTTGAAACACTGATATAAATAAATGTATTAACATGAGCATAGAAACTCCTAGATGAAAACTATACACGATCTCACCTATCTGTTTATATGAGCTGTAAATATGCTTAGGGAAATGCCTCAAAGTATATGCACCAAACACACTCATGGTAAGTCTATTTAGACCTATTTTAATCTCTGCTTTATGTCTTTGTATATTACCTGGTAATTTTTAAACATTGGTTACATATCTTAAAATAGAGAAAAAATTTAATCTAGAAAGTGACTTTTGAAAAATTTACCTACATCTCACAATTTATCAATTAAAAAATATCAATAGATGTATTTTTATACTTCTTTGGTATTTTAAATATTTATAGAAGTAGGGCCATATAATACATAAATACAGGTGTAAAATATTTTCTATCAATGATAATATACATAACATTTCATAACGTTGAAACCTTTCACTGTGTAAATACTTAATAATAAATTCATGTCTTCATTATATCACTTTTTGCATAAATTAATCAGCATGCTCTCTACAATATGCCCATTTTCTGAAGAGTATAAAATCCTGAAGCGAAGAGTTATGCTTTCATGACTTCTGCATGCCCAAACACATAAAAGTCATGCAATGATTACCTTGATCAATATGAGGAAAAGCTCAATGTACTAGTTTTCTCCTGAACATAGAGTAACCAAACAATCCCTTTCACAAGTAATGTGTTTATGCACATTAAAAAAATAGCAGGGGTGACTATTTAGCAATAAAAGCCTTCTTTTTGGTCCATTTTCCCTGTTGTGTTGTTGCTGCTAGGTGCTTTTCTGTGGATTCCAACTCATAGTAACCCCTATTATAACACACACACACACACACACACACACACACACACACTTCCCTGTCCTGAGTTATCCTCATATCCCATTGTACCAAGGTCAGGTACTGGTCGATCTCTCCTGATAACAAGCCCAAACCAGATGAGATGAAGTCTCGTCATCCTAATTTCTAAGGAGTATTTTGGCTTTATGTCTTCCAGATAGATTTATTAATTCTCTGGCAGTGCATGGATGTACTAGTATTCAATTTTCCTCACCAATACCATAATATAAGATATGAATTCTTCTTCAATCTTTCTTACTCACTGTCCAGTTTTTGTATGCACTGAAGTCATTTGAAGACAAAGTGGGTGAACAACTAAATGTGGTGGAGAAAGCTGGTGGTACCCAGATATCAAAAGATATAGTGTCTGGGGTCTTAAAGGCTTGAAGGTAAACAAGCGGCCATCTAGCTCAGAAACGACAAAGCGCACATGGAAGAAGCACACCAGCCTGTGCGATCACAAGGTATCAAGGGATCAGGTATCAGGCATCATCAGAACAAAAAAATCTTACCATAGTGAATGAGCGGGGGAGTGCGGAGTGGAGACCCAAAGCCCATTTGTAGACCACTGGACATCCCCTTACAGAAGGGTCTTGGGGAGGAGACAAGCCATTTAGGGTACAATGTAGCAACGATGAAAAATACAACTTTCCTTTAGTTCCTAAATGCTTCCTCCCCCTCCTCCCACTGTCATGATCCGAATTCTACCTTGCAAGTCTGACTAGACCAGAGGATGTATCCTGGTACCGATGGGAACTGGAAACAGGGAATCCAGGGTGAATGATCCTCTCAGGACCAGTGGTGTGAGTGGCGATACTGGGAGGGTAGAGGGAGGGTGGGTTGGAAAGGGGGAAATGATTCCAAGGATCTACATGTGACCTCCTCTCTGGAGGACATACAACAGAAAAGTGGGGGAAGGGAGACGTCGGACAAGGAAAGATATGACAAAATAATAATTTATAAATTATCAAGGGTTCATGAGGGAGTGGGGAGCAGGGAGGAAGGGGAAATATGAGGACCTGATGCCAGGGGCTTAAGTGGAGAGCAAATATTTTGAGAATGATGAGGGAAACGAATGTACAAATGTGCTTTACACAATTGATGTATATATGGATTGTGATAGGAGTTGTATGAGCCCCTAATAAAATGATTTTTTTTTAATACCAAGGCATAGATCAATGTACCTTAGTCCTCAAGGTGACAGCTTGACCTTGTAACTCTTGACAAAGGTCATTGGTAGCAGGTTTTCTCAAAGCTCGACATTGTTTGACTTCTTGGCTGCTGCTCCCATGGGCATTAGTCACAGATTAATTAACAAATTCAATCTTGTGTTCATTTATCATGAAGTTGCTTATTGGCCCAGTCATGAGAATTTTTGTTTTCTTTATGTTGAGATATAATCCATGCTAAAGAATGTAATATCTTTGATCGCCCTCAGTAAGCACTTCAAATCTGTTGTACTCTCAGCATTCAAGGCTGCATCATCTGCATGTCACAGGTTGGTATTAAGTCTTCCTCTAATCAAGATGCCACGTTTGCTGCATAGTCCATCTTCTTGGATTATTGGCCCAGCATATGGATTCAGTGAATATGGATTCAGCAAAAACCCTGATGCATGCCCTTCCTGATTTTAAACCAATCAGTGTCTCCTTGTTTTGTGTGAATGACTGCCCCTTGGTCTGGTCACAGATTCCACGAGAAAGTGTTAAATGTTCTGAAATTCCCCTTTTTCACAGTTGTTTCCGTAATTGTTATGTCTCACACTGCTTAATGCCTTTGAGCACTTAATAGAACATAGTTAAACATCTGGCTGGTATCCTTTGCTTTCAGCCAACATCTATTTGACACCAGCAATGAGAGCCCTCATTCCATCGCCTTTTCTAAATAAGCCAGCTTGGATTTCTGGCAGTTCTTAATGGATTTATTATTGCAACCATTTTTTAAAAATTATCTCCATCCATTTTTTATTAAAAGATCATTTTATCGGGTGCTCTTACAACAACTCCTATACCAATTGTATCAAGAATATTTATACATATGTTGACATCGTTCTTTTCGTGACATTTGCTTTCTAATCATCACCACCATCAATTTTAGGACTTTTCTGATTTCTTACACTCATCGCTGTTAGATCCCCATGTCCCCCAACCTCCTCTGCCATACTCTGGGAAACAATTAATCAAGTTTCTATCTATAAATTTACCTATCCTGGATTTCATATACAGAAAGACATACCAGAAAAATAATAACAACAACAATAACAAACCAGAACAGAGAAATACCTCAATCAAAAAGAAAACAGAAAATATTTAAGAGCGGAACAAATACCCAAAAAAGGTCAAAAGGGAGATAGATCAAAGGACCAAGTACCAGTATTACATTTGAACCAAATTACATCTGCACTTCTTCAGCCTCCAATGCACTGTCTGATGGCAAGGCCATTCACCATCTGTATAGTCTGAGCGGATTCGCCAGAGACTTAATCCTTGTGGGGACCTGACAGTGCATTTAGAGCTTTTCATTTCCATCCCGAGTCTCCTGAAAAGCTGGATGATCAGAATTTAAGCTCTTCTACCATTTCATCCTCCAGATTTGCATGTTTTAATTTACAAGACTTGGGTCAGATTGTGCCTCTTCCCTGTGGACATAGAAGATGCCTGGCTGAGACGGCCGCTTGCTTTAAAGACGGCCCTTTAAGATCATCCTGGATGCAATTCTTTCTGACAGCCAGGCACCGTTGCTTTCTTCATCACATATTGCGACAGCACCATATCTTCATCACATTTTGCTACAGCATCATATCTTCAGCGATCTCTTTATCAAAGAGCCAATATGGAGTGGGCCCATGTCTAATAACTAATTGTCCTTAGTTTAGGGCCACAATTCAGTGATAGCTGGAAATCCATTCCAGGGATCTATGGTTTAAAGATGCTTCCTATCTCATTCGATAAGTTGTCCCTAGAATTCTTCAGTGTGTTATCTCAGTTTGAATGCGTCACCTAGTTCTTTCAGCTTGACAAATGCTGAGTGTGCACTTCCATTTGGTGCTTCTAACTGCAGGTCTTTACACATTTCAGTATATTACTTTACCTTGTCTTCTCCAGTCACCCTTTCAAGTTTTGTGTCAAACTTTATGTCATTTCTTCCAATTGTTTTAGGTATTCTGTGGTCAAGAGCAAGGTTCAATGTCTCTTCTGACACCCATTTTGGTCTTTTCTGTCCGTCCTGTCTTTCTAATGACCATTTTCTTTCTTCATGCATGACGACCTTGACGTCATCTCACCACCACTTTGATCTTTGATCATTACTCTTCAGTGTATAAGCTTTATTCTTGAAATGGTCTCTGATTCCAAGGGGTATATAATCTTGGTTTTTCTTTGGCTCTTATGAATTTGTTATAATTTTCTTCAGCTTCATCTTGAACTAGCATATGAGCAATTGATGGTCTGTTTTATACTCAGTCCCTGGCCTTCTTCTGATGATATTGAGCTTCTCTCCATTTTCTCTTTCCACGGATGTAATTTGATTTCTGTGTATTCCATACAATTATGTCTATGTATATAGTTGCTGTTTATGCGATTGAAAATAAATATTTGCAGTGAATGAACAAGTAGTTGGTCTTACAAAATTCTATCACGGGATTTCTAGCTCATCCCTATCATCAAATCCATATTACCCAAGAACTGATCTTATTTATTTCTAATATTCACATTTCAATCACCAGTAATCCATTTTGATTGTATGTTTGAGCAATTTCATGTTGCAGAAGTTGGAAAAATCTTCAATATATTGTAGTATTGGCATAAGTGATTAATACATAAATTTGCATGGTAATTGTGTTAACTGGTCTTCATTGCAGATATATAGACATTATCTTATTATGTTCAGTGTTGTACTTTAGGATAAATCTTGAAATCTTCCCCACCTTATGCTACCTTCCTGAGCCTCCAGATACTAAGAAGAATCTACCCCTCTATTAATCATTCCACTTGTGACTTCTAACTTTACTAAAAGATCCTAGCCTCCAGAACTTTGTGGGAGTTTTGATGACACTTTAACCCATGATGTAGCTAGTACCTTCTTCATCTGAGACTAACGGGGTCCCATTTCCCCCTTTCTTTTGGCCATTAAATAATATGTGAGGCTCATTATGAAATGGTCTTCTTTCTTACAATTAAATAACAGATTATGTCTCCACTATTAGTGAGCTCATTCCTCAAATGCCAGTACTGCTGTAAGAAAACCACGGCAAATGGACCAAGATTTTGTGCTTTCCTGTTTGACAAGTCACCTAGGAAAATTAAGAACCTGATAGAAGTCCTGGTTGGTTCAAAGAGTTGAGGGACTGAAAAGTTAAGTTACTAACTGAAAGACTAGTAGTTGAAGCCCACCTAGAGACATCTCAGAAGAAAGGACAGGCAATCTATTTCTCCAAAATCATCTGTGGTAAGCTCTATGGGACCCATTTCTCCTTTGACACAGCATCAACTTGGTGATGGTGTTTTGTTGTTGTTATTTTTTAATTTTTATTATTGATACTTTTTATAAAAACTCTAACAAAGCAGAAGTAAAGGATTAAGATTTTTGGAGAAATCATTTTAGACTCTATAGGCTTTCCAAATTACCTCTGCATATGATCCCAAGCTAATTTCAGACCCTATTTTTCCCATTACTTACTTAATCTAATTTTTCTCAGATGCATATTGTTTACATTTTAACTAAATTTGGACTGTATTTTCCTATCCATTATTCAACAGTTCTGAGAAAAGAATATATTGTTTTAAAAAAACACTTTTACTATGTTTGAAGACAGGTACATGAGACAGTGATAATTTTAAAAGTAGTTAGAATATTTTGAAGAAAACATTATTACTGAAATATTACAAACTTTAGTGAAAAATGCCAAAAGTACCAGTGTGCAGCTTAATAAATTTTTATAGGCTGAAAACATCCCACAGATCTCTAAAGAAAACAAAACTCACGCTTCATAACCCTCCTTCCTGACTCTACCAGCTAAAGGAAAATAACATCCTGTAATTCTATTACAATGTGCCAGCTTTGTTAGTTTTTGAAGTGTCCACAAATACTCATAAAAATATACACAGATGTGATAAATACTCAGTAATATGACATACCATTACTGACGCCATCTTGAAAACATTTTCGTAAATTTAAGAAAAATAAGATGTTAAAACCACTAAGTAAACTTTAATCAAATGTCATTACTAATGATCTCAGGTTTGTTCCTCATGTATGTGGAGAAACTGAACTGAGAAGTGACGTCATCTAGAAGTTAAGTGGCTAATCTGAGATCACACACACAGTAAGTAGCAGAATTGAGTCTTAAATTATGTCTTATCCAGCTCACCAGAAGTACATCTCCCTCTATACCACACTGCCAAATGAATTAGTAATGTATTGAATTCCTAAAATATAAAAATCATTTGACTTGGAGCTCATAAAGCTCTGAAAACTAAATTAACGAACACTTGATTCGCTCTCTCTCTGGAATGAGCATCTGTCAATGTCACGGTGTGGTAACTCCTTCACTGGTGTTCTGGATTGAATTGTGTATCCTAAAGTGATATCGTGAAATCCTCATCCCTGTTCCCGTAAAGGTCACCTTGTTTGGACACAGGACTTTCCTTTTTTGATCAGTTAAAATTGATCATCCCTGTGTAGGGTGGTTCCTAGTACCACTCTCGTCTGAGTCATGAACAGATGCAAGGGAAAAACTCCATATACTGCCATGCACTTGATTCCTACAGAAGGCTTTCCAGGTGGTAGATTTTCAGAGTAGCCAACAGCCTCGTCTTTCTCCCGAGGAGTGGCTAACCTTACAGCTAGCACCCCATTACCTAAATTGCAGCACCCCCAGGTTTCCAAGGGGAGAACAGACACTGAGGGTGGGGAAGGTACACACATGGGGAAGACATCATGTGAAGATACATCTAAATGCAACAAAAATGTCAAGTACAGCTGACAACCACTGAAAGGGAATAATTTCATCTCAAAGCCCCTCAGAAGGAATCTACACAGTCCATGTGCAAATTTGGAGAAAATAAATTTCTGTTCATTAAAGTCATTCACTTTGAGGTATTTGTTATGACAGCCCTAGGAGACAGGACAACTGGTGTGGTTGCAAGTCTGAGAACAGATATGTATAGACCATGTTTCTTTGAAAGCAGTTTGAATTTGTTAGAATACAGCTAGGGAATCGTTTCAGTCCTTCCAATTGCTTTTCTCATTGGCATTGTGGAGTTCTTCTCCCCATTGCTTACTATGTAAGGTGATCTCATTGTTTATTTAAAAATATCAATCTAGTGCATAGATCAAGGGTCAGCTGTGAGATCAGAACAAGAGTGGGCTGCCTGGTTTAAGATCAAGAAATGCATTGAGGGAGTACTTGAGGGGAGGTCCAATGTCCTTCTGTGACCTTAATACTAATCCTATAAATATATGCACATAGATCTATTTCCCCATCATCATATGTAAACATATTTACATATGTACATGCCTGTATTTAGACCTCTATGGATGTCCTTTGCCTCCTAGTTCTTTCCTCTATTTCCTTTTGCTTTCCTTTTGTCCCACTATCATCCTTAGCCTTCATGTGGGTTTCAGTAATTCTTCTCAGTTACATTGCCCTTGATCAAACCCTACCAGGCCCCTTATACCCTCCTCATCACCAATTTTGGAACACTTGTTCCTTTGTCCCTGGGTTTGTTAACACCACTTCCTTTCCCCCACCCCCACTGCTCCCATGTCCCCCTGGAACCATTGTTTTCTCCTGCAGATTATTTATGCAACCTATCTTATCTAGATAGACCTGCAGAGATAATAATATTTGTTCTATTAAATTGGGATTCCATGATACTCACCTTGATGACACAGTCGCTGAAAACAAAGCTGATACATTAGCAAATGTGGTGAAGAAAACTGATAGTGCCAAGCTATCAAAAGATATAGCATTTGGATCTTAAAGGCTTGAAGATAAACAAGTGACCATCTACTGCAGAAGCAACAATGCTGACATAGAAGCACACCAGCTTGTGTGATCACGAGATGTTGAAGGGATGGGGTATCAGGCATAAAAGAACAAAAATTCATATCATTGTGAATTAGGGGGAGTGCAGAGTGGGGACTCAAAGCCCATCTGTAGGCAACTGGACATCCCCTTACAGAAAGGTTGCAAGAAGGAGACGTACCAGTCAGGGTGCAGTATAGTAATGATGAAACATACAACTTTCCTCTAGTTCTTAAATGCTTCCTTCCCCCACTATCATGATCCCAATTCTACCTTACAAGTCTGGCTATACCAGAGGATATACACTGGTACTGATAGGAACTGGAAACATAGAGAATACAGGATATATGATCCCTTCAGGACCAGTGGTGAGGGTGGCAATACCGGGAAGGTGGAAGGAGGGTAGGGTAGGAAGGGGGAACTGATTACAAGGATCTACATATAACCCCCTCCCTGGGGGATGGGCAACAGAGAAGTGGGTAAAGGGTGACATCAGACAGTGTAAGATATGACAAAATAACAATAATTTATAAATTATCAAGGGTTCATGAGGGAGGAGGGAGCTGGGAGGGAAGAGAAAACCGAGGAGCTAATATCAAGGACTCAAGTAGAAAGCAACTGTGTGGAGAATAATGATAGAAACAAATGTACAAATGTGCTTGACACAATGGATGTATGTATGGATTGTGATAAGAATTGTATGAGCTCCCAATAAAATGAATTTTAAAAAACTGGAACAAATTTAAATGGAGCATAAGGGAGATCACATGATAGGATGCTAAATTTTAACCTAATTGCATTTGGAAAAAATACACTTTCTTCTGCATTCTGAATGATAACATGGGTATTCACATTCTGGTCCATGATTAGAGAGGATTCACCAGGGAATTAATTCACATGTATTTTGCCTTAACTTTTTAAAAACTGGGACGACTTCAAAATGGGTCAAAAGGAAAATCAGATGATAACATATTACATTTTAACAATTACATCTGCCATAATCAATTTTATAATGCTCTCTAAAAACAGGGCTATTCACATTCCTCAACCATGATCAGAGGGGATTCCCCAGAGGCTTGATCCATGTGTGGACACTGCAAATGGATATGGGGCTTCCACCATCCTCCATAACCTTCTGCAAACCAGGTGTTTACAGTTTAATCTCTGATACCATTCTCTCATTGAGATTTGAATTATATTATTTACCATTCTTGAATCGCACAGGCTGGTGTGCTTCTTCCATGTGGAATAGTTGATATATCACTTAGATGGCTGTTTGCTTAAGAACAAGACTTAAGAGCCCAGATATTAGTTTTTCTCTTAGCCAGGCACCATCTAGTTTCTTTGCTACACACTTTGCTACAGCATCCATATCTTCCGTGATATTTTCATGAGAGAAAGCATCAAGTGAAGTCATATCACAACTAAGTGAAAGCACAAAATCTATTCAGGTGTATATGGTCTACATATGTCTTCACCTTAGAAACAGTATTGTCATTTGATGTTACAAATCATCCTCCTGAGACATCATTTCCGCTGCCATCAAGTCAATGTTGACTCATAGTGACTCTATAGGGCAAGGTAGGACTTCTGTGAGTCTCAGCACCAGAAAAACTTCACAGGAGTAGAAAGCCTCGCTTTTCCCCTGTGGTGTTGGCTGCTGGTTTCAAAGTGCTAACCTGCTGTTAGCAGTCCAATGTGTAACCACTATACATTGATAGTGCCATTAGTTTAGCAATGTGTAGAATTTAAAACATTGTTGAGAAAAGGAAATTATACAAGTGTAGACCAGCTATAAATAGCTATACACGAATTGTTGACTTGTACATATTTAACTCTTAAGTCACGAGGCATCATTTACACAAACAATTGAGGTTGGTGACAGGGCAATATTGCAATCATTTTCACTCACAACAGCAGAGCCATATCTACCAGATTAATACATGTCATAATGAACCAAGGAGGGCATTGAGCTAGTAAGTATTAGGGATTTCCAGCCAACCATTCATTGGATACCTCAAGACAAGAGATTCAAACCAAAAACCAATCTCCACCAGATCTCTGCCCTGGGGCTTTTTATCACACTCTGGAATTTCAGCTTTAAGTCTAGTGGTTAAATATGGGTTTCAGGTGAAGCCCATTTCATGTAGAGGGATTTCCGCTTCACGTGTTTCTGGTGTGGCCTGTGAAGGATGTTGTGGGCCTCCTAAGAACAGAGCCTGAAGTCCCGGCAATCTATAGCATACGAACTAACTAGGTCATCAAATGTTGATAGAAACCAGCTCCAAATTGCCCAATTAGAACCTAGTACCCGGCACTTCTGATGGGAACTATTTCAGTAACACCCCAGCCTCTAAGAAGTCACAGAGAGAAATGTCAGACACTAAGAAGCTCATTGACACCTCCCAAATCCTGGTGACTTCATCAGAGGGATGAGAGATACTGATGGGAAAAAACAAAACAGGAGAGGAGAAATGGAGAAAAAACATCTGGGGAAGCACAAATGCATGCCTGTTGGTAGGAAAAGAGGGATGACCAACCTCTAGTTTGGTGGGGGAAATGACTGAAAATGCTTTGGGGGACCTTAGGCAGGGAGTGTATTTCATTGTATGCACTGAATGGGCCACATTGATCTTGGGGACCCGGGCTGGGTGCCTTGGAGCACTGGGACACTGAATCCTGGGTCTTCAAGGTGCACAACATGCTCCAGAGGCTGCATCGGGAGATCCAATGTGAAACTCCACTGGGTGGACTGGATTCTTCTTAAGACACACCTGTAACCCGAGGACTAAGTCAGAAAATACATGGTGCCCGAGGAAGCAGAAGACAGCTGTTCCAAGATTGTTGAACTATTGGAAGGTGGATAAATATGACCTTGCTACATCAATACTCTATATGATGTATTAAGATATGTATTTTTTAATTTTAATTTTATTTTATTGGGACTCTTACAGCTCTTATCACAATCCATACATATATCCACTGTGTCAAACACATCTGCACATATGTTGACATAATCTTTTTCAAAACATTTTCTTTCTACTTGAGCCCCTGGCATCAACTCCTCATTTTCCCCCTCCATCCCCCAGCTCCCTCCCTCCCCAAAGCCCCCTTGATAATTTATTATTTATTTTCATGTCTTACACCGACTGCTATCTCATTTCACCCACTTTTCTGCTGTTCATTCCCCTGGGATGGGGGCCATACATTGATCATTGTGATCGGTTCCCCCTTACTCTTCCCGCCACCCCCCCAGCCTTACCCTCCTAGTATCGCTGCTCCCCTTATTGGTCCTTAGAGGTTTATTTGTTCTGAATTCCCTGTGTTGTGAGCTCTTATCTGTACCAGTGTACATGCTCTGTCTAGCCAGATTGGTAAGATAGAATTGGAGTCATGGTAGTGGGGTAAGGAGGAAGCATTGAAAAACTAAAGTAAGGTGTGTGTTTCATCAGTGTTCTACTGTACCCTAACTGGCTCATCTCTTCCTTGTGGCTGTTCTGATGCAGGGGGGGTGGGGTCCAATTGACTACTGATGGACTTTGGGTCTCCACTCTCCCCTCCCCCTCATTCCCATTGATATACTTTTTGTTTGTTTGGTTTGGAGTCTTTGATGCTTAAACCTGATCCCATCACACAGGCTGGTGTGCTTCTTCCATGTGTTGCTTCTCAGCTAGATGGCCACTTGTTTATTTTCAAGCCTTTAAGACCCCAGATGCTGTATCTTTTGATAGCCAGGCACCAACAGCTTTCTTCACTACATTTGCTTATGCACTCGCTTTGTCTTCAGCAATCGTGTCAGGAAAGGTGGCATCTCAGAGTGCCAGATTATTAGAACAAAGTGATCTTGTGTTGAGGGAGTACTTGAGTGGAGGCCCAATGTCCATCTGGTACTGTAATATTATAAATAAATATATGTACATAGATCTATTCCCCTGTCATTGTATATAGATGTATTTACATATAGATATACCTGTATTTAGACCTCTATAAATGCCCTAAGCCTCCCAGTTCTTTCCTCTATTTCCTTTTACTTTCCTCCCGTCCCACTCTCCTGTTCAGCCTTCATACTGGTTTTGTTCATTCCTCTCAGCTACATTGCCCTTGATCAAGGCACCCAAGCATCCTATGCCCTCCTCACCATCAATTTTAGATCACTTATTCTTCCCTTGTCCCTGAGTTTGTTGGCACCCCCTTCATTTTACCCCATCTCACTCTCTCCTGCCCCCCCTGTAACTGTCAGTCCCATTGTTCTCTCCTATGGATTTTTCATCCCACCTATCTTGTCCAGATAGACATTCATAGACAATAATATGAGCAAAACAAAGCAGAGCAAAACATAAAAAAGAAGCCAAAAAATAAATCGACAACAGCTAATACAACAAAACAAAAAAATAAATAAAGAGAAAAAGAAAAACAACAGCAAAAACTGAAAAATCTCCATCCAAGCAGTTCCATGTCTGTCCATTGACCTTTATGAGTGTTTTCCAGTGGAGTCTGCTGGGCTGCCAGGCCCTGGCCCCTAAGTCCACCTTCTGCATTCCTCAGGGACTTTGTTGCTTTTCTTCCCTTGCTGTTCTGCTGTACACCCTTAATGTTTCACCCCTGTGCAGTGGGGTCAGATCAGCCACATCTCCCACATCATGTCCCCAGTGCTGCCCCCTTAGGGCTATATGTCTGTGAGGGACACGTCCTGTCTCGTGATGGGACCGGCCCTGTGATCCTCTCTGTGCTTTCACTTCTCTGAGGCAGAATATTGTTCTCAGGGCTTGGTGGGCCGGGTGTGTTCTACTCTCTCCTTTCCTCTCCTGATCAGATGCACCCCACTTCCTGAGCTGCAGCTTCAGTGCTGTCCTCTGAAGTGCATTCCCCTGGGGTGGGGGGTGGGGGTGCCCACTGTAATTGGAATTCTGGGCTAGCCCCACTGACCTTTCTATTGGTTTCCTGCTTCATGCCTGTATATTGCATTCATGACTTGGCATGCTGGCTTGAAGTCTGGTCCCTCTCTCCCTCTTCTGAGGAGATATAAACAATGCTCTCCCCTTAGGTGGGTTAGTGCCCTGTTTCCCCACCACTCTGTCTCTCTCTCTTCTTTTCTTTCTCCTTATTATTTGGCTGCCATTCATACCCCTGGGCTGGGGTTGGCACCTGCCATGGTACCTGGACCTCACCCCGCATGTATGTATTTAGTAGTTTTCCCATATGTCCCTTCTAGCTTGCTTGCTTGCTTTTTTTTTTTTTTTGCTTACCTCAGTTGTACTTGTCCTTTTGCGCTTGACTTACTTCACTCATCAAAATTTCCCCCCGTTTTTCCCATGCGGCAATGTGTTTCCTGCGTTCATCACTGCTTTTTAGGGATGTGTAGTACTCTATTATATTATGTACCACAGTTTTTTAATCCATTCATCTGTTGATGGAAATTTGGGTTGTTTCCAACTCCGTGCAAGTGTGAACTGTGCCACATTGAATATTGGCGCACAGATGTCTGGCCATGGTTTGTTTCTTGCCTCTTCTGGGTATATGCCCAGAAGGGGGATTGCTGGATCATCTGATAGGTCAATTTCCATCTGTTTTAGGTATCACCAAATCGATTCCCATAACGGCTGTCCATACCTACAGGTCCACCAGCAGTGGACGAGAGTTCCTATCTCTCCACAGCCCCTCCAACACTGGTTACTTTCTGATTTTCTGAGTTGGGCTATCTTTGGGGGTGTTAGGTGGTATCTCATAGTTGCTCTAATTTTCATTTCTCTTATGTCTAGGGATCTGGAACATTTTTTTCATATGTTTATTGACCATTTGGATTTCTGCCCTTGAGAAACTTCTGTTCAGGTCCTTTGCCTACCTCCTCAGTGGGCAATTGGGTTTTTTCTTGTAAGTTAGCAGAGTACTGCAGATTTTAGTAATATGGCTTTTGTCTGATGTGTCATTCCTAAAGTTGTTTTTCCAGTCCATGGTCTCTCTTATTACTCTCTTGGCAAATTCTTTGGATGTACACAGGTGTTTTATCTTCAGTGTACCCCACTGGTCAATTTGTGCCTCCTTTGTGTTTGTGTCCTTCCCTATTTCTGATAGCCTGTGTAATCCCTGTGCCAATTGTCCCAATTCCCTCATTGATGGCCCTAATAGTTTAGGGTTTTACCTTATGGTCTGTGATCCACGTTGAGTTTACTCTTGTGCATGGAGTGAGGTGAGGGTCCTGCTTCATTTTCCTCCAGGTAGATATACATTTTTTTCTAGCACCACTTATTGAAGAGGGCATCTGCTTCCCATATGATATTTTTAGACCCTTATCAAAGATCAGTTGTCTGTATGCTGATGACTTTATTTCTGTATTTTCAATCCCTTTCCTTTGGTCTGAGTTCTATCATTACACCAATGCCACACTCTGTTGACCACTGTGGCTGCATAATAGGTGCTAACGTCAGGTAAAGCAAGCCCTCCAACTTTGTCCTCGTTCTTGAGTTCTCTGCTAATTCTGGATTTCTTCCCCGTCCATATGAAGTTGGTAATCAATTTTTCCAGTCCTTTGAAGAAAGATGATTGTATTTGTATCAGAATAGCCTTGAACTTACATAGTGCTTTGGGCAGAACTAAGATAAGATATGTATTATTCTGGCAAACCTGTGACTGACATTATTAGTGATTACTATTGCAAATTTCCCTGACAATTAATCCCTATTGTCTGTGTAAATACTGTCCAGCTAAGAAAGGATTGGCTCTGTACAAGTGAATAATTAAGGTGCTGTTATATAAAGTTAGCCTACAGCTAACTTTCAGTGGGGCGTTAAAAAATAACTACCAGGGGCTTATCAAAGACAATACTAACAGTATATTGTTATACCTCAGGGGGATGATCAATATGACTCTGTACCATAAATTAACAAGGAGGTTTTGAAAAAGAGTCAAAGGCATATTTTTTAAAGCCAAAAACAGATCTAGGAATTGTCTTAGGGCTTGTACTAAATCCTAGCTCCAACGTAAGAACAAGTAGTTCTAATAGCATGACCCTTCCCAATACTCAGCCTGAGGAAGGAAACACAAAAGACATGGGTGCTATAGCAAAATGTGGTGAAGAAATAAGATGGCCCCCAGCTATCAGATAAAATAGGTCTTAAAGGCTTGTCTCCAAACCAACAGCCATCTGAGTGAGATGTCAACTAAGTCCACATGGAAGAAGCACACCATCATCAGTCACTGAAGGAGTAGAAAACCTGAAGTCAAAGGAGGGATTGGGATCAGAACCTAAACTGTGAGAATCTAACTTGCAGAAGGCTCTGGATGATGGTTGGAGCCCAAGCTTCATCTGTGGGATCTGCATAGGAAATACGCCTCCCTCTAGCCACAGTGGAGGCACGGGAGGAAAGTGGTTACTAAAGAGAGAGCGTTAGAGAGGTGAGTATAGAAGATCAAAGGGCGAAATCTAGCTTGAACAGTTAAAACTGTGTCAGAACACACACGCACACACACACGCACACACTGCCTCTGGTGGACACTGGACTTGATCTGGTTTTCCACATTTTCTGTATTTTTATTTTGGTTGGGTTTTTTGTTTGTTCATATCAGGGTTTATCTCACAGATGGGATGTCATTGGGATCGCCCTCCTAAAGCTGTGTCTAATATGCCTTTCTGTTGTTCGGTAGATGATTGATGAACCTATAGGGACAGCTAGTAGAACAAGGGTTTGGGCGAGGAAGGAGGGGTGGTTTACAGCGGTGGGGGTGGTGCTAACAGAGAAACAACGTCCAGGAGTCCAGGAAGGAAAAGAACAGAAACTGGTTGTGGTGGTAACTACACAACACTGCCTGGGAGGATCGAACGATGGAAAACAGATGTATGAGCTCCCAATTAATGATTTATGTTTTAAAGCTCATGGAAAAGTTTTCTTTTCCTTTAATTCCCATTTTTCATGAGTTTCTGAAGTCCTTTCATATTTCAAGAACTTCCCCTCTATGCCTTGCGCCAACAGTCATTCCTGATCGGACTTGTGACGCCATGTGGCTCCGCACACTTTCAAATATGCGGAGGTATATTGAAGTTATGGCAGTTTGGGCACCTTCAGGGAAGAACCTCTGAGAAATGTTTACAAACCTAGTTAGAGCCTAACGCTTTTCCTCAAGCATGCTAGACGTGGAGGTGTAACAGGTGCAAGAGAAGGGGAATCTTACCTGGTACTAGTCCAAGAAGCTCTGGGCGAGGTATAGAATTACAACCTGACTTGCCACAATATGAAAGGCACTTACCTGGGTTGGCTAGGGAAGCAGAGGTATCTGAAATCTTTGGGGCTGTTGTAACAGAAGTACCCTAAGTGGAGGAGTTTAACCCTGAGTACAAAGGATATACTCCTGGCTTTGTTTTTGGAGGTAGCAGGTACTGCTGATCTCTATTCACTTGCTTAATGTTTTTCATACCTCAACCTAAAATACAACATAATCTTATACCCTCATCCTGCCTCATTAACATACCTGCTACTAAGCCTGCATCATTAACATCAAAGGAGTTAGAATTTATAACACATGGTATAACACATTAGATAACCAAATGAAGTATAATTACATAATTTTGAGGAAGTTCCCAAGACAATGTTCCCAAGTTGGCCTACTTTTTGGAGAAACACAATTCAATCTGTAAAAGGAAAGTAATTTAAAATCAAGCAAACCAACAAAACGCATGTAATTCATGTCATTGTGCTTTAGGTGGAAGTTTTCACATTGTTAGTTTTCCATTTAATAATTCACACATAAATTATTCTGTGATATTGGTTGCAATTCCCACAATGTATCAGCTCCTTCCATATTTCTTTCCTGGGTTCACCAATTCCTTATCCAACCTTGTCTTCCCACCTGTTATGTTGGAAAATAATGTTGCTCTGTGGGTTAAAATAACTGATTGCTCTCAGAAGCACAGTCTTCACATCGTTCACTTTACACTCCTGTCTATTATTTGGTTCAAAGGTGACCCCCATGGGATGTCTTCCATTTCAAGTTAGATGATTTTCTCAGGGAAGTAGTCTTTGAAATTCCTCTAGTCTCCTTCAGACCAGTATATCTGGTCTTGTTTGTACTTTGAATTTTGTGCCACATTTTTAAAAGCTCATTCTGCTTGGGATCTTCTATTGGGGTCTTAGTCATGAATAGTCAATAATGGTAATCAGGCACCACTTAGTTCTTGTCTTAGGCTAGAGAAAGCTGTAGTGACTATGGGCTGTGTTAGACTGTTTATATATATATTATACTATATTAAATATGTACATTAATAATGAGAAAAGTTATATCAAGAAAATGGCTTCCAAAAATATAAAAGTGGTTAAGACCAGTCCAGTTCAAGGTTCAAGGTCAATACTAAGCTGGAGTTTTGTCCTGACTCACATAACTGAAGGGGTTAATAAATCAAAGAAGCACGAAGACAAACCAGGAAGCAGGAAGACAATGAAAGAATACCACATGCTGGTAGACACAGTGGCAAATGAATCCATTTTCAGCAGGCCAGGTTTGTGGCTGAAACGTCTAATGAATCCAAAGCTGACAGGTCAAATGGTAGCTCAGATGTCAGGCTGCTGATGGCTCGCAGGGTTGGAAAGCCATTGGTTCAAGTACAAAGAACAAGAAGTCAGCAGGCCAGTTGCAAGATCCAGACCCAGCAAGAAGCAAGCAAACTTACTACAGCGTCTGCTTACAAGTAGGCCACATCCCTGAGGAAATGCCATCAGGGTTGTGGCCTGAGTAAGGGAATATTCCACCCTAGTATTCTGACAACTGATTGGCTACTCACAGCAGATCTCATTTTGGAGTTCATAACACAGGGCTAAGTCACATCAGTAGAGGATTACTAGATCTTAACTGCCAAACCACTTAGAACCTTGGCCCAGCCAAGTTGTCACAAAATCCGCTATCACATGGACTTTCATCTAATGGCTTCCTTGAGGTTCCACTTTTCTTCAGTAGCCTATGCTTCAAGTAGAAAGAAACCAATATATGCACTTTGAGGGGATGACATTTCTGATGTCACATCACCACCATCAATATAAATTTATCTTGAAATTGGGACCACAACTAAGATGCTCCTTGCCCTCACTATGCTCTCAAAGGTGTGCAAGTTCAATGCTTGCCACAGGTGTCGTTTTCCTGAGATGTGGCTGTTATAGAATGTCATCATATGTTAAATTTATACATAGATGATGGGTGCTAGATGATAAATAGAGAGAGATAGAAAATCTTTCTTTTCATAAAGATCTTTAGGGAAAAAATGTGTTCATTTGCTCAATGTCATAGAGAAAGTAAAACATCACTTCTTACCATGGATACAATGCTTCTTATAAGATTGCACACTTCAGTGATTCTTCTCTTTGTTCTTAGGGGCTTGGGGTAAAAAGAGTTTGATTAGAAGAAAAGTAGATTCTTCGTGTGGTCATTAATTCCTGGAGAGATGTTAACTCCTAATCTTAATTTTCTCCATTTAAATGAGACGTCCTTGGAGACCATTTAGTTGTGTGTGGCCATCAAATTGGAAGCAACAAGAAAATCCCTCCTGGTGATAAGTTATAGACGTAGCTATTTGGATTTTAATAGCAATTCAAAAGAGGGCCAAACTCAAAGCACTGCAGAAAGAAAAATATCTCCTCTTGTTGTACAGTGCTGCCATACATCTCATAAATGCCTCTTCAGGCAATACTACCTTGCCTATATGAACTTAGGTGAAGGTGCTATGATGCACTAACATGACTTCCCAGTGATTTCATGGACCATAAACATGGCTGACTTATAAAGTTTGTTTTCAAATACTGGTCAAAGTCTGGATGGCATCTTTCAAAATGGACATAAATCACCAGCATGAGCGCTTTAGATAAATGATCTTGGCATGTACCTAACTCAATCTCTCATATGATTTTTCAATGAGTTATTTCTACCTATGGTCAAATTCCCTTATATAAAAAGCAGGATGACAAACTATAACCATGATATGATTCTATGTGCATAAACTTTACATTGATGCTGAAGAAGGTCATGTAAGAAAGTTGAATATAAAGCTGTTATTAAAAAAATAATAATAATAAAGCTGTTATTATCTTGGGCAAGTGCACTAACCACGTATGCCTTTTAGTTGTTTCGTCTTAAAAGAAGATGAAACTAGAGAACCAGAAATGTTGCTTTCAGCTGTTAAGATTTTCAAAAATCTTATCTTTTATGTACAGCATCCACAACACTCTGTTGCTGCTGCATTTGGCTAACCTTGCCCACATCCGCCTGCTGAACTGCTAGCTATATTTCTAAACTCTCTGAAGGATGTTTCCCTCCTGGATTATCTTCTTGAAACAGCCTTGAAACTACAGCTAGCTTTCAAAGCATCTGGAAGAAATGCTAAGGAGTTCCGATGGTATTATTCATTTTCTATCATTGTCATAGCAAATTACCACAAGGGGAAACGTTTTTTATTTTCTCATAGACTTGTGGCTGTTGAATTGTTAACCAAAAGGTCAGCAGTTTGAAACCACCAGCTACTCTGTGGGAGAAAGCCAAAACTGTCTACTTCATAAGAAGTTACAGCCTAAGAAACCCACGGGGGCTGCACTATGGGGCCACTATGAGCTGGAATCAACGTGCTGCCAGTGGGTTTGATTGCTTTTCATTTTTTATGCTAGGAAAAAATTTGTTTTGGCTTAACTTGTTTCTTTGCTCCAGATGCCTCAAGGCTGAAATCACCATGCTAACCAGCCAGGCACTGATTGCAAATTCTAAGAGGAATCAGCTTGCCAGGCCATGCAGTTGTCAGCATCGTCCAATTCTGTGTGGTGTCAGGACTGAGGCCACTGGGTCATTCATCTCCTAGAGAGGAGTCTAGTCTTTGTGCCTGGACCCTCCTTCTCAGGGGGAATAATAATGCACAAATACCTTCTTGTGCTGGGAGTTTCTGTAAGCTCTCTTGCCACGGCTCCTCTTTCCATCCCCCAAAGTTCTCTGCTTTTAAGAGTTCATGTAATTAGATTGGGTTTATGAGGATAATCCAGAATAATCTCCTTTTCTTAAGGTTTGTACCTTTAATTACAATGGCAATGTACCCTTTTCTTGTAATTTAACATATTCACAGGTTCTAGGAATTAGGTTGAGGGCCATTATTTTTCCCACAGATGGTGAAAGGGGAGAAGGGATTGGTGGTATAAAACAATTTTATTTGTAATCCTGATCTGCTCAGACTCTTATAACAGCCTCTCACATTAAATGTGCATTATTACATTATCAGCACTATTCATACTTACATGCATTGCCCCTTTTAATCCTCACAAAATGTTTTGTATTAATTCTTATTATTTCCAGTTGAACTAGGTGAGTCTCAAAATTGTAAAGATTTTTTCCATATAACGAGCTAAGTAGAAGAGCCAGGATTCACATTTAGGTTCTGAACTGACCAATCTCATACCCTCAACTACCCATTTAACAGTAGCAAAGTCAAAAGCTCACACAGAATTATGGAATTTTACCAAAAATATGCAGGTGGTTAATGAAAGTGTTGGGGGAAGAAAATGGAATTTGCACCAGGCTTTGCATACACTTGACTTCCCTCTCCGTCTCACAGATTGCCTGATGCCCTTCAGTCAGAGTTGATCCAATCACGTTTTTGTCCTTATATCACTAGCTTTTATTACTCTTTTCTCTACACCACTAAAAGTAAAAATTCTCTTGTGATTTCATCCTTAAGTAGTCCATCATTTATTTCCTATGCAGTTTTATGATATTGGTTGGGCATAACATTGGCCATTTTAACTTTTTTAAGTGTACAATTCAGTGACCTTAATTATAGTCACAGTATTGCAAAATCACCACGTCTATTTATTTCATTACCCTAAACATAAGCTCTGCACCCATTAAGGACTAACTCCCCATTTTTCCCTCCACCCACCCAATTTACCTTGTCTCCATGTGTTCTCCAATTGTGTCTATGTACTTTAAGTGGGGCTATACAACTTCTAGCCTTTGTGTTGAATTTGTTTCACTCAACATTATGTTTTTGGGGTTCATACATGTTGTAGTGTGTATCAGGACTTCAATTCTTATTATAGCTAAGAAATATACCATTATATGGATGTGTCATATACCATTATATGGATGTGTCATATTTTGTTTATCCATTGTTCTGTTAATGGACATGTGGTTATTTCCATCTTTTAGTTATTGTGATAAGCTTGGTTATTGGTTGTGCTAAGGTGAATATTGGTATACAATTATCTATCTGATCCCCTGTTACAACTCTTTAGGAAATTGTATATATATATGTATATATATATATATTCTCTTGGTCATATTGTAATCTTGTATTTAACTTTTAATGAACTTCCAAATTGTTGGAGGAGGGGCAAGAGTTAATACTATAAGTGACCTTTATAATGCTTATGTATATATTCAATAGAAATATATTTTGGAGCTCAGAATCACATAACTATCATCCAGCACAGTATACTAGTTCCATTGAGTTGATTTTATCTCATAGCGTGCAGAGTAGAATTGTGTTTCATAGATCTTTCAAGGCTATGACCTTTCAGCATCTGATTACCAGAACTCACCTTCAAGGTGCCTCTGGATGGATTTGAACTGCCAACAGGTTGGTTAATAGTCCAGTACTAGACCATTTTGTGACCCAAAGATACCTTAACTAGTCCAATATGTTATAAATAAAGTCACTTTGAGTTGGAGGCAAGTTGACATTAAATTACAAGAGTTACACAAAAAGAAAACGGAAGGGAATAGCCCACCACCAGAGAGTCTATATGAAAGATTAGAGTTTATAATGTTTGTTCTTCTGTTTTATTTGTGAGCACTTGCTCTAGCATGTAAAATATGCAGTTGGTCCTAAAACTGTTCAGCCTAGTATATAATTGATGACATACATTAAAGATTTACTTATGTCCTCAGGGCCAAATATTCATTTGAAAATAATATAGGGGCAATTAATGAGCTTTTACCAAAACTTCTTGATAGAGCACTTGGAAAATTTACTAAAGTTTCTTCAGAGTGTGGAACTTGACATCATAATCAATTCTGTGTACTATTTTCAAACACATTTAGCAACTGAGGAAGTTATTGTGTAAGCCTCATTTATTCAATATCCGAGGGGATACAAAAAAACAAACAAACCAGAAGAACTCTTCACTGGGCTGAGTTTTTGTAGTATACATTCTCCCCCATAGGCAAGCATCCAGCAACTAACTACCTCTGAGTTAGTGCACCCAGTGGTGTCGCCTGTGAAGGTTCTCTCGTCACAATGAATTTGTTTCATAAAAGCAGTTGTATGTATGTGTATTTATGTGTATATGTATATATGTATGTGTATATATATATTATATTAAATGAAGGGGGAAGTGCAGAGTGGAGACCCAAGGCCCAAGTGTCGGCCAATGGAGATCCCCTCATAGAGGAGCTTAGGAGAGGAGATGGGTTAATTACGGTGCGAGGTAGTATCGATGAAGAACACAGCTTTCCCCCAGATCCTGGATGCTTCCTCCCCCCAACTACCATGATCCGAATTCTACCTTGCAGGGCTGGATAGGACAGAGGCTGTACACTGGTACATATGAGGGTTGGAGATACAGGGAATCCAGGGTGGATGATACCTCCAGGACCAAGGGCGTGAGGGACGATGCTGGGAGAGTGGAGGGTGAGTGGGTTGGAAAGGGGGAACTGATTACAAGGAGCCACATGTGACCTCTTCCCTGGGAGAGGGACAGCAGAGAAGGGGGGAAGGGAGACCCCGAATAGGGCAAGATATGACAAAATAACGAGGTATAAATTACCAAGGGCATATGAGGGAGGGGGGAAAAGGGAGGGAGGGGGGGAAAAAAAAGAGGACCTGATGCAAGGGGCTTAAGTGGAGAGCAAATGCCTTGAGAATGATTGGGACAGGGAATGTATGGGTGTGCTTTATACAATTGATGTATGTATATGTATGGATTGTGGTAAGAGTTGTTGGAGTCCCTAATAAAATGTAAAAGAAAAAAAGAGAAAAAAATGATTAGGGCAAAGACTGTACAGATGTGCTTTATACAATTGATGTATGTATATGTATGAACTGTGAAAAGAATTGTATCAGCCCCAATAAATTGTTAAAAAAAAAAAAGAAAAGAAACAAATATAAGGTAAAAAAAAGCAGTTCCATTTGCACCTCATTTTTTGTAATAGCTGATTTAAGAAATCAGTGTGAAGCTGTGAAATTCTGTTTCCTGCTCAGGAAAAATACTGCAGAAACTGTTGTGATGTTGAACACAGCTTACAAGGACAGCGCTGTGGGGAAAACTCAAGTGTACAAGTCATTTTCTTGTTTCAAAAAAGGTGAAATGTCAATTGATGACACGCCTTGTTCTGGACATCCATCAACTCTCCCCCCAAAAGAAATGAAAATGTTGACAAAATTCATGTGCATGTGCTCAAAGCCTGACAATTAATCACTGAAGAGATGGGGAATTTTTCTGGACTACCTTGGAGCTCGGTTCAGCACGTTTAAATGGAAGATTTGGGAATGAGAAGGGTCACTGCGAAATCTGAGCCTTTTGACTGACTAGGAAAATAGTGTGGAGTAGAAGCATGCTTGGAAAGAACAGCTTCAATGCCTTTGTTCCCAAGGGCATTACTGGTGATGACACATGGCACTATTCGTCTGACCCCGAAAGCAAACATCAACAAAACCAATGGAAGGCACCTTCATCACCAAGCCCCTGCCAAAAACGCTCGTCAACTGAAATCAAGATGATACACATTTGTTTTTTGGGATATTTTAAGAACATGTTACTGGAGGCTCTTACAGCTCTTATAAAAATCTATATATCAATTACATCAAGCATATTTGTATGTATGTTGCCATTATTATTTTCAAAACATTTATTTATGTTCTATTTGAACTCTTGGTATCAGCTTATTTTTTACCCTCTCGTCCCCTTCCCTCCCTTGTGACCCCTTGATAAATTATAAATTATTATTATTTTCATATCATACACCAACCACTGTCTCCCTTCCCCTGCACTTTCTTCTGCCCTCCTCTCCCCACCTCTCCCCTTTCCTTCTGGTGTTGATACTCACATTTCTGTTTCTGAGGGGTTTATATGACCTGGATTCCGTCTGTCCTGAGCTCTTATCTGTACTTGTGTACATGTTCCGGCCTAGCCTGCAGTGAAAGGCAGGATTGAGGCCACAATGGTGGGGCGTGACGAAGCCTCAAAGAAACAGAGGATTATTGTGTGTTTTATCTGTGCTATACTTCACCCTAGTTGACTCATCCCTTCCTTGTGACCCTTCTATGAGATGTCCCATTGTCTACAGATGGGTTTTGGGTCTCTGCTCTGACCCCCTCATTCTCAACACTATGTTTTTCTGGGGTCTTTTTGTTTGTTTTGGGTCTTCTGATGCTGTAGGGTCTTCTGATGGCTGTTACAATGTCCCAATGACACCTCATGATTGCATAGGCTGGTGTGCTTCTTCCATGTCGGCTTGTTGCTTCTCTGCTAGATGGCCACTGGTTTAATTTCAGGCCTTTAAGACTCTAGACTTAATCTTTTGATAGCCAGGCACTGTCAGCTTTCTTCACCACATTTGCTTGTGCACCCCTTTTACCTGCAGCAATCATGCCAGGAGGGTGAGCATCACAAAATACCAGGTTGTTAGAACAAAGCGTTCTTACATCAAGGGAGGGCTTGAGCAGAGCCCAAAAATTCATTTGGTGGTTTGTTTTTATTTTTTAATGTGAGGGGGACAGTGAATTTGGAGTTTGTTCCACCAGGTCAGATTGTTAATCAAGCTTTTTATTTGGAGGTTCTGAAAACATTGCTTAAATATGTGCAACAAAAAAGGCCTTATTTGTGGCAGACAGGGGACACAGCCATCTCAGTAAGCCAGCTTTGGGGAAAAAAACAGGATGTCTCTTTTGCCCATGCATCTGACCCACCTGATCTCTTTGGGACTTCTATTTGTGTCCTTGAATGAAGAGGGACATGAAAGGACAATGATTTGTTGATGTAGAAGAGGTGAAGGAAAAAATAAGGGAGGTGCTGTCAGCCATCCAAACAGGTAAGCTTGAAAAATGTTCCCAAGAATGGAAACACAGATTTGATAAATGTATTGATTGTAATTTAGAGTACTTTGAAAGGGATATGGTTGTTTTTAAAAAAAAAATAAAACTACATAGCTTTGAAAACAAAAGTTTTGTTTTTCTTGGGTACCCCCTCATATTTAAGGAATGATATATTTGGTATAAGCTGTTTGTGATTCTTCTTATAGAGTAAAACAGTTAATAAAAATCTTCACATTTACTGAAAGACCATACAAGAGAAGTGTTAGTAAACCCAGTATGCACATTAGGATCCTGAACTTTAGACTACATAAATGGCTTACTCATGATCACACCACTAGGAAGAGGCAGAATCCAAGCGCTCAAACCACATGTCGGATGTCCATACCCTACTACCTTCTCCATGACTTAATCAGATTCTTTCTGAACCAAAAAATTTATACAAAGTGTAATCATGTCAAAATAGAACAGAGTCTCAAACTATTGCTGAATCTTAGAGGAACACACATTTACCACTCCTAGAAATGAGTTGGTGGAGGAGAGAGGGTGAAAAGAAGCATGTGTGCTCCCTAGACCGCAACGGGCTTCATTCCCAGAGCAAAGGAGGATTCCAAAGTTTAAGCTTTGCTGGGGAATGGGGGTGAGTAAGATGTCAGCAAGATGTGACTGCAGGTTAGACGAAATTTAATCTGGAAATACTCAAAGAGCCCACTGAACGTTAGAAGACGGGACTTTGACACAAAACAAGTGAAATAGAAACCCATTGAATGCATATACCCACAAAATTAAGACTTTTCAATGAACTTGTTATTCATAAAATAATTGAAAAACTTTATTCTCATCCATCATCTGGGTCAGGGGTGTGGAATGAATTTATTCTTGTGGGGACAAAAGGAATATAATGGGGAGAAAAGCTAATCCAGGAAGATAATTAAAAGAAATGTCATGGTAATTCTTATGAAGTAGACCTAGAAAGCATTTTATTTTAATTATAGATTCTGTAAGTTATAGGAGGCTTCAGAAAGGTCAAAGAAAATATCAGTGTTTGGGGTTATTTTTACCTTTTCATTGGGAATAAACTTTAGATAGCAGATCAGTTTTCCGTTCACCAATTCTTACCTGTTTTGTTTTACATCATTGATTGCCAACCCCGCAATGTGGCATCACTTGTCTCCTTCTTCCTATGTTTCTGTCTCCATTCCTCCTACTTTCTTAACCCACCCGAGCTTTGTACTTGGGTAAATGATACCCTTTTGGTCTTCAGTGGTTGATTATTCTAAGGTGGGAATACCTTCTTGGTTGTATTTGTCTATTATTTAGTTTAAAATTGATCCATGGAGTGAGTGCCTGAACAATAATTTAAACCATAATCCTGAGAGTCAGTCAGTGTATCTGTGATTAATAAGTCTGCTATCTTCTATGACTGAGTTTTGTTCCACATTTTTCTCCCACTCTATCCAGGGCCTTCTGATGTGGTGTCTTTCAGAGCAGGTGGCAGTGGTAAGGAGGCATCATCTATTTCTTCAGGTCTCAGTCTCAAGAGGGTGGAGACTGATGTTTGTGTGATCCATTAGCTCATTGAACTAATTGTCTCCATGCATCTTAAATTTTCTTCACTCTTTTTTCCCCTAGACAGTGATACCAATACGGAGAGCACCTTTAAGTAGTTGCTCGTGAACTTGTAAGACCCTACCCACTACTCACCAGGTAGCATATAGAACATTGTCTTTGAGCATTGTCTATAGAACAATGTCTTTAGAAGATGGTGAACTTTGTATGACAATTGAGCAAGGTGTCCACTGAGATTATGATACTTATTCCCCAGGCCCAGTGATTCATTACTTCAAGGTGTTTGGTTATGTATTTTTAGTCCCTGTATGCTCCATCACATTGATGTGTACATTTGCAACAACGGTAAATAAAAATGCACAAATAAGCTCTATCAAGCCTATATGTGTGTGTGCATGTATATATGTATATATATATATACATATATATTTGTGTGTATATCTACAATTCCATTCTTGCTTCCCCTACTGTTCAGCCTGTGTGTGTAGGAATGCATATACTTGTAGATCATGATTGCAGGATCATGCATATAACAGTATTAATCTCTGTTGCTTTTAACTCTTATATTCCTCCCAAGGTTTTCTTCTGCTTCCATCATTTTTAGTTGACCTCCCTCTAACTGTACCTTGTATTCCTCTTTATCACGTTAATGCGTGTGTTAGCCTTTTAGCCAGTAATTTACCCTTTCTTCCCTTCCCATCTCTGGTACCCATCAAAGGATGTTTCTTTTCCTGGAAAATTTTCTCTTGACTTCTTACAACAGGGGCCTTATACAGGACAAATGTGATTGATTAATTCACTCAGTATAATCCCAGTTTTCTATTAACTTTTTAAAGACCTCTTATGTTATTTTTTAAATATGATATTCTGGGTGACATCATGAACAGAATACGATACTATAAAGGAAATTACAAATTGTAGGTAAAGCGGAATGCTCTCAAGAAAGTTGTGGTCTACGTATTCTTCAATTAAAAATATATTGCAAGATTTTGAACCAATCATAGTACACAGCTATTTTAGTGGCATGATGTGTTTGGGTTCTCTAGAGAAACAAAACTGGTGACACTTATATGTGTATGTATGTAGAAAGCTATTTATATCAAGAACTGGCTTATAGAGTTGCAGAAGTAGTTCAAACCAGTCTATTCAGGTCCACTTATTAGATTTGAGCCAGAGGCTCCTCCTGCCTCGTGTAGCTATACGAGTTGATGAACAGGAAGCAGGCGGGCCACAGGCTGATAGATGCTGAGTTGACGGATTCCAACGTCAGACAAGGGAATCCAATGTCAGCCCTCTGCTGGGAACTCTTGGAATCAGCAGGCAATATAAAAGGTCACGGAGCCGGAGCTGGAGCCGGAGCCAAGAGAAGACAAAGGAGCGAGAAAGTTTGGTTCCACTCAGGGTCTCTCTGATAGAAAAAGCCTCACAACCTCGGTGGTCTCTTCAGGTTGCAACCTGATTCACTGGTTGGACTCCAACCCTACCTTCACTCAAGTACAAGGTTACATAACATCTAACTGTGACCCATGGCATTTCCACCAAAATCTTAACTCTGATGGATTAAGAAAGAAATGACACAATGGTTCCAATAAAAAAAGTAAGATATAATTGTGTTTATCACAAAAAGGTTTATTACTTTTCTACTGATGAGTAATATCCTTTAGAGTACATTGCTTGTAGCATCATCTTCCACCCATTGGTTGAATCGATTCTGAGAAATTATTAGTTTTTCTTAATTCATCAACGTCAATAAATAAATGTTTGTCAACTTATCCGAAGATATTTATCGTATCAGTATGACAGGAGGGATAGATTTGCCATCAGCTAGATAGAATGGGAGATGGTAGCCACTTTTGAGTATATAGTACACGGGGGTCATTTAATCATCAAAGTAACCCAAGGCTCACTTCTGTAGTCATGTTCACTAGCAATGAGAGCAATACTTTATTTTTTTTAGTCATTTTATTAGGGGATCATACAACTCTTATCAAAATCCATACATACATCAATTGTGGAAAGCAACTTTGTACATTCATTGCCCTCATGACTCTCAAAACATCTGCTCTCCACCAAAGCCCCTGGCATCAGCTCATTTTCCCCCTCCCTCCCTGTTCCTCTCTCATGAACCCTTGATAATTTACAAATTATTTTGTCATATGTTGCACTGTCTGAGGTCTCCCTTTACCCACTTTTCTGTTGTCTGTCCCCCAGAAAGGAGGTCACATGTAGATCCCTGTAATCGGTTCCCCCTTTCCACTCCACCCTCCCTTTACCCTCCCTGTCACCACTGTCACCACTGGTCCTGAAGGGATCATCTGCCCTAGATTCCCCGTGTTTCCAGTTTCTATCTGTACCAGTGCACATTCTCTGGTCTAGCCAGGTTTGTAAGGTAGAATTGGGATCATGGTGAGGGGTAGGGGGGAAAAGCATTTAGGAACTAGAGGAAATTGTATGTTTCATAGTTGCTACATCACATACTGACTAGCTCGTCTCCTCCCAGAGACCCTTCTGTAAGATGTCCAGTGGCCTACAAATGGGCTTTGGGTCTCCACTCTGCACTCCCCTCTCGTTCACTATATGATTTTTTTGTTCTGGTGATGGCTGATACCTGATCCCTTCAACATCTAGTGATCACACAGGTGGGTGTGCTTCTTCCATGTGGGCTTTGTTGCTTCTGTGCTAGATGGTCACTTGTTTATCTTTAAGCCTTTAAGACCCCAGACGCTATATCTTTTGACAGCCGGGCACCATCAGCTTTCTTCGCCACATTTGAAAGCAATACTTTAAAAGATAATGACTATGAACATACCTAGCCTTTGGTTAAATCCATATTCTCGGGCTTCCATTGCAACACACCGACCAAGCCATGAAAATAAGGATTCCACAGGACATACTGGGGTAAGAATCAGGACCCATTTGGGGTAAGAACAGTGAAACCAGCTACAAGTGAGCCATTAAAACAAAAATTCAGTTGCTTCCCTTGTGCTTTGTTTTCTTTTGCTGGCATGTTTTTTTCATATCTGGATCCATATATTGAATGTTCCACAACCCAAAATTATAAACCAGAGTCTTCTGACAACCACCAGTTATCATGGAGTGGCAATCTAATATATGTGAGAGTAGACCTGGGATTCATTGGATTTTCAATGACTGATGATTCTGGAGTAGAAGATCAGATTGCTCTTCCAATGTGTCTCTGGTGGGCTTGAACCTCCAACTTTCAAATGAACAGTGGAGCGTATTAACCAGCTGCACCACCCAGGGAGTCCAAAATCTTTCTACTCCCAACAAATAAAATAAAAATAGAGAAACACAAAAATAAATAAACTTAACCAGAAAAGAAGAGAAAGTGAGAATCCATTGGTGCTGTTTATGGCAAATTGGAAGTGAGGGGGAGAAACTCTCCAGTAGGTGCACTCCCTTCAGGACTCAAGGACCTGAAGATCAAATAGAGCCCCTTCGTCAATTCCTCCCACACGCTCACACAAAACGGCTCCATAATTTTTTTGTCACATGCTTTCAGATAAATCATTAGAACCACTACCTTTCTTGTCAAACTGGTTTCAAAATGACACCAGAGCTCTGAGCTAGGGTGGCAGGACTGTCCCCTTGGTAGCTTCGTGCGTGGCCACACAGCCGCCCACCCTTGGAGAAGACGGAAAGGATCTTGCTTACTAGACAGAGATAAATTCCTTACTGGCCTGCTCATCAGCCACTAAGCCAAAATCATCTCCTTCCCCCTCTCCTTCCCTCCCTCACTTTGGTTATTTATAGAGATCACGGGTGAATCGGAGAAATTATTACAGTGCACCGGCTGCTGAAAGGCTGGGAGCTAAAGAAGATGGATTATCATGGATGTGACATGATTTGTATGGATTTCCAAAATGAAGCTGTTCGCTTAGAGTGACCAGCTTCCTCCCGCCCTGGGCTTCGCAGCTGCCCCCGTGATAACCTTCAGCTGCTCTTGGGAGCAGAGGAAGCGGAGCACGTTTCCCATTACCTTTCAAGCGAGTGTGTAGGGTTCTTCTGGCCCCTCCGTAATAACAGGGCTGCTGGTGAGCAGAGTGATAAACACCTACTGAGAGGGATGTAGCGTGAAAAGATCTCATCACCTGCCATTAGCTTGCCGATGAATAATGCAGCATTTCCTGTGGCAGGTGTCGTGGGGGGGGAGGGCGAATTGCTCCGGTAAATGCTCTGGTGAGCACTTCAGCTCAGAGGATGAGGGGGAGAGCAACAGATGCATGTGAGGAAATTACACAAGCTATTGTGTTTTAAAAGAAAGAGGAACGTTTTACCGCACAAATACCTGGCAGGTATCTTTTCTTTGTCCGCACAATCAAGGCAGGCGAAGGCTGCTTTCTGTTAAACTGTTCTCATTCTGGCCTGGACCATCTCTACTCGGTTGCGTTACCCAGTGAAGAGCTCTGACCTGCCTCTGCTTCCTTCCAGCTTCTCTCATTTGGGAATGGCGGTCTTCATCTTTGTGCATGGGCCTTGGATGTATTGTTGCTAAACTTGATTTTACAAGCCCGTATTGCTATCTGTGGATTTGTCGGCCCTTGTTCATGTGGGTGGGCATAGGTGCATGTACACATATTAAAACTGTAATTTGGGCTCCAAAGAATGAGTAGCTTATAGGACAACGGCCTTTGAGAACTTGAAGAGAATGTTACAGAACTAGAATCTAAGACAACTGAAAATAAAACCCGCTGCCATCAAGTTCATTCCCATGGCTAGCAGCTCAATAATACAGACAGTAGAACTGCTCTTAGAATTAAGTCTGGATGGGGTATGGACAGCATCATAGTTCTTTCCTGAAGCAACTGGTGGGTTTGAACCTCTGACTTTGAGATTGCACATCTAATGTGTATCCCAAAGCACCACCAGGGTTTCTTTTAAGACAGTAGTGGAGGGTCCATTATTGGTTATTCAGATAATACAAATTCATCTGTCCTGTGAGGGACAAAGTAAAATGGCATGTAGCCTCAGATCTCAAAATGAAATTTAAGCTAAGTTTCTTCAAATTGGTGTAATTTCTGATGTGTAGTTTTTCAACCAGTTGTCCAATGTGACCAGGCACGAGGATTAAATTTCAGGGCAAATTAACCACTCCTCACCCCAAAATTCCATACTTTCTCAATGCAAAATTCTCTACTCGTATGAGGTTCTTGGTTACGATCAGGAGGAAAATTAAGTAGATGAAAACCACCCTCTGGTTACAATGAGGAGATTTTACCACTCTTGGTTACCCCAGATGTTATGGTGATGCTTAATTTCAGAAGTCGATCACCTGGCCTTTCTTCTTAGTCCAGCTTCATCTGGAAGCTCTGCGGAACCTCTTCAGTACCATAGCAACAAGTATGTCTCCATTAATGGATCGATGGCGGCTGTGCTTGAGGTGCATTGGCCAGGAATGGAACCCAGATCTCCCCACATAGAAGGCGAGAACTCTGCCACTGAACTACCACTGACCTCTGTGGTATAGACTGGTGCCATCAAACTGATACTGACTCATGATGGCCCCATTGTAGAACTTCTCTGTAGACTATCCTTGATGATAATCTTTTCTGAAGCTGGTCGCCAGAATTGCCAGCCTGTAGGTGAATAGCTGTATGCAAACCATTCCACTAAGATATTCACTGAGGAGGACAAGCAACTGCTTGCACCCGATACTTAATGCTGGAGCAGCCTGTGTCGATGAAGCAAATAAAACACCCCGCTGTTCTCCCAGCACCATGAATAAGACACACAGTGTGGGTCAGACTGATGCACCACTGTCAATTAAAACAAAACGTGCCTTTAATTTTCCAGCTGTCCTTTTTCCCCCATTATTTTGGCAACATTTTTGGGAGCAAATACCCTGACCAAGTTGTGTGCACCCAGACAGACAACTGGGCAAAACTAGAACTTTTCCAAAGAATTGGGGCCTCTCTCAGCTTCCTCCTGCTGCTGCAACAGAAATTGAATAAGTGAGTAGTTTGGAAAAACTTAAGTTGGTTTACTTACATTTCTGGAGGCAAAAAGTCCAAATCAGAATCCTGAGCACATTGATTCCTTCTTGGTTCCAGCCTTGGGCATTCCCTGCTGAGCTTCTCAGGTGCCTCCATGTTTATTCTTTGTCCCTCAGAAGTGGTTAGGTTTAGGGTGCACACTGTCTAGTGTTATAGCCTCATGTAGTTGAGATTTTCAAACAGGATAACATCCACAAGGGAAGGGTTAGAATTCCAACACATATTTGAGCAGTTACAATTCAGTTCCTAACAGAGACATATAGTCTATATATCATCCCTCTCTTATCTCCTTGCTCCAGGAGACCAGGGTCCCGATGTTGCCTCCATCCCCAAACCCACTTCCATCAAGTTGATTCTGATTCATATAGTCTAGACTTAGGGTTCCTGAGACTAGAAATCTTTATAAAAACAGGTAGGCTAACTTTTCTCCCAAGGAACGACTGATGAGTTTGAACTGCCAGACTTGTGGTTAGCAGCCCAACGACTAATCCGCAATGCTCTAGGGGCTCTGTGAGTACATATTGTCTGCAGCTGCCCAATAACACCTCCCTTAGTCTTGCCCTCCTCTAAAAGAGGCCACCTTCCTGGATTACCTCTAGTTCTTTGTTTCTTTCAAAACTTCAGCCCTTTATTGGAAAACCTATTCAAATCCATTCATTTATTCAACAGCATTTATTAGGCATATATGATGTGTCAAAACACTGGAGAGGTGCTGGGATGATCACATCCCAGCACCAAGAAGAATTACATTCTAGCAGAGGACGCAGGCAATAACTAATTAAGCAAGTAAATAAAGTGAGATTCAACACTTAAGGATTGTGATAATTGCTAGACTGGAAATAAAATCAGCAGGGTGATATGCTGAAAAATAACAAGGAAAGGGGGTTACATTAGGGCCATTACTCATAGAAGTCTATGTGGGGTGGATGCTTGGGCAGAAGGTCAAGAAAATAAAGTCAACTGTTAGTGTATGTCCTGTGAGAAGTTGATGCCACAGAGGACCAAAGGTGCAGGAATCTGTAGAGGAAAATCCCTGGGTGAGAGGAAAGGAGGAGGCTGCAGGAGGAAGCTGAGATTGTCATCAGACAAAAATGCACGTCGAGCCCAATGGACAGAGAGGCTTCTGGGAAGAAGTGTCTTCAACTGCCATGCAACGGAAGAAAGGCTCTGCAAAGCTATCACAGAGCCCTTTGCAGCTGCAATTAAGGTTCAGTCCAGTGAGATAGGAAGGTCCTATTCGATTACCTGGCTTGGCCTACCCTAAATACAGCATTTCTTTATATTAGAAAACCATCTTAAGGCAATACTGTTAACTTTCATGATGAAGAATGGGAGCACATGTCAGAAATAGGAGTGGACACTAGAAGCTGGAAATACAAGTATGATGGGGCATCAGAAAGGAGGCAGGGGGCACTCATCCACCCAAGGGGAGGGTATTGTTTATATCTCCACAGGGAAAGTGGGACCAGACTTCAACCCAGTGTCGCAAGGTGTGAATGCAATATCCCGGCGTGGAGTAGGGAACCAGTGGAGAGGTCTGGGAGGCTGGCCCCAGCACCAAAAATTAAGTGGATTCCTGCCCCTCCCCCGAAAAGAATTTGTTTCAAAGGACAACATTGATTCTGCAGCTCCGGGAGGTGAACATATCTGATCAGAGCACACGGGAGAAGATGAAGGGGCAGGAGGAGAGAGTGGAACACAGCCTGGTCCACGAGGCCGTGAGGATGATGTTCCTGAGTAGAGCAGCCAGTCCACAGAGAGAACATGGCTGGCCCCACTATCAGAAATGATGCCCCTCAGTGACTAAGGGCGATACAGGGGACAGCACCGGAGACACAGTGTGGGAATTGCACCTGACCTGATCCCGTCACACCGAGGCAAATCACTGGGGGCGTGCAGCGGAACAGCAAGGGAATGGAGTGGCAAGGTCCCCCAGGGAATGCTGAAAGTGGACTTTGGGGCCAGGGCGTGGTGCCCCAACAAACTGGACTGGAAAACGCTCCTAAGGGCCAGCAAACAATCCTTGAACTAACTACAAGCTTTTCTTTTGTGAAGTGTTTTGTTTTGTTCTTTGTCAGTGGTTTGTTTTTGTTTTGTTGTCTGGTTGTATACTGTTGCTTTGTTTTCCTCTGTCTTATTTTTGTGCATGTTAGTGTCTCCATGGGTCTGTCTGAATAGGACAGGCTGGATGAACTATCTGGAGGAAAAACAACAGGACTGACAGTTTTGGTGGGGGGGGGGCGGGTAGGGGGGTAAGGAAGTGGTCTTAACACAGGGACAAGGGAACAACATGGGACCCAAAACGGTGTGAGGGGGGAGTGGCAGGCCTGGTGGGGAATGATCAAGGGTAAGGTTGCATAGAGAAGATGTATAGCTGTAGCCCAAGTGGGGACGGAGCATGGTAGTGGGGCAGGAGGAAAGTCAAGGGAGATGGAGGAAGGAGCTGGGAGTCAAGGGTCATTTATGGAGGTGTACACAAAGACATATACATGCAAATATATATGAAGATGGGGAAATAGATCTGTGTCTATATTTATAGGTTTAGTATTAAGGTGGTGGAAGGACCTAGGGCCTCTTCTCAAGTACTCCCTCAATGCATGAATACTGTCTTTTATTAAATTTGCACTCTATGAAGCTCACTCTCCAGACACAACTACTGAAGCCAAAGTGGGTGAACAAGTAAATGTGGTGAAGAAAGCTGATGGTGCCCAGCTATCAAAAGAGATAGTGACTGGGGTCTTAAAGGCTTGAAGGTGAACAAGCGACCATCTAGCTCAGAAGCAATAAAGTCCACATGGAAGAACACAACAACCTGTGTGATCGAGTGGTCCCAAAGGGATCAGTTATCAGGCATCAAAGAACAAAAAATCATATCATTGGCTGCACACCTCCATGATACAATCACCGAAGACAAACGGGTACATAAGCAAATGTGGCGAAGAAAGCTGATGGTGCCCAGCTATCAAAAGAGATAGTGTCTGGGGTCTTAAAGGTGAATTAAAGGTGAACAAGCAGCCCACATGGACGAAGCACTCTAGCCTGTGCGATCACGAGGTGCCAAAGGGACCAGGTATAAGGCATCATGCAAAAAAAAATGTGTGTACCATAGTGAATGAAGGGGGAAGTGCAGAGTGGAGACCCAGGGCCAAGTGTCAACCACTGGAGATCCCCTCATAGAGGGGTTTAGGAGAGGAGATGGGTCAGTCAGGGTATGATATAGTACCGATGAAGAACACAGCTTCCCCCCAGATCCTGGATGCTTCCTCCTCCCAACTACCATGATCCAAATTCTACCTTGCAGGACTGGATAGGGCAGAGGTTGTACACTGGTACATATGGAAGCTGGAGGCACAGGGAATCCAGGGTGGATGATACCTTCAGGACCAGGGGTGTGAGGGGTGATACTGGGAGAGTAGAGGGTGAGTGGGTTGGAAAGGGGGACCTGATTACAAGGATCTACATGTGACCTCCTCCCTGGGAAATGGACAGCAGAGAAGTAGGGAAGGGAGACTCCGGATAGGGCAAGATATGACAAAATAACAATCGATAAATTATCGAGGGAGGAGAGGGAGAGGGAGGAGAGGGAGAGGGAGGAGAGGGAGAGGGAGGAGAGGGAGAGGGAGGAGAGGGAGAGGGAGGAGAGGGAGAGGGAGGAGAGGGAGAGGGAGGAGAGGGAGAGGGGGGAGAGGGAGAGGGGGGAGAGGGAGAGGGGGGAGAGGGAGAGGGGGGAGAGGGAGAGGGGGGAGAGGGAGAGGGGGGAGAGGGAGAGGGGGAGAGGGAGAGGACCTGATGCAGAGGGCTTAAGTGGAGAGCAAATGCTTTGAGAGTGATTAGGGCAAAGAATGTATGAATGTGCTTTATACAATTGATGTATGTATATGTGTGGATTGTGATAAGAGTTGTATGAGCCCCTAATAAAATGTAAAAAAAGAAAAGAAAATGATTAGGGCAAAGAAGGTACAGATGTGCTTTATTTAATTGATGTATGTATATGTATGGTTTGTGATAAGAGTTATATTAGCCCCTAATAAAATGTTTAAAAATTTTTTTAAAGCTCATGGAAAATTTCCAATATCATTCAATTCCATTTTGCCACGAACTTTTTGAAGTCCTTTCATATAATATCACAAGCCAAATGTAGCCAGATTATTCAGTCCCTCTAAAGGAAAATTCAGTCATTGGTTAAGGCTCTAAGACATCTTTGTTATAGGCTTGATTTGTAAATTCCAGAATAGCTCTCAATTTTTGACTTCGTTCTTTTGCAGCACTCTTGATCTTTCTTCCATCTTCTACTCTTTCATCTACTGCTCTGATAAGTCTTTTCCTTTTAAATGGGGCATCGGCTTCTCAGTTCAGCTATCCATTTCAAAGCAATTTAAATAATTAGATAGCTATGGTTTTCACTAGCAATTGATTGAAATCAACACGTGCATCGTATCTGTTTACTTATCCCCAGAGCTAACACTATTGTTTGCCCTTAATAGTGATCAAAGACCTGCTTCTTGAACCAACTTTTATATATTAAATGTCTGAAAAGACTGTACAATGGAAAAATCAAACATTACTCATTAAAACTTATGTTGAATATTTTTTTCCTAATGTATTCTTCCAGCTACCTTCTGTGAATGTTGGAACTAATTAGAAGTCCTGATTCTTATTAACCGAGAATCCTTGCTGATTGGTAATAATTTTTTTAAGTATCATTCAGCAATTAGTTCTATTGATGAAATCTCCTGCAAAAGGAGAATTTAGATTTTAATGATGAAGTAGATGTTGGAAGGAGCTATGTGGGGTAAAAGGGATTGTAGTGCAAAATCAGCTGTGTATGTTTTTTTCATTGTCCTTGATACATGTTGCAAAGTGCTTAACAGATACTCAAAAGCTTTGTTTTAACATGGTTGGATTGTTACAGGGGCCATGCCTACCAGGAAATACCACAACAATATCAGTAGTTTGCTTTTGAAACGAGGCCCCAGGCAGCATATATACTCTATAGAGCAAGGGACTTGGAGCCTATCAGAGCAGAAGTGCATACATACAGGAGAGACTGAGACCAACCACCTTGGTTTCCAACCTGCCCAGATAAGCAATCCACCATTCACAATGCGTAATATATGAGTGGTGTTCAGGGAGTCTGGAAAACAGGACCAGGCCAGTCTTCCAGCAATTTTGTACAGCTGTTGATAGGCCAACAAGATTGAGCCAAGCAAATATGCCTAACCAAGTTCATTAGGACATGCCAGCACACGTTATTATAGCTGAAAATCACAAGCCAGAACCAGTCCTTTAGGGAATAGGGAATTATCACCAGGCTGTTCAGTAATATACACTGAACACTTACAACCACTCACAGATGTTGTTAACTATATCCACTCTCCTTGGACAAACTGAACTGTAATGATCCTCTTATCCAATTATAACCATCACATCTTTAGATGTCATTGTCCTTGCAGTGTGATGAATTCACAATTATGTCAAAAGCTTTATCTCAAAAATGTAAGTCTTTTCCCTAGCAAGAATTCGCTATGGTTTCCCGAGGACATTCCCAGCACTAGTAATAAGGAATAGAAAAATACTCTAAAGGACTTACTCGATGCTTTTCTTACTGTTGTTTATGTTACTGACTTCTAAAATGATCTGGGGACAAAATCGCGCACACACTCATGTACATGAGGGAAAGGACATTCCTTTAGCTATCAGATGTTCCAAAATACATATTCTGGGTAGACAGGAAATGAAAGAAGAAAGTAGTAAAGAGGAGAAACACATAAAATTTAGGTGCATTTTGATACTTCTGTATTCTAAAGTGCTTTAAACTTTGAATTTAAAGACCATCTAAACAATTGTTGAATTTTAAGCACATACCACATTTGTATTCAAATGATTCTAAGCAAATTGCTCAGAAACTTCAAATGTAGAACCATTCCTTTCTTAATGAAGAGAATCATTCTTATGATATGCTTCTTTGTCAGTAATTCTATAACCCAAAGTAAAACAACTAAAGAAGCAGAGGGTTGTCTTATGCAGTATCAGCTAAAAACGAAAATGGCATGAAAAATGGCATGAAAGGATTATTTAACAGTGCATAAAGTACCCACAAATGCGATTAAAGGGAAAAACAGCCATCAAGTTCATTCTGCCTCACAGTGACCCCAGAGAACCTTCCCCACAGGGTTTCCAAGGCTGCTCTCAGCAGAGAACCAGTCTGCCACTTCTTCCTCCCGGGGGCATCCGGGGGGTGGCGGGGGGGAGGCTAGTAGAGTCAAACAACTGATGTTTTGCTTCGTGGCTGAGCACTTAGGCACGGTGACATATTCTCCCAAAAATACAAGAAATATTGAGGCAAGGGAACAGCAGAGGAGAGGTGTTCGGCTTTCCATTCTACTAGAGAAGACTGCAACCTAGCATACTAGATTGGGTATAGAGAAGTGGGGCTTAAGGTTAGCTTTTAAAAGTATGTTTTTCTGAGTACGAGAATCCTAGAGGATGTGAAATAATCTCTAAGGTTCCATAGTATTTGAGATGGCTTCTAACTAGTCTGGAACCCTGATGGTGTCGTGGCTTGTGCCCTGGGCTGCTAACCAACACACGAGCAATTCGAAACTACCAGTTGCTCTAATAAGAAAGACAAGGTATTCGACTTACATGAAGTGTGACAGTCTCAAAAGCCCACAGGGGCAGTTCTTTCCCGTCCTCTAGAATCACTGGGGGTTGGCATGAACTCAATGGCAGTGAGTCTGTTTTCGTTTGAGGGGGAGGTTGCTTACTCATTTGGTTGGTTTGGGTCTAACTAGTCTGCAGAGAGAAAGGTTCTATTCTTGAAAACTCATCTTCTATCAAATAAAGCAAGGTAGCCACAGTGTCAAAAAAGAATAGCAACTTGTACTGGGTTGTCTGCCCTTATATACACGTGATTACAGCAATGAGCCCCCAGAAGAAATGCCTTTCATATACTGGCATTGCCGGCATGGCTAAGTTGATTGGACTACAGTTGAGCTCTTTAACTGGAGCAATGAGTTTGATCCTGTATAAAATGCGTTTAGGTTCCAATCTTAAAGACATGATTTGGCTGGGCTTACAGATTGAATTATGTTCCCCAAAACATGCATTGGAATGCTAGCCACTGTACCTGTAACTATGACTTTTTTTCGAAGCAGGTTTTTCTTTAGTTATATTAGTGAGGTCATTCCAGTGTAGTGTGCATCCAAAATCTAAGCACTTCTAAGACATGAAAAGAGCAGAACAGACAAAGACATGCATGAGGAAAGAGGGAGGTAGAAAACTGAGGGAGATCCTCCCCCCCGCCCCCCACTCCAAAATACACTGAACTTCTGTCTCCAGTCTCCTTTAACTATGAGAAAACAAATTTCTATACTTTAAAGCCACACATTTGTGGGATCTCTGTGACAGCAACATTAGATAACTCTGACAACTGGATGTCAGAGACAGAATCAGCCCTAAGAGGCTATCTTTCTCCTATGTAAAGTAGATAGCTATAATTCTGAAATAAAAGAAAAGAATCATATCATTGTGAATGTGGTAGGGAGTTCAGAGTGGAGACTCAAAGCCCATTTTTTAGCCCACTGGATATCCCTTTACAGAAGGGTCTCAGGGAGGAGATGAGCCAGTCAGGGTGCGATGCAACAATGATGAAACATACAACCTTCCTCTAGCTCCTAAATGCCCCCATTATCATGATCCAAATTCTACTTTACAAACTTAGCTAGACCAGAGAATGTACACTGGTACAAACAGGAACTGGACACACAGGGAATCCAGGACGGATGCTCACTTCAGGACCAGTGGTGTGAATGGCAATACTGGGACCATGGCGATACTGGGAGGGAGGGTGGGTTAGAAAGGGGGAACTGGTTACAAGGATCTACATATAACCTCCTCCCTGGGGGACGGACAACAGAAAAGTGGGTGAAGGAAGACATCGGACAGTGTAAGATATGACAAAATAATAATTTATAAATTATCAAGGGTTCATGAGGGAGGGAGAAGTGGAAGGGAGAGGGAAAATGAGAAGCTGATGCAAGGGGCTTAGGTGGAGAGCAAATGTTTTGGGAATGATGAGGGCAATGAATGTACAAATGTGCTTTACCCAATTGATGTCTGTATGGATTGTGTTAAGAGTTGTGTGAGACCCTAATAAAATGATTAAAGAAAAAGAAAAAAAGAAGAATGGACTATTGAAGGAAGAGAGGAGAAAAGATGAGAGAAAAGTTCTCTGTGTTCAAGACGCTGGTTCCTGTTGACTCATATGCTGCAGCAACAATCTTCATTCTAAGAGATGATCCTTATGGCAGTTTCCTCTTTTTATTCAAGCTATTTTCCGGGAGCTTTTATTACTTTCAATGAAAGGTTGCAAACAATTTAGAAGATGAGTTAACTAATAAAATTGGCACACAAAAAAGCAATTTTATCCAGGTGGCTCTGTGGGCAAAGTTTCTGTATGTTGATTCCTTACCAGCTCTTTCTCCTCAATGGCCCCCATCTGGCCTTGGAAAACATTCATGCATCATTGTTCCTGAAAAGCTGATCGTGCTTGCAGTCGTAAACGTTCCTGAGCATCCAGCTCGGGTGGAATTTCCCTCACCTGCATGAAGGAAGAGTGATTAAAATGGAAAGATCCATGGAAACAATGAGCCCGATGGGCTAATGCACTAAGCAAACACCAGTCTCCACATGCCTGAGACCAGAAGAACTAAGTGGTGTCCCGCTGCCACTTCTGAAATAGGATCGCATGAAAAGATCCTGAGTACAGCAGGAGAAAAAGGTGGAGCAGAACTCAAAATCATAAGCAAAATCAGGCGTATAGGTGAGATAAAGGCTGGTGGAACCTGCCAGCATCATGAGACCTAGTCATCCTTCAGGTCTAGAATTGAACTCACTCCCATGTTAGGATAATCAACCCTTTATGATCAAAATGGTAGTATTTACCCAAAGACAGAATTCAAAAGGTTAGGAAAGGAGAAGGGATGGATCTAGGAAACACAAATACATCATCATTGTACAAAGGAGGCCAAGTGATGAACCTTGAAGAGATGGAAACAGATGACTTAAAACAAAATGCATATGAATTTTTCATGTAAAATTGATCATCTGATCTGTAAATCTTCAATCGATTCACAATTTTTAAAAAAAATGTCTAGTCATCGTCCCATTGCACAAGAAACCACCTTTCCTACAAAATAGTTTTCCAGCAAAATCTCATCCTTTAAATATCTCAAGCAAGGGCAATTGCCAGATACTTTGAATTTAAAACCCCTCTCACTTGATAAAAAGCAAGGAGAAAACCCCTCTCACATGTGGAACAAAATGGCGCAACTTTCCTATAACACCCCCCCCACACACACACACACACACACTCACACACAAATTTCTCCCTCTTCTTAACTTTAATCTCAATTTTTTTTACAGTCAAAGAAAGATGTGAAATTGGAGGGTGCAAAAATTTGAATAATTGGGCATGGGTGATCTAGTGCCCCTCCCCTGTCTTCAAAAGACAGGCTGGTGGTGTCCTACTCCTCATATTCTTAGATCCTTAGCCAATACTGAGATTTTAAAATCTCATATTAACATCTATTATAAGCTGGCTAATCCCAGAAATGATTTATATGTCAGGTCTGAGACTTGGTCAGCCAAACAACAATGGAGTTGCAGCTTTAAAAAGAGAAAGCCATTAGCAGAATGCACACTTTCACTAAGGCCAGAACTGTTTCCTTTTGATTGGGAACAAATGGAAGGCCTACAAAGTGGCATGATTGTCTCAGGGCTAGAAATTTCTGAACTTTGACTTAAAGACAAACAAACAAGCCACTGGCCTCCCTTCTCCAAAGCTTCCCTTGCATGTGTTAACTACCATATTTACAATGACGGCATGAAGCGCAAGTCTATACATACTTATTGATTGGCTTACTACAGATTGACTTACTTCATTATAAAAGAATTTTTTTCTCAAAGAATTCACTAATGTCAATATACTGGCATATGTATGTGATTGTCTGGTATAAAGAGAGACAATTTCTTATATTTTAATTCTGGCTCTTGGGATATTCGTGTTGCTTATATTTTTCTAGAGTTAAAATGTAGAGTTTCTGCATAAATACAACTTAAATCTTTAATCCAATTAATGCATTAAAAGCTGACGGAGTTCCGTGAAAAACCATCATTTGTCATGTTTTCTGTGCCCTGGTATTATCCCCACAGATAGATAAGGCTAAAAAAGGCCACCTATTACTGTAGAGATGTATCTAAAAAATCTCTCAGGCTGCCTGTAATAATCTCCATTATGTATAATGACCATTTTGATAATAGTCTTTAGAAGAGGTAATGGCCCTGCTGAACGGTTATTACCTGTCTGTTCATGCTGGAAGCAAGATGCAGAAGCCAGAGGGGACAGTCAAATGGTCCTTGTGGTGTATTCTAAGGAAATAAGAAATATTTAACAGAACCCAAGAAACAGACACGCGAGCACCTTTTGCGGCAGTACCGGCTGCCTCTCTGCCACAAGCCTTCCTGATTTTCATAATTTAAAGCAAATGCTCACAATAATGGACCTGCTCTCAGCCTTCAGACCAATTTCATTCAAAGCATCACCACCTGTTCCACTAACAAGAGGAGGGAAAGACCACTGCACGTAGTCATGCTTCTCCCTGTGTTGTTATTAGTGGGGTAAACTCGGGACAACGCGACTCCGGAGAGTGGAGGATAGGTGATTCTTTCTCATTACCTTCAAGGAGGTCTCCCTGTGACTTCGGTCTGACAGGGCCCAGGTCTTCTGTGCCACAGACCAAATTTGACTCAAATCCAGCAATAGCCTTCACTAGGAGATATGCCACTTCCCTTCAAAGGACAATTTCACAGAACCTGGGGCTTCCTGCCTCTAGGACAAGTGTTATAACCCTTTTCCTGGGATTAGAACACATTATAGCTTAAAAATAATAATAATAAATTTAAAAACCCAAAAACTCCTCATTACCTCTACTGAAGAGATCCTAATAGTTCTGCTAAAATAGAGGCGGAAATCAATCTAATTAAAGGCATAACGCAGGCTATTAAGGGGAAAACTATCTAAAGGAAGTTTTTAAAAAGAAGTCTACAGGATGAGGTCACAGGTCATTGAAGGAAGGGCAGGAAGGCTACAGATTTCACCGTCAATTAAAGTCAGTAAACTCTGGCTTAAACCGAAACTGTTGTTTATGCAGTCGGTTGGTTTTGCAATTAGTCTTCTCAGATGTCCCAACCTGCGGGCACTTCAACACGGACCCTGGAGGAGGGAGTGGGAATTAAGGAGACAACAGACACGAGAAATGGAGACAAAACAGTAGCCTGATCAAGTCTCTTTCATCAAATGGAAGGTTACAGCTTATATAGGCCAGTAATGGGGGAAACAAGCCGCAGGTGTTTCCCTGAGAACACTGACCGCAGAACAAACAGTTCCTGTGTGTGGAAAGCCCCTGGTATTTTAAGCAAGCCTGAAATGTCAACCACGCCTATAGGGGAAACAAGCAGCAACTGTGCATTCCTGTGGAGAGTTACAGAGCTCAGGCAATAAAGATCAAGACAATGGCCGGGCCTCATGGCTCCGGACAGGCAAGGTTATGGCCGGGCCTCATGGCTCCGGACAGGACCCCCCGTTTTATTTTGTAAAGCCAAGAGAGATCCCTTCGGGAACTGCGTCTGTCTTAGGTTGTCAGGCATCAAGAGTCATCCTTACCCGTCATTGATCAATGGAATGCTTTCATAAAATAAGAGCAAACCAATGTCTGTCTTAGGTTGGTATGTCTTGTGCCGATCTTACCCGTCATTGACTGTCCAGTTCAGCACACAAGGGCAGGGGGTCTTATCATAACTAGTCGTATGAGCCACCCTGTTCGCACATCTCAAGGCGGTGGTAATGGACCTGTATAGGCCTCAATTTGTTGCTTGATAAATGCCATGAGCCTGTTAAACACCACAGGTCCCAGTGAGAGCAGAAGTAATAGGCTAACCAAGGGGCCCAAAAGTGGTAAGAGATAGGGTAAAAGCCCGTTCAGCCCGGTCCAAAGTGGGTTGGCAGTCAACTCTCTTCTTCGCTTCTCCAGGTCTTCTTGTAGTTGTCTGATCTTGTCTCGGACAACCCCGGACTTATTGGCGTAAAAACAGCATTTTTCATGTAAAGCCAAACAGATACCTCCCTGTTCTACTGTGAGTAAGTCTAAACCTCTTCTATTTTGTAACACTACTTCTGCTAAAGAGTCTACTTCATCTTGAAGATCTTGTATGGTGCTTGATAAAGCTTGTACATCTGAAACCAATTGTCTAGACAGTTTGGTATATTGGGTAAGGGAAAATATTGAGTGCCTGATTAGGGAAAGCTGAAAAAACCGCAATAAGGGCTTGTCAATTGTCCCAAGGCTGGGATTGGTTGCCGGATACCATCTTCTCCTTTCCCCAATCCTTTTCCAGGGCTATAACCCTGAGTTAGCATCTGTGCAGTGACTACATCAGTAGGGCTGCACGTTATAATTTTCATTTGAGAGAGTAAATCCCTGCCCCAAAGGTTAACAGGCAATTGAGGTATGATAAATGGCTTAATGAGGCCTGAATTATTTTCTTCGTCCTTCCAGGTGATGTACTTGGAACTTTGCTTGGGATTACTACTTTGCCCAATTCCTCCCAAGCTAGTTAATGTCTCCGAGGTGGGCCAATTAGAGGGCCAATCTTCCTGCTTAATAATGGTCACATCAGCTCCTGTATCTATCAATCCTGTAAATGGCTTGCCATCCAACCATAAGGTCAGGGAAGGCTTCCGATTAGTAATTGGTTGTACCCAATACACATTAGAGGACCCAAAACCTCCTGTCCCTCTTTTAGAATATTGGCTCTTATTATCAGTCTTAACAAATGGTAGTAGAATCCGCTGTGCTATTCTTTCTCCTTGAGGTATAGTAATGATATTGTCAACATCTTTGGCCATAATTTTAATCTCTCCAGCATAATCATTATCAACTACTCGTGGGTAAATTTGCAAACCTTTCATGGTAACACTACCCCTTCCTAAGATTAATCCAAATGTTTCAGGGGGTAGGGGACCATGCACCCCAGTGCTTAAGGCTTGTGCTCCCATGTCAGGGGTTAATACTGTGTGGGAGGTGGAACAGAGGTCCAGCCCTGCGCTCCCTGGGGTTGCTCTACTAAGTCCTGAAGTAGATTGTTGCTGTTTGCCGGAACAAAGCTGACCACCCCATAAGCTTGTTTCGGGACCTGGGGCCGGCCCCTCATCCTGTTTCCCTGCTGGAGTGGCAAAGGATTCCTTTGACTATCAGTTTTAGACTTACATTCATTGGCCCAATGTTTTCCTTTTTTGCACCTTGGCCAAGGGCCTGGAGCCCTCGTCTCAGCCCTCCTATTTGAATCCCCTCAACAATCCTTAGCAAAATGTCCAATCTTGCCACATTTAAAGCAACCCTTTTTATTTTTGCCTCTGTCGTTAAGAAAATCCTTTACCGTTTGCCCGCTAAAGGCTACTGCCTTGTCAGGCCCTGTTGATATGAAGGCCTGATGTCTGCACAAAGGCGGATATATCCCTTCAAGTCTGTCCTTTTCCTGTGGGGTCTAATTGCTGCCTGACAGGCTGGATTGGCGTTTTCATATGCCAGTTGTTTTACATAATCTATACCAGCCTCAGCGTTACCAAAGAGCCTCTCCGCTGTTGTCATGAGTCTGTGAACAAAGTCTGCGAACGGCTCATCAGACCCCTGCTTAACTCCAGTGAGCGAGGCTCCGGGATCCCCTTTAACGGGAAGTTTCCTCCAAGCCTTTTCCATCTTTTTTTTATCATTCGTCCCTTCCTGTGGAAACCAAGGACAAGTATCTTTTATAAAGTCAAAAAATTTAAATTAATCACAACTTTTAACCTTACTCCTCGTGTCTTTAAAGTCTCTTTCAATTGTTTCGCATGAATCTGATACTGGCTTAATTCTTGTCCCATTTTCAGGAGCTTTTACTCACCTTCAGTCTCAGCGCGGCAGGCTCCCGTGGCGGCAGAAGGATTTTTCTTTCACTTTTACTCGCCGGTCTCCTTTTGCGCCTTCTTCCTCACAGTATCCCTCTTATCCGAGCCCCACGTTGGGTGCCAGGTGTCCCAACCTGCGGGAACTTCAATGCAGACCCTGGAGAAGGGAGTGGGAATTGAGGGGCAAGAGACACGAGAAATGGAGACAAGACAGTAGCCTGATCAAGTCTCTTTCATCAAATGGAAGGTTACAGCTTATATAGGCCAGTAATGGGGGAAACAAGCCGCAGGTGTTTCCCTGAGAACACTGACCGCAGAACAAACAGTTCCTGTGTGTGGAAAGCCCCTGGTATTTTAAGCAAGCCTGAAATGTCAACTACGCCTATAGCGAAACAAGCAGCAACTGTGCGTTCCTGTGGAGAGTTACAGAGCTCAGGCAATAAAGATCAAGACAATGGCTGGGCCTCATGGCTCCAGACACTCAAGGTTATGACTGGGTCTCATGTCTCCGGACACTCAGAGTCTTTAGCATGTTGTATACTTTGTGAGCATGCATGCCTCTCCAAAGTATTCATCCAACAATGTTGTTGTTGGGGGCGATCAGGTCAGATGCAACTCATATCAGTCCCACGTACAGCAGATGGAGAGAGACCATGCCCAGTCCTAGGCCAGCCTCACAACTGTTCGTATGGTTGACGCTATGGTTGCAGCCATCTCAAGGGCTTTTCTCTTTGTCACTGCCTCTCCACTTGATTAAGCATGATGACTTTCTGTTCTCTTCTAGTAGTATAACCTTAGCAGAGCAGATGAAGTTTTTCCATCTTTGCTTCTAAAGAGCATTCTGCTGACACTTCTTCCAAGAGAGACCTGTTCTTTGGACAGTCTACAATAGCCCCAATATTCTTTGCCAACACTGTAGTTCAAATGCATCGATCCTTCTTCTGTCTTCCTTGTTGTTTCCAAATTTCACATGCATATGCTGCAATTGAAAATACCATGACTTGGGTCAGGCACACCTTAGTCTTCAAAGAAATACCCTTAAATCTCAACATGGTGAAGTTTGGCAGTGAGTTTACCCAATGCAGTGCTTTCCTTGATCTCTTAACTGCTACTTCCATAAGCTTTGATCGTATCCAAGAAAGATGAGGTCCTTGAAAACTTCAATCTAGTCTCCATTTATCATGATGGGACCTGTTCTTCCAGTGAGGACTTTAGTTTTCATTAAATTGAGCTGGGGGCTCATTTCATAGGAGATGGAATTTTTGTCCTCAGGCATCCTCATTCCTCAGATTGACACTTCTTTACATGTTAAATATGCTAGAATTTGAATGACTTTAAATGTTCCTTATTATTTAGAAAATGACATATTTTTAACAAGCCACATGAAAGCTTCCTAAAGTTTGTGTATTAATTTTTAAGCACTTTTCAAATTCTGCTGGCCATTCCAGAAATTCCCAGGGAAAAGTAAGTATTGTTAAAATAAAATAAATGAGAAATGTCCTGTTCATAGATGATTTTGAGTGTTCTATCCGAGTATAGATATAGATGAAGTCAAGATTTCTAGAATCCAAATAAACACATGGATAAATTGGGATTTTGCAATCAAATAAGAAACAAACATGAAAAATCAGTACATGAGATGTAATGAGTTCAAAAGTAAGACAAGGGAACATGAAAAATCAACACAGTTGATTTTTAAAATATGTTGAATCATGAAATATGATTTTGGGAAGAAGAGGCAAGTGAAGGAGACATCTAAGGAATTACCCTGCAAGTTTATACTGCAGTCTGACATCGCTGAAAATAAAAATCAACATACATTAAAATTAATATTTGATTAGTTTATGTTAAGCAGTTTTTAAAATTGAATTCCATAGACAACAGATTGTGAGGCAAGAATTAACTGGTGTGACTTGGCACGGTGAAATTCATGACAACTCACCACAAGGTTTGCTGTTGAAACCCACCCAGAATCACATCTTATGAAAAGCCTGGTGCAAAGCTTCCGGAAGTGCCCAGCATTGGAAACCCTGCGGTGCACAGAACCACTCAGCAAGGCCAGCCGCCAGCCAGTCAACAGCAACCGATTTGCTTGTCAATTCTAAGTTAATAAAAGTGAAGGAAATGTAAACGAAATAGAGAAGACTAGGAATTGATGCAAGGTGATATATTATTATGCTGGTCAAAACGTCATAATTAAACATGAAATCATACATCTTGCCCTGCATATAGAGTGAAATCAGCTAAGCCATATGAGGTGAATTCAATTCAGCTATGTGGGATTTCACCAGACAGAATGGATACAATAAAACAGATTATGGCAGGGATGGGTGAAGGAGAGAAATAAGTCTTGTGCCCTGCCCCCTTCTGGTTCCCCATTCTCAGAAATGTATTTCATGAGGCGTTAGTGTCCCATTGAAATAGCCTAGATCCCACTCCATATGATGGAGAGTATTAGCCAAATCCAGAAATGGCCAAGGAAGCCAGAAACACAGGGGGTGTGGCTGCTTCATCTGCTTAGTGACAACCAAGCAGGACTTGATTTGCCCAATTAAACAACTAGTCAACCCCCTCAGTAAACACTGTGGACCTAAGCGGAGCTCTTGACCATAAGCCTTGGGGTTTGGGAGACTAAGCCATTTAGGTAATTGGGAGAGATGCAGACAATGGGTCAAAAATTAGCCACCGGGATAGATGATGTCTATAATTCTCTAAGATGATTGTCCCTTGAAAATGTTGTTAGGTACAATCAAGTTGGCTCCAATCTGTAGAGACTGGGTGCACAACAGAATGAAACACTGCCCTGTGCCATCCTCACAATCGCTATTATGTTTGAAACCATTATTGAAGCCACTATGTCAACCCATATCCTGGACAGTCTTCCTTTATTTTACCAAGAATGAATGTCCTTTTCTGGGGACAGTTTCTTCTGATAATGTGACCAAAATATGTGACGCAAAATCTTGTCATCCTCACTTCCAAAAGATTCTGGCTGTACTTTTCTCCAGCACAGATTTGTTTGTTATTTAGGAAGTCCATAGTACTTGCAATATTCTTTGCCAATATCATATTTCAGATGCATTGATTTTTCTCTAGTCTTCCATTGTTCAACTTTAACAAACAGGTGAGGCCATTGAAAATGCCACGGCTTAGGTCAGGTGCCTCTTAGTGAACGTTCTTGCTCTTTATGGTTTCAAGTTGTCTTTTACAACAGCTTTTCTCATCATTTGACTTCCAAACCTGCTCCCAGGAGCACTGATTGTGGATCAACTAAAAAGAAAATTCCTTGACAGCTTTAAAAGTTAACATTTTCTCCTTTATCATTGTATTGTTTGTTGGTCCAATGTGAAGATTTTTGTTTTCTTTACATTGAGCTGTAATCCGTACTAAAGGCTGTGTAATCTGCATATCCCAGGTTATTAGTAAAGCCTCCCTTCAATCCTGATGCCACATTTTACTTCATATAATACAACTTCTAATTTTTTGCTCATCATACAGAGTGAATAAGTATGGTGAAAAGATACAAAGTGAGAAGAAACCATTACCAATACCAAATAAAAATCAGAACATGAAATGTGTGAAATGAATCTAGGAAAATTGGAAGTCATAAAAATTATGAACAGCATAAGATCAATAGCCTAGTAATCTAAAATGGATTGGTATTGGCCACTTTGAATTGGAAAATAATGATTTATGATGTTGACAATGACAAACTCAGAGGAATGATCATCAAAAAATTAAGATCTATCTATAATGCTGTTTATGGTAGAATAACATCTGTAAGTTTACAAGAAGAGAAGTTAATGCAACTATTGTTCAAATTTACAAACCAACCACGAAAACTAGTGGTGAAAAAATTGAAGAATTCTACCAACTTATTCAAGGGCTATTGATAATGATTGTAAATTGAAATGTGAAAGTTGAAAGCAATGAGGAAGGATCAATAATTAGAAAACAGGGCCTTATGATAAAAATAATGCTGGAAATTCAGTGATAGAATTTTGCAAGACCAATGGCTTCTTTGTTGTAAATACCTTTTTCAACAACATAAATGGCAACTGTACAGGTAGGCCTCACCTGATCAAACACACCAGAGTGACACATGAAAATTCACCTATAGTTACAGTGATTTATTTTAATCATGGGTTCTACATTAATGTAACTCTTAAGGTCTATCCTTACCTCCTATTTCATTTCTGTGTCATTTTGCAGAATGAGCATCATATTTGGTTTGCCTGTGCTCTTGGTCTTTATGTATGCATTATGCAATTAAAATTATTTGTATAATAAAATGCAAAAAAACGCACAAATCTTCAGACAGATTAAGCATCATCCCACAACCAGTAGATAGATAAACCATGCTTCTAACTCATATCAAACAGAGTCTACATTGTCTCTTTTCTTTGCCATCACTCTCATACTGGACTACTCGACTTGCCCTTGCTCAATGGTGGACCCTTGTACACATAGCCTGCTTCTTACCTTCAGTGTTTGCCCTTAATGACTTCCAAGAACATAGTCTTCAAGTCAGAGGCAACACAAGAATTCAATCTATCATGTCCAGTCCTCCCTTTAGAATCGAAAGCACAACCCAAATCATACATCATGTGGTGCACAACTGTATTCACTTTCAGGACAATGATATAGAAAAATACTAATAATAAATTTCAATTAAACTTTAAAAATGAAAATGTACAACACAAAATTGCATCTGTAATCTCCTTAAGCATATTTGTATTTCTTGCATTATTTAAGGAAGAGGAAAATTTGTTGCAATATTTGAAGTAAAATTTAAAATAAATTTTACCCATCAAATATTCATGGTTGTATTGGTTTTGTTTTCTTATTGTCATATAGGAGACAAGAAAAAACCTTTAAAAATCATATTAATTTAAAACCTGAACCTCTTACTTTTTGTTCCTTTGGTTCAAGATTTTGCTTTCTGATAAAATGCAAAATCCTAAGCAAGGTCAGGATTTTAGCTGTTGTCAGATTTTCACACTTTAAGCTGCCATTGGCTCGAATTCCGTTGTTGAGAACGCGTTTGGGAAGAGAGTGATTAAGTGATGACGAAGCTTGAGACAGGAAGAATAGAGGCCGTCTTAATAGAAGACTGATTCTATAATGACAAATATCATCTACTTCACACTCTTTCCTGGAGCCAGTGTGGCATGTGTCACCATCAGAAAGAAACACATCTTGGAAAGGCCGTATAATAAAGGAGGGGCTGTTTATAGGATCTGTTCCTTCTAAGAACCAAAATCATCATACACCTGCCACCTGTCCTCTGGTAAACACTCTGAGTTGGAATGTCATTTTCTTGCAGCAAAGCATTGGATAAAGGAGGTAAAAAAAATTTCTCTGTCTTGCTCTCTTCAATCTCTCAAAGACAGGGCCTTTAACAACTTTCTCACAATTGAAGCTGGTCTTAGTACTACATCATATTGTACATGCCTGTGAGCACACTAAAACTTAGATGCACACTCTGCAAACCAATTGCTACTGAGATACTTCTTCTCTGGGAGTATATCTGGTGTCTACTCTGTAAATTACGCTACGATGACTCTCTTTCAAAACAGAATTTGGATCTTTAGGTGGAGGAAATAATGAAGGCTGAGAATGAGAGGAGAAAAAATTTTCCCCAATTCTCCAAAGTTATAAAATCTATCATACTTTCTGGATAAGATTACTTAACCAGTATGCCTCCCTGTGTTCTATAGTTAAACAATTTTTCTAACCAAGCCTTCTTTGTCATGGCTAACACCAGAATGGAATCACAGACTATGAAGAGATGTAAGATGTTTTTGATGGCACAAGAAGGGTCCAATGTTTAGCTCAGGAAACCACAGCTTGTGCTTCAAAATTCAGCTAGAAACCTCCTCAGCCTTCCACTTTAAAGACAGACTTAATGGATTACTTCCAAATACCAACCCTTGCACACAACAGTCCAACCTGCCATCGAAGATGGTCATGACACAGAACTAGATAGAATTTCATTCCACTGTACAGTGAGGACACCACATGTTAGGAGCAGACTTATCAGCAATTAGCAATAACAATGATATCTCAAAATTGGAATATGAAGTATTGTCCCAAATTCCATGGTTTTACATTTGCAACAATTAGGTTCCATCTTATTAGATTGATCTCCAGATCTGGAACATTTTTTCCCCTTGAACAAACAAAACTTTATGCTCTCAAAGTTTGGTGGATAGATGTCTGAATTTAGTATCAACTCTAGGGAAAGGTTTCCTCTCTGTCAAACAGGGAATACAGATGTATGTCTTCTTTGAAATCTAGGCATTTGTCTTGGTGCATTGGAATCAATCTTCTGAGAGCAGGAAATTCACAGAGCAAGCACCTGAGTCCAAAGGATGTATTCCATTGTTGGCTCATCTTCTGATTTTAACAATTTATTGGCATATAATTCACAAGCCATACAATTCAATGGCTTAAATATATTTTTTTACATTTTATTAGGGGCTCATACAACTCTTATCACAATCCATACATATACATACATCAATTGTATAAAGCACATCTGTATATTCTTTGCCCTAATCATTTTCGAAGCATTTGCTCTCCACTTAAACCCTTTGCATCAGGTCCTCTTTTTTTCTCCCTCCCTCCCCGCTACCCCTTCCCTTCATGAGGCCTTGATAATCAACAGATTGTTATTTTGTCATATCTTTCCCTATCTGGAGTCTCCCTTCCCCCCTTCTCTGCCATCTATCTCCCAGGGAGGAGGTCACATGTGGATCCTTGTAATCAGTTCCCCCTTTCCAACCCACTCACCCTCTACTCTCCCAGTATCGCCCCTCACACCCCTGGTCCTGAAGGTATCATCCACCCTGGATTCCCTGTGCCTCCAGCTCCCATATGCACCAGTGTACAAACTCTGCCCTATCCAGTCCTGCAAGGCAGAATTTGGATCATGGTAGTTGGGGGGAGGAAGCTTCCAGGATCTGGGGGAAAGCTGTGTTCTTCATCGGTACTACATCACACCCTGATTGACCCATCTCCTCTCCTAAACCCCTCTATGAGGGGATCTCCAATGGCTGACAGATGGGCTTTGGGTCTCCACTCTGCACTCTTCCCCCTTCATTCACTATGGTATATATATATATATATATATATATTTTTTTTTTTTGCATGATGCCTTATACCTGGTCCCTTTGGCACCTCGTGATCACACAGGCTAGTGTGCTTCTTCCATGTGGGCTTTATTGCTTTTGAGCTAGATGGCCGCTTGTTCACCTTTAAGCCTTTAAGACCCCTGACACTACCTCTTTTGATAGCCGGGCACCATCAGCTTTCTTCGCCACATTTGCTTATGTACCCGTTTGTCTTCGGCGATCGTATCATGGAGGTGTACAGCCAATGATATGATTTTTTTGTTCTTTGATGCCTGATAGCTGATCCCTTCGGGACCACGTGATCACACAGGCTGGTGTGTTCTTCCATGTGGGCTTTGTTGCTTCTGAGCTACATGGCTGCTTGTTTATCTTCAAGCCTTTAAGGCCCCAGACACTATCTCTTTTGATAGCTGGGCACCATCAGCTTTCTTCTCCATATTTACTTGTTCACCCACTTTGGCTTCAGCAGTTGTGTTGGGATGGTGAGCATCGTAGAGTGTCAATTTAATAAAAGAAAGTATTCATTCATTGAGGGAGTGCTTGAGTAGAGGCCCAAGGTCCTTCCACCACCTTAATACTAAACCTATAAATATGGACACATAGATCTATTTCCCCATCCATATATATATATATATATATATATATATATATATATATATATACATATATTTGCATGTACATGTCTTTGTCTAGACCTCTATAAATGCCCTTTGACTCCTAGCTCTTTCCTCCATCTCCCTTGACTTTCCTCCTGCCCTACTACCATGCTCCGTCCCCATCTGGGTTATAGCTATACCTCTTCTTTACGTAACCTTACCCTTGATCACTCCCTACCAGGCGTGCCACTGCCCCCTCAGTACCATTTTGGGTCCCATGTTGTTCCCTTGTCCCTGTGTTTGTTAATTTTTAAAGAGTTGTGCAACCATCACCACAATCAATTTGAAAGCATTTCCTTCATCTTTTTACCCATTGTTATTATTACTTTTTAAATCATTGCCTTTAACTCTGACCCATAGCAACCCTATAGGGGAGAGCAGAACATCCCTCATGGGTTTCCAATGCTTCACAGCATCAGAAAGCCCCATCTTTCTTCATAGCAGAAACTGGTGAAGAAAAAACTGCCAATCTTGCTGTTGATAGCCAAATGCATAACCCACTATGCCTCTAAGTCTCCTTCCATTATCCCCCAACTTCCCCTGCCATAACCCTAAGGAAGAATTCATCTAATTACTGACTCTATAGAGTTACCTCGCCTAGATTTCATATGAAGAAAATTATTCAAAAAGACAACAAAATAAAACAGAAAAATCTCATCCAAAAAAATCATAAAATAACAGAAACTAGAACAAAATTAACTTGAGTCAAAAGGAAAAACAAATGATAATATGTTAAATTTTAACCTAACAATATATGCAGTAGTCCACTCTCTGATGCACTATGAGAACAGGGCTATTCACATTCCTGGTCAGTGATCCAAGGGAATTTATTGGAGACTAATCTATAAGGATTTTGGGCTTTTGCTCTCTTCCTTAGCCTTCTACAAACTGTGGGCTCACAATTTAAACTCTAAAACCATTCTCTCCTCTGATCATAGATTTTATTATTTGCAATCCTTAGATCACATAGGTGATGTTCTCCTTCCATGTGATCTTAGCTGACAACTCACTTAGATGGCTATGTGTTTTAATGCAAGCCATTAAAATCCCAGACTCTATTCTTTCTGATAGTCAGACACCATAAGAATTTTTCATCACATTTGTTATAGCACTCATATCTTCAATCATCATTTCATCAGGGAAAGTATTGAGCAGAGCAACACTGCAAAAACTGATCTCCTTAAATTAAGGCTTATGATTAAGTGCGGATTCAAAATCCATTCTTATTTTTAATCATTTCATTGGAGGCTCATACAACTCTTATCACCATCCATACATTGATCAAATCAGGCATGTCTGTACATATGTTGCCTTCATCCTTTCTAGACATTTACTTCCTATTGAACCCTCTTTTTTTTCACTCACCTACCCTCATAACCCCCTGATATATTGTACATTGTTATTATTTTCATCTCTCACTAACCGTTGTCTCCCTTCCCCCATGTTTTCTGTTGTTCTTCCCCCTGTAGATGATTATGTGTCCATCATTGTGATTAGTTCCTCCTTTCTCCCTTCATCTCCCCCTCTTCCTCCTACTCTTCCAGTGTCACTATTCCCACTTCTGTTCCTGGATTCTGTGTGTCGTGAACTCCTATCTCTTATCTATACCTGTGTATATGTTCCAGTCTAGTCTGAATTGAGAAGCAGCGCTGGGGGCATGGTAGTGGGGGCTGAGGAAACCACAAGGAACCCAAGGTATATAATGTGTATCATCGATACTTTACTGCGCCCTGGTGACTCATCCCTTCCCTTTGGCCCCTCTATGGGGAGAGTGTTCCATTGTCCACAGATGGGTTTTGGATCTCTGTTCCAGTCCCTCTTGTTCTCAACTATATGTTTTTGTTTATTATGTGTCTGCTGATGCCTTTTACCCGGTCCCTATGACTCCTCATGATCGCACCAGCGGTGTGCTTGTTCCATGTGGACTTGTTGTTTCACTACTGAATGGTGGCTTGTGTAACTTCAAGCCTTTAAGACCCCAGACACTATATCTTTTAATAGCCGGACACCATCCGCCTTCTTCACCACATTTGCTTATGCATGCATTTTGTATTCCATAATTGTGTCGAGAGGGTGAACATCGCAAACTGCCAAATTGTTAGAACAAAGTGTTGTTGTATTGAGGAAAGGTGTGAGCAGAGGTCCGAAGTCCATCCCCCACCTCAGTGCATTGCCATATAAATATATGTACATGGGCCAATACCTCAATTTTTGTGGATTAATGTGTTTACATACTTACACATTATGTTTATACCTCTGTCCTTTGCTTTGCTTCCTGGGTCCTTCCTCTGTTTCCTTTTCCCTTATTTCTGCTTCTTGGTACCTCCTCTTAGGTAGTTTGCTGTTGCTCCGACACCACCCCCCTCTGATCCCTATCACCTCCTTGTTATTGACTCCAACATTCTAGTTGTCCCCAGTCCATGGCACAGGCTGCTCACCACTCCCTTCCCCACCACCCTAACCTCCCAGGTCTACCAGGACTGTTGGTCCCTCTGTTCTCTCCTCGGGAATGTCTCCCATGCCTATCTTATATAGGTAGGTACACCGAATATGACATAGCCCAAACTAATTTAAACAAATAATAATAGTAAATAAATAAGAAAAATTTTAAAAAGAGAGAGAAGAAATATATAAAAATCCTGAGTCTGTTCGCTGGTCTTCACGACTGTCCAGGAGCTGCCCCTTCCAGCCTGGAATGCCCCCTTGGGGGTCCTCAGGGGCTTTGTAGCTCTGCCTTGCTCCAGCTGCTGATCTGGTATGCTCCTTTCTTGGTTCACTCCACTTTGGGGGGTTCAGATGCACTGCCTCTCCACCATGTGACCCCTGAAATGTCCTTTGTTGCCGTCTACTCCAGTAAGGGGACAACTGACACATGCTGTTTTGAGTTGCCCAGTCCCCTCTGTGTCCCATTAGCTCCCCGCAAGGACCTCATCCTCTGGGCCTGGTGTGCCAATGTGGGATTCAATCCGGCTCTCTTTTTCTCTTCCTCCTTCCCGGCCTGCCTCCATGTGGATGTGGTATGCTGGCCTCTCTCCTCAGCCTGTAGGTTCAGTGCTGTTCTCCACCACACGCACTTCCAGGGAGGGGGTCAGTTTGGCTCTGGTTGTGACCAGCCCTGTAGCTCTCTTTTCATGCATGCTTCCATGTGGTCAAGCTGTCATCACGGTTTGGTGCAACATGGTAGGGCCTGCATGCCCACCCCGATTCTGTGGAGATAAGACCAGTACTCTCCCCATGGGTGGATTAGTGCCCAGCTCCCTCCATCATCATTTCACTTTCACACCCCGCCCCCTTTTCTCCATCCCCCTCCCTCCTTCTCCCATTATTGTGTTGGACCAACACGTACCTCCTTGGATTTTGTCCAACCTCTTCCCGGCTCCCTGTATCTCAACCCAACTGTTATGATATAGGTGGCTTCTCTTGCAATATCTACCGTGCTGATTACACTTAGCTCAGAGGACTCATGCTGTACTTCTCTTTTGTGATTGGCTGACTTCACTCACTCAGCCTAATTTTCTCCAACTCTTCCCATGAAAAGACATGTTTCAGGTGCTCATCAGTCCTTTTTAGTGATGCATAGTACTCCGTTGTGTGTATGTTCCAGAGTTTAATGATCCACTCATCTACGATGAAAATTTAAGTTGTTTCGAACTGTTTGTGATTGTGATTTTTCCGCAATAAACATTGGGGCACATATGACTGGTCGTGGTTTATTTCTTACCTCTTCTAGGTATATACCCAGAAGGTAGAACAATTTCCATCTTTTCTAAGTATCGCCAGATCTCTTTCCATAGCAGCTATATATATCTACAAGACCACCAGCATTTTAGGAGATTTCCTATCTCGACACATCGCTCCAACATTTGTTGTTCTCTGATTTTCTGATTTGAGCTAGCCTCAAAGGTGTTAGATGGTATCTCATGGTTGTTTTGATTTGCTAATGACTGGGAGCATTTTCTCATACGTTTATTAGCCATATGGGTCTCCTCCCTGGTGAAACTTCTTTTCAGTTCTTTTGCTCACTTCTTCAAAGGGTTAACTGTTTTCTTTTTGCAGGCAAGGAGGGTATTGTAGATTTTCATAATAAGTCCTTTGTTGAGTTGTTGCTAAAAATCCTCTCCCAATTTGCAGGTTGTCATGTTACCCTCTTGGTAAAGACTTTTGATGCACACAGGTGTTTCATAGTTAGTAAATCACTTGTCAATTTCAGGTTCCCCTGTATGTGTACCCTGCCCTATTGCAGTTAGTTAGCCTTTGTATTCCCTGGACCAAGGTTCTTATGTTTGTTCTGATTCTTTCGCAAATGGTTCTGATGATTTGGGGTTTTAGTTCTAGGTCCATGAACCACCTGAGTTTGTTTTTGTTCATGGGGTGAGGTAGACACCGTGTTTCATTTTTCTACATCTGGATTTTCATTGTTTGCAGCATCATTTTTTAGATAGGGCATCACCCTCCCACTTGAAGCTTTTGGGGCCTGTGTCGAAGATCAGTTTTCTATATGCTGATGGTTTTATTTCTGGGTTTTATATTCCTTTCTATTGGTCTGTGTATCTGTCATTATTCCAGCACCACACTGTTTTGACCACTGTGACTTTGTAGTAGGTGTGAAAGGCAGGTAAAGCAAGCCCTCTGACTATGCCCTTCTTCTTGAGGAGTTCTCTACTAATTCTGGGCTTCTTCCCTCTCCATATGAAATTGGTGGTCAGTTTTTCCAATTCTTTGAAGAAGGTTGTTGGTGTTTGAATTGGAATAGGATTAAACTTATAAAGTACCCTGGGTAGGATAGACATCTTTACTATATTGAGTCTTCTGATCTATGAGCATGGGATATTCTTTCATTTGTAGGGTTTCTTTTGGCTTCATGTAGTAGTGTCTTCTACTTTTCCTTTTGTCGTTTTGGTTAAATAAATCCCTAGATATTTTATTTTGTTCTTTGTTCTTGTAAAGGGTACTGCCTTCTTGATCTCCTCTTCCAAAGTCTCGTCCAATGAATATAGCAAACCAATTGACTTCTGTTTGTTAATCTTATATCCTGCTCCTCTTCGATATACCTCGATCACTGCCAGTGCTCCAGTTGTGGAACTTTTGGGATTTTCAATGTACAAAATCATGTCATCTGAAAATAATGATAATTTCACCTCCTCCTCTCCAAGTTGGATACCTTTGATGTCCTTCCGTTGACTTGTGTTATTAGCTAGGACCTCCAGTGTGATGTTGAATAGAAGTGGGGACATGGGACATCCTTGTCTTGTCCCTTTTATCAGTGGGATTGATTTCACCTTTTCTCCACAGGCTATGATGTTAGCTGATGGCTTTTCATAGATAGTGTGTATTAACTTGAGGAATTGCCCTTCCATTCCCATTCTCTTGAGCATTTTAATTAGGAATGGGTGTTGAATGCTGTCAAATGCTTTTCCTGAATCTATAGATATTATCATGTGGTTCTTAAACTTTTTCTTATTGGTGTGGTGTTTAATTTTGATGGATCTTTGGATGTTAAATCATCCCAGTATCCCTGGGATGAATCCTACCTGATCCTGATGGATAATGCATTTTTTATACTTTTGTATTCTATTGGCCAATATCTTGTTAAGGATTTTTGCATATATGCTCATTAGAGATATTGGTCGATAATTCTCTATTCATGTGGGATCCTTGCCCCATTTGGGTATCAAAATTATACTGGCTTCATAAAATGAGTATGCGAACCTTTTCTACACTCTGGAATACTTTATGGAGGATCGGTGTCAGCTCTTCCCTGAATGTTTTATAAAATTCTCCAGTGAAGCCTTCTGGTCCGGGAGCTTATTTTGTTGGTAGCTTCTTGACAACCATATGTATTTCTTCTTTTGCTATGGGTTTGTTTAGGTTCTTGACCTCTGTCTGGGATAGTGTAGGAAGAGATTGTTTTCCAAGTATTTGTCCATGTCTTCCACATTGTTGAACTAATTAGAATACAGACTTTCATAGTACTTTGTTATTATCATTTTAATCTCATCAGGGTCTGCTGTGATTCCCCCTGTTCCATTCCTCATCTTGGCTATTATTCTTTGCTCTTTCCTTTCTTTGGTTAGGTTTGCCAGTGATCTGTCGATTCTGTTGATCCTTTCAAAGAACCGGCTTTTTGCTGCATTAATCTTCATTGTTCTTTTGTCTTCCCAGTGGTTCAAGTCTTCCCTGATTTTATTATTTCTTTCCTTTTGATATTGGAAGGATTGTTCTGTTGATTCTGTTCTAGTTGCTGGAGGTTTTGTGAGAGTGCATTAGTCATAAGTTTCTCGTCCTTTTTCATAGATACCCTTATTGCTATAAAGCTACCTCTGATGACTGCTTTCGCTGTATCCCATAGGGTTTGATACAGTGTATTCTCATTCTCATTAGCTTTGAAAAACGTTCCTTTCGCCCCTCTAATCTGGGTCAGTACCCACTCATGTCGCAGGAGATCATTATTAATCCTCCAATTGTTTGCCCTTGTTTTTCTGGTCGTCCTTTTATTGATCCCAGCTTTATGGCATGGTGATCCGAGAAGGTTGTCTGCATATTCTCTATGTGTTTGAATTTACTCAGGCTTGACTTGTGTCCCAGATTGTGGTCTATTTTCAAAAATGAGTCATACAGACTTAAGAAGAATGAATTTTTTTGCATTTGGATGGAAAGCTCTAAGTACGTCTATCAGATTCAGTTGCCTAATTGCCGTGTGTAGCTCTATATTCTCTTTGCTGAGCTTCCTTCCAAATGATCTATCATTCTCTGAAAGTGGTGTAGTGTATTAAAGTCACCTACTGTAATTGTTGAATCTGTGATACCTCTTTTCATGTTTTGAATAGTTCGTTTGACAAATTTCACAGGTCTCTCATTTGGTGTATATATATATATTATATATATAATATATATTTATAGTGCTCACTAGTTCCTGGTAAATTGAGACTTTGAACATTATAAAGTGTGTCTTCTTATCTCTTTTTATGGCTTGAAACTTGAGATCAGTTTTGTCAAATTAGGATTGCAACTCCTGGTTTTTTGAGTTGCCATTTGCCTGGTATATCTCCTGCCAGTCTTTTATTCTGAGTTTATTTTGTCTGCAAGCTTAAGATGTGTTTCCTGCAGGTAACAACAGATCAATGGGTTATGTTTTCCAAGCCAGTCTGCAAGCCTTTTTATTTTAGTGTAGGAGTTGAAGCGGTTGACATTCAGAATGACTATCATGACCTGTAGTTTCATTGCTGACATGTTGTGTCTTTTGTTTTGGGTGTTTTCCTAGCATACTTCTTAGCACTGTGCTGTGTTTTGGGTGGGGGGCATTCTTTATTGCCTTCTTTTCCCCCTGAGGCCATGTTATCTTGGTGATTGATGTTGACTCGTTGGATTCTGGTTGGAGTTAGTCTATATGGTGATCTCCTCTTTGTGCTTGGTGGATGTTGGTCTTCTGTCTACAGTAAGTCAGCAAGATTCTTCCTCAGGGTTGTGTGGCTTGCAGCTTATTCTTTATATATTTCCTTGTCCTGGAAGACACTTTTCTCTCCTTCTATCTTAATAGATAATTTGACAGAGTAAAGGATTCCAGGGGAGGTGTTTTTTTCTTTCAACTTTTGAAAGATGTCGCTCCACTCTCTCCTCTTCTTCATGGTTTCTCTTGATAGGTCTGAACATATTCTTACCGGAGAGCCATTGTATGTGACTGCCTTCCTTTCTCTTGCTGTTCTTAGGATTTTCTCTTTTTCCTTGAAGTTGGATAGTTTAACTATTATACCCCTTGGTGAGGTCTTTCTGAGGTTTAGTCTACTTAGTGTCTTCTCTGCTTCCTGTATGAGTGACTGATTCTCATTAATCAGGGTGGAGAAGTTTTCTTCCAGAAATTACTTTGTTAGTTTAGCTGCTGATTTCTTCGCCTTGTTTTGTTCCAGTGGACCAATAATTCAGATTTTATTCCTCATCGTAGCATCAATCATTGATCTCAGGTCTTCTGTTGCCTCTTTTATTATCTTGTTTGATTGCCTTTTCTCATTTGCTGAGGTCTGCCTGAATGTCTTCAAGATCACTGATATGTTTTTCAGCCTCCTCTAGTCTGTTTGTGAGACCCGTGATCTTGTGTGCAGATTCTGCTACTTCCATTAGCTTCCCTTTGGTGCATGGACTTCATGCCCTCTATCGTGGACTTCATCTCCTCTATTGTTGCCTGTGTAGCTTCCCTCATTTGCTGTATTACTCCAAATACCTTCTGAAAATTTCTTTTTGTGGCAGATCCACATCAGATTCTTCAATGAGTGTTGTTAGCCCTGCTGTTGTGCTTTGTCTTTCTTGTTTTTATGTTGGGAGTGATTCAGTATGCGATTGTTTTTGCATGATGGTTTTGAAGAACTGGGTGCCATGTTTCTGGAAGGCCAAGAGGCCCTGTGTTCCTTCTTTGTTTGACTGGCAACAGTGTTTTCAAGGAATGCCTGTCACCTACTATGGAGATCGGTCAGGGTGCTTTGTAGGCAGGTGCTGTGGTGACTCAGTGGTCAACAGCGATGAGAGGTTGTGAACATTGGTGTGGACTGCTGTAGGAAACTCAATTTGACTGGTGGATAGCTTCAGGTACAGTGATAGGACTGTAGGTGGCCAATGGATGGGTGGTGGCCCATTGGGATCAAAGGTGGTGTGACCAGCATTACCTGAGGGAGCTCCCAGAAATGGATCACTGGTCCCCTGGATTCTGGATCTAGGCTAGATTTGAGGGAAGGATGCCCGCTGGGCCAGGGATGTACTGTGCACTATTCCACTTGCTGTGTGGGCTGGGAAGGGACAGGGCAGCCATGATTCCAGAGCTGTGATAGACCCAGACAGCACCTCTCTGAGGCCCTGGGCAGTGGGCGTTTGTTGGGTGGGCTTGCAAGTACATTGTTCATGACTCCCCATGGTTCTGGGCAAGGTGGCGCACCGGGGGCCTGCAAGGACCTGGTCAGTGACTCCCCATGGCTCCAGGAAAGCTGGCATACGGTGGGCCTGCAAAGACCCAGTCTGCAACTCTGGGCCTTCAAGGTTCTGGTCTGCAACTCTGCTTTCCCATGAGGCCAAGATCAGCGGTGCACAGCCTGTAAGGCTCTGACTGTGGTAGCACGTGGGGGTCTGCAATGCCCTGGTCTATGTCTCTGCTACCCAATGGCTCCAGGCTTGGTGACAAGTGGCAGGGCTTCAAAGCCCTGGTCTGTAGCTCAGACTCCCCGCAACTCCAGGCAATACAGTACATGGCAGGCCTGAAAGGCACCACTCATGTGGATGGTGAGATTTCAGGGCTATGAAGAGCTGAGGTGCCCAGGAAGTGGCAAGGGCTGTGCCCATTGACAGGGCAGACATGACTGCGTTGTGTGTGGAGGTGACCCAGGGACTGATGCTGGGTGCACCCAGCCACAGGCAATCAAACCCGCAGTGGTTTAGGCCGTGGGGTCCTGGGTGTCTGCTGGGAGGGATCAGAGCTCACAGGTGGGATCACTACCCCTGGAGGTAGGGGAACCATGGGAGAAGGATGCAGCTCCCCTGGGTGGGACCTGCAAGTGGACAGCTGCTATGTGGTGGTCAGGCCCAACCTTGGGAGTTCTACATGCTCGCTGTCCTGTTCCTTGGGTGGCAACCAGGTCAGGGGATGGATAGTGGGGCACTGACTAGTGGCAATCAAAGCGCACAAGGGTCACACTGCCAGCTGGAAATCTCTGGTATATCGACCCAGACCTCTGGGGCTTGAACAATGCTAATGTGGAACAGGGCCACCTCCTGGACAGGGAGGACCCCTTGTGGGACCTTTCCATTCTGGAGCTCCTTGTATGGGTCACTTATCTTGGTGCCATCTTGAAGCTTCCTTCAAAATCCATTCTTATATCTAATGTGTATATCAGCCTCTGATCCACTTAAGAAGCAAGATTATCAGCTTGTTGAGAAATAATTTAAGTTACCTCTAATGGACACTTGGTAATTCTAATAGTATCCTTAATCTAGACCAGCGGTTGTCAACCTGTGGGTCATGACCCCTTTCAGGGTCAAACAACACTTTCACAGAGATCACCTAATACCATCAGAAAAAAAAACATTTTTCACAATGTCACACATTCACATATTTCATATGTCTCAAATACAGGTATATGTGACAGGGTTGGCGCCATAATGTACTTATGTAGACCATTGTGTAGAGATCAGCTACTGTGAGTTAGCAATTACTGTTTAGAAAGCAGTTGCTGTGTTGAAAGGAACTACTCTATTAAAAACAGCTACTGTGTTGAAAGCAGCAGTATTGGAGATAAAATGACACTATGAATTATAATTACTGGGTAAATGTGAAATCACGTACTGTAAAATCATCAACTACTGAAAAACAATCTGTACCATGGGAACTTTTAAAAATAATTTTATTGGGGGCTCAAAAAACTCTTATCACAATCCATACATATATCCATGTGTCAAGTACATTTGAGTCATCATCATTCTGAAAACATTTACTTTCTACTTGAGCCCCTAGCATCAGCTTCTCATTTTCCCCTCCTTCCCCACCACCCCTCTCTCAGGAACCCTTGATAATTAATAAATTATTTTTCTTTTGTCATGTCTTACACTTACATTTGTCAGTTGGGCTTGACCAGATGACATCCATTCATGCCACATATTTTGCACATGGTCTTTGAAAGGTTTATTTAAACACATCTATAGGCTGCAATACAGGTGTGAGCCCACCTAGAATATCGGTCAAAGTAACTTGAGGAGACTTTGCTGATTTTTTTGTCATCATATGTATGGGCTCTGAACATATCCCAAAGTAGCAGTGATTTTTTTTCTTTAAGGCTGCTCCTGATCGTCCATTCCAAATTTCTTCCAGTCATTTTAATGTGCCATCTTCATCCATCCAGCCTTTAATATGTGCATGCACTGCAATTTGTGGTGGTAATTTGACCTTTTTAGGCAAGGTCTTTCTTTTTAAAAATAATGACAGGCCACAGCTTAGTTTCATTAGCCAAACTTGACAGAACAACTGTGAAATGGTTTGTTTTTTTTTCATTTCCTGTGGTTCTGAGTAAAATAGTTTCATCTTCCAAACTAGCCACAGTTCTGGTGCTTGGAAGATCAAAGGTAATGTGTTTCATACATATTCCCAATATCTCCCAGGTCATAATTATGGCTCCTTCTTTGTTATATGATGAATTAATGGAATGACATCACTTTTTCATCCAAGTCTTTTGGCAACTTCTGTTAAATATTTGTTCTTTGCCACAAACATAGGGCAAAACTATTCATGAAGTGGGCACACCATCCTGCTAATGCAACAAAATTTTCAATGCCTGGTGCTTTAAGTTTGTTGTCTTTAGCCATTTGAAGGGCACGTAAGGGAATTCCCATGCGTCTTACACAATAATCATTTTGACAACGCTCCATAACCCATTTATGCAATTGTCTCTAGAGCCCCATATGAAGTCGTTAAATGACATTGAGCTTTTTATGCCTTTGGAATCTTTTCCAAGTTAGCTTTCATTTTCTGCCACTTCCTCACTTGTTTTTCATCAACAAAAAAATTCCCTACCGCAAAACTGTTATTTATTGCTTTCTTCTGATCTTGACACAACCTTAAGTTTGAAACCAGCTTTGTATGACCTGTGTTTTTGTTTTGGTCCAGAATTAGAAGTATTGGGATCCTTTTATAACAGGATAAAAAAAAGACTTTGAAAAAGAATTCCGTACTATAGTGATTGAATTATCAAAGTATCCCATAGCCCTACTCCAAAAATAAGCCCTAATTATAGTTCTTAATAGAGGTCAATTGACAGTAAAAATGGTGGTGTTCAGGCAACTATACATATAAACAAGTAAAATCAATTGGCAATAGACTACAGAAAGACAGATAGACTTCACCACGGAAAACAGATACTCCCCCTACCCCCCAAAAAAAACTGCACTGAAAAGATTCCACATGACCCAAAACATGCTGGATCACCAAGGGAGCCACAGTAATTCAGGATTTGGAGAGTTTGGGATGATGATGTCCCAGAGTGTGATGACATGACTGTGTTTGCATAGAGCAGTCTGTTAGGGCTTCTACTATACACGCCGTGTTACTGCGTGTGCTGCATTACTACATACGCTGCCTTACCACATGTACACAATGTAGTTTGTATAGGTTGAGGCCTAACGCAGGCTGATGATATTCCAGAATGTGATGACATGACTGTTTTCATAGAGCAGCCTCTGTTAGGGCTCATAATACACACGCTACATTGTGTACACACTGTGTTACTGCATGCGCTGTGTTACTGCATATGCAGCACTACCGCACATGTATGGGAAGTGCTAACAATACACATGCAGTAACACAGTGCATAAACAATGCAGTGTGTATATAATAAACCCTAATACAGGCTGTTCTATGCAAGCATGGTCAACACGGGGTCCAGATAGAGGTTAATAAGAAAATAAAATATAGCAGACTAAGTACCGTAAATAAATATACTTTATATCCAACACCAAAGATATACTGGTACTTGTATTCTGCAATGCTTGGGCAGTGCAAGGGGGTGTGACCAAGCACAGGGAAGACTGCAAAGGCTACGTCACTGGTCACAGCCCTGGAGAAGGGCAGAACAAGAGCAGCTACATCCGACATCCATCTGACAAGTATGGGTTGCGCCGCAGCTATCAACACACAAAAGCAGACAGGTTCCTGCCCAGTATGGCACGGGCAACACAGAGCTGCTGGCGTGCAGCAGAAAAGAAGAGCGGTGATATTATCAGTCATGGACTCCCGCAGAGGCTGCAGGCACCTGCAGATGAGCGGGAGAGACCGGAGAACATCCGCACTTCACCAGAGAACAGGTAAGTGGGACCCTCATGCGAGTATAAGCCAAGGGGGTCGTTTTCAGCATTAAAAATGTGCTGAAAAACTCGACTTATACACGAGTATATACATCTTTCCTGAGTATTACCCTAAAAATTTAAAAGACATAACATGAACAGACATTTGCCCTGCTATGTTCATGGCAGCCCAATCCATAGCACCAAGTTGGGAACACCCAAAAACTCCACCAGTGGAAAAATTGATAAAATACACTTTGGTACATACACACAATAGAATACGATGAATTTCTATAAAACAATTTTGACAACACAAAGTACCTAATGTCATGCATGGATCTAGAGAACATTATGCTGATTGAAATTAGCCAGTCACAAGAAGACAAAGATTATATGAAAGCACAACTATAGGAATAAACCACCAGCTGGTTTGGAACTGCTGACCTTGCAGTTAGTTAGTAGCCTAACCACTATGCCTCCACGGATTCTAGTCTTCCTTATTACTTGATTTTTAGATTGTAAAAAGAACAAATTTAGGGGAAAGACTTATTCACTGGGGAATCCATGATAAATTTAGTTTACAAGGTAAAAACTTTTTAAAGTCTAGAGAAGCTTCTCCTAATTAGATAGATAGATAAATAGATACGTGGAGAGGAAGAGGTTTTTTTGGTTTTGTTTTTTTAAGGAAGAATTATGTGTCGTTATTACCAGCTTGGACACGAGCTAGTTTGCCATTAAGATGCCTATCAACTACATTTCAGTTAGCAAGAGTGAGGTGAAGGAATGCAGTCTTGGAGGACAGATGCCATTGATGTAATTTACAAAACAAAAAGGATGGGTGGGAGGCAATGGAGCCCCATTATCAGTTTTAGAGAGAAACCCAGAAGATTCATGCTGCATGATTCTTAATGGGATGAATAATAATCCATAACACATACAACTGAACCCTGAGACAGAAATGTAGCCAGAGAAAGAAAAACAAACAAACAATCTGACAGGGAATCTGCTTCTTATGCAATAAGTTAAAAAAAATGTAAAATTCTGTTCTTGTTTTCAAGGGAAAGCAATACATGCGAGAATAGACTCTTTGACAGCAACCATGTTCCAGTCCTCAGTGGGATGTGAAGAGTGTGGTTTAACAATGCCATTTCACAGGCTTGCTGGTCCCCACTGTGGAACAGGCTGCTCATAGTAGAAGAGAAGCTGAGCGCTCAAGGTAGGGCAGAGACCCAAAAACATATCAGAAGCACCATGGAGTGTCAGGCCACACACTCCAATCCCTAATAACGCTTTAATTGATCCTCCATCTAAGGGCATCCATTTGGCCTCCCCTCCCCCTGGGCGGCCTTTCCTAACATCAGAGCCCAGTCATCAGAGAAAAGACTTTGGCCTGACGAATTCCTGTAGTTTCACATCCTCTTTCATCCTCATGCTTTGGTTTCCAAATGAGTACAATTGACAAAATAGAGTCATTTCTGCTTGGCTTGAGCTTGGCAACCAGATAACCCTGGCAAGGCCAGGTCCATGCGTTTACTCTCCCTCACACACATCGGCGTGCAAAGTTCCAAGACACAAATGTGTTTCTCCTGCAGTTTTATGACACTTCAACTGCCTGATTATCCCACTTTATGGCAATTTGCATCATTATGGGCCTGCGGCAAACGAAACAAATTGCCATAAAAGGTTGGGAAAATCCTAAATCATGGCTCTGTCTGGACCGCTGACTGATGACACTAGGGTTGGATTCAGATGGCTTGGTTCATTTTGCTACAAATAGTCACGCAGGCCTTAATGGGTACCACTGGCTTGCCTATCAGGCTGCGTGGTGACTACCAAATGAGGCAAACTAATAGAATTTTTCCCCGATGCACTAAGCAAGCCTTCAGTAAAGAAAAACGCATTGATTCTGAAGTTGTTTACGACCAACTAACTAGAACCCCTATAGCTTTTCCCATGCAATCCACATTAGCGCTAAATTAACAGCCCTCCTACGTACTCGTTCTACTAGTACCAGACAAAAGCGCTTACACCGGTAGGAATATAAGTTACCTCAGACTAAATCTGGATGCAGAAGATTATCTTTCTCATATAACTGCATAGCTATCAAAAGTTGTAATATAAGGCATAGATAAAAATGTAAAGAAAAAAAATAAAGGCACTGAAAGGTCATAAATAATTGTAATTCTCAGCAGTATTCAAAGTAGTGATATGTTAGGTTTACCGTAATGCAATAGGAACCTGACAGACACACAACAATGACAGAGGTTCAGGGAAAATGACTATCCTGCTCATTATGACGGTCCTTGTTAAACACCATCTTGACTCTGCTTTTACTTCCTGTGTTGCACATCCTACTAATCCCTGAGCCATGCTCAGTGTTCTGACATAAGCACATGCAGTGGATGCTTAACTCTTGTTACATACCCGGAAAACTCTTGTGAATTCATCTATCACCACCTGTCTGTTAGTTTGTTGTAATGTGGTGGCTTGTGTGTTGCTGTCAAGATGGAAATATTTTCAAATACAAGTAGGGTCACCATGATAGACTGGTTTCAGTTGAGCTTCCAGGTTAAGATAGAGCAGGAAGAAAGATTATCAATCTACTTTGAAAAACTGGCCAATGAAATCCCTATGGAAGACAATAAATTATTATCTGGTCGACTTGTCTCGGGCATGTCATCTGGAAGAGTCAATGACTAGAGGAAAGCATCACGTTCAGTGAAGTACAGAGACAGGAGAGAGAGCTACCTTCAATGGGATAGATGGTCAAGATGACTGCAAGAATGGACTCTAACATGCTCGGCATTATGATGATGATACATGACTATTTATATGGCACCTATATTTGTCATGAATCAGAGTTGACTCAACAGTATCTATCTATCATCTATCTATTTATTGATTTACCTACTTGCTTACATCATTTAAAACAAATAGATGAAAATTTCCTAGATAGAGATAGAAACTGACCAAGAAGATCTATAGTCCTGGGAATGGATTGAAAATCGTGACCGACAAACTGGATCAAGAACTTAGTATCCAGACGATTGTCAAGATTCTAGAAGCAGGGCACTTTCATGGAGCTTGGACTTCCTTCATAAAACACACACACACTCACACACAGGTTCCATGTAATTCTTGACTAAAATAAAGATGAATTATATTAATAACTGTCATTTATTGAGCATTTTATGTACCAAGCACTATGCTAAGAGGTTTAAATGCATCATTTGATTTAATCAGTCCAACCCCTCAATTAGCCAATTTATCAATGAGTATCATAATGCTTGGAGAGGGCAAACTATTTCCTCAAGAATGGGCAGTAATAAATGGCAGGGGAGAATCTGAACCAAGATCTAGTCTCCCCGTTAATCCCCTGCTCTCCACCACAATGCCACAGAGCTGCATCGTAAAACTCTACTTCTCTGCTAAATTAACATTATTATTAATCCGACAATAAACTCCACATGGGTAAAAGATCCGTGCATAATTCTAACAAGTCTCACACATTTGGCTTCTCCTGGGTGATTTTTATGACTCATTAGAATAGCCTGTCCCCCCCTTCTAACTCATTTGTTCTTTTCTGCCTCACTCTCATTGGCTAAAGAAAGTTTCACGTTCTCTCATTACAAAATAGAATTTTGTTAACTCTAGTCTTCAATTTTCCTCCTTCTGGAACTTGACCATTTCTAAGGCCATAAACTTTATACCTTATAAAGGAAGACAAAACACCAAGCAACTTAAAATTCCTGGGTGTAAACCACTTATAGCAATTCTAATACATGTTATTTGAGTGACAAAGAAGTGTGCTTATTTCAAGACTGTATATATTTGTTCTGATTTTTCCCTTAGACTTTACATAAGTTCTGATCCTTTTGATTTCTGAACAAGAAAGTATTCTTTTTATTTTTTTAGAAATCTGCATTGTCTTGAACCAGGGATCTGATTTGCAATTTCTCTAGCACCTCTGAAGTTTATGAATCTGAGATTCTGGGTAGTGCAGAGAGTTAACTGCTCAACTGCTAGGGGGGAAATGTTGGCAGTTCTACCCTATCTAGCGAATCCTCAGAAGACAGACTCAGCTGTCTGCTTCTGAAAGGTCACAGGCTTGAAAACCCTGTGGGGCAGTTCTACTCTGGACACATAACGTCACATCAGAGAGAATTGAGTTTGACAGCAGCTAACAATGTATTGCATTTAGACATTGAAACATCACTTTGGGTGTAAATTACATATTCAGCCTGTTATCTGAAAGGAGTGTCACTGAGCTAAAAACCTGTAGCAACAACTGAGTATGGACTTGACTTTATACCAGTGGCTCTGTGGGAGAATAACGGGGCTGTCTGCTCCCATAAAGATTTACAGTCCTGGAAACCCTGTACAGGGCACTGTGAGTCTACGGCAGTGGGCTTGAGCTTAATCCCCTGGGGGACAGTTTTCAGACTTAACTTGCATTTTTCAGCTGTAGTTTCATCACTGCCGAGACTGTCAATTCTACAAGAAACCGTGTGCCATTGATAGGCACTGTGGGCATCAGAGAAGTCCCAGCTATCCATTCGTGTTTTCAACTCACCAAATGTGTGGTGAGGATCCAAATGGACTGTTTGGGATTTTTCCTACCAAAAAACCCAACTCAAATCTGTTTTCAATTCAAATGTCTCTAGTCAAGTACTTACTTTAAGAAGTAAGATGCAAACTCATGAAACCTTCTTGCTAAGTTGGAGACATTAATCTCTTAGCCTGAAGAAGGAATGCTCAGTCACATGATGATGTGAGGCTATCAAGAAGAATTTAAAACCTACCCTTTATTCCCTCCAAGACTTGACCTATAGCTTAGTATTGATTTTCAGCAATCTTTAATTTGACTTTATTTATGTAATTCCTACTTTAGATTTTTCAACAAATCCAGTCCATCAACCAGTTGTATTAGAACTATCCTATGAAGAAAAAAAAAAGGCTACCGAATAAGTATATGATCTGGGTTAAGAATGACTATTTAAATTAAGAATTATAAATTAAGAAATGACACATTGAGGAAATGACACATTCCATGCAAATTTCTTCATATAAGCAAGGGAAACATTAGTAGAATATATCTCTTTGGATTGCTGTCAAGGTTAAATGTAAACTAGGGTGACATTTGAATGAATTTGCCAGTAGTGGGCTTCTGCAGGAATCAATAAGTCATTCTGATTCATTCTCCATTTCTAGAGGAAAGTATTTATTTTCTATGGACAAGGCTGAACAGAAATGGGAATCATTTGTATGAGGTGAAGTATAGCTTGCTAAAATTGCCTCCTTTTACCTTATTCCTTCTGAAGGTTTGAGCATTAGGAAGCTCGGAATTTAAGCTGCCAATATCCCAGCACATCTCCAAATTAAAAAATCTTAGAGAATCATTAAGTATTCTAATAATGTGTGCCATTCTAAGGGTAGGATGATGTCTGGGAAAGCACTTAGAAAGAAAAGCTACATGAGAACTACACCACACGTCATCTGCCAGCATATGAATACATGAAAATGTGGGCAGGAAAAATAAGATCAATTCTCTTATTTCCCCCAGCAAAAATAAATAACCAAAATACAAATCTGATAACATTAAGAGACATGGAGGAAGTTAATAATTGAGACCTAAATTTATGATTTTTTTTTCATTGATGAGCAATCCCTTATGTAAGTTAAATGGTTTACAAGAGTGAAACGTTTCCTGAGGAGTTCAGAAAATAAACTCCAGAAATTCAGATGTTCCAGTGAGACCATGTCCATTCACGTTTGCCTTACAAAGCTGGCAATGCGATTGGAATAAATGTGTGACTACAGACTTGGAAAACCATGGGTGAGCCTCTGAAACTTCAGAACCTCCTTACTAGGGACCCTTTAATGTAGCTTGGAAATGAGGGCAGTGGGGGCTCAGTGGTAGAATGCTCACCCTCCCCGTGAAAAACCCACCTTTAATTCCTACCCAAAGTGCTTCCTGGACAGCCATCATTGGATGCTGGTGTTGCTTACAGAGTTGGAAGTCTTCCCAACTAAGATGCACAAGGGAGAAAGGCCTGCCACCCTATTTCCAAAACGTCAGCCAATTGAAATCCTGTGGTTGCCATGATTTGGAGGGCAATTCAGCGACAGCTACCAACAAGGTATTAACCCTTATGAGACTAATATGTCCCTTCATTTGCTTCCTTCGGTAGGTAGTTACATTGATGTGGGACAGAGGGTCTTAGGAGTCAATTATAAAAACTCTTAGGGACAGGCCATCTGAAGGTCAAAGTCTCTCCAAGTCCTTGCAGCCCAGTGGCTTCTGGCTGCCAGTGATTCTATAGGATAGAGTAGTGCGGCACCATACGCCGTGTTTTCATTTCCTGTTGCTGCCATAACAATTTAACAGAAATTTAGTGATTTGGAGTAATAAATAAACAAAGGTATTCTCTCAAAATCTGTCAGCCAGGAGTCTGAAATACAGCTTAGGAGGAGAAAGTCAAGGCGTCATCTGAACAGATTCCTTCTGGAGGCTCTCAGAGGTCCTCTGTTTCCCCGCCTGTTTGAGCTTCCAGGAGCTGTCCTTATTCCGTGGCTCATAGCCCAACATCATAATTCCTCTTATTCGCCTGCGTTCACCCCCACCTCGCCCTCCTGTGGCCTCACTGCAGTTCTCCTACATGTTTTATTGCATGTAGAGCCTGGGAGAATGTGCTCCTTGTCTCGGGATCCTTAATTTAACCCTCTTGTCATCGGTAGATGCTGTTGAGCTGGTGCTGACTCAGAGAAATTGTGGACATGACAGGACACACTACCTTTCCTAAAATTGTTCTTACGTTTGAGTCCATTGTGGCAGCCACCGTGCCAATCCATCTCTCCAAGGGCCTTCCTCTTTTTCGCTGCTCCTTGACTTCAACAAGCCTGATATCCTTCTCCAGGGACTGGTCTCCAAAATAGTTGAGATGAAGTCTCACCAAACTTGTCTCTCAGAATCATTCCGGCTGTATTTATTCAAAGACAGACTGTTTGCTGTGTTGGCAGTCCACAGTACAATGAAGAGTCTTTGCCAACACCCTAGTTCAACGGCATCCATTTTTCTTTGATCTTCCTTAGTCAATGTACAACTTTCACAACATATGAGGCAATGGAAAACACCACGGCTTCGGTCAGGTACACCTTCGTCTTCAGAGTGACGTCCTTGCTTTTCAACACTTGAATGAGGTCTTGTACCTAATGCAATGCATCTTTGATCACTTGTCTAGCTTCCTGGGCACTGATTGCAGCTCCAAGGAAGGTGAAATACTTGACAAGGTCAATCTTTTCTCTATTTATCAATGTTATCCAATGGCCCAGTTGTGAAGATTTGGGCTTTCATGACATTGAGCTGCAATTCATACTGAAGACTGCAATCCTTGATCTTCATCAGCAAGCACTTCAAGCCCTCCCCACTTTCAGCAGGCAAGGTTTGTCATCTGTATATTGCAAGGTGTTAATAAGCCTTCTTCCAATCCTGATGCCACTTTCTTCTTTATATCAGTCAGATTCTATGATTAATTGTTCAGCATACAGATTAAACAACATGGTAACAAGATATAAATTTTTAAATGAAAAAAGGTCTAATATTGTCAAATTAGTAGTCTTTTCTTTGATTGTGATTCTAAGGAAATCACTGAATCCATTACATAAGTTTGTTTCTGTCAATTTCATTATTTTTTTCTTTTCATGTTTTGGGGTCTCTACTTTTGAGCATGATATGAGGCAAATAGTTATTTTAATTTATTATATATGAATATCCATTTGCCTCATCCCTATTCTTTAGTTGTTAAACTCATGGATTGTAATGTCTCCTCTGTTACGAATTATATTCCCTTATGTACATGATGTTTACTTTCAGGTTTGTATTTTATCTCATTAAATAATTTTGTACCAATACAAAACTACTTTAGTTACTATGTGTTTATGACAAGCCTCTGTATATGATAGGTTAAATGGTTCTGTACTGTCATTTAAAATATGCTTCTGTTCTTTTTTAATTTTCTAATGTAAATTTTAAAATTGGCATATGTTATAGAATGAACTATACTTTTCATAGTTTATTCATAGAATTCATTGACATTCAGCCACTTACTCTCATTATAACATCACTTCTTTCATTCATAAATATGATCTATTTGTCCATTTATTTACATCTTATTTTACATTCTTTACAGGACCCCTGGTGGCATAGTGCCCCTACTAACGGAGCTGCTAACCCCAAGGTCAGTGTTAGTATTCAAAGCCACCAGTGTCTTTATGGGAAAATGATGAGGTTGTCTACACCCATAAAGATTTAAATTCTTGGAAACCCAATGGGACAAATCTATCCTATATAGGTCTCTATGAATTAGAATCATACTTTGGCTTTAGTATTGACATTCTATAATGAATTTTAAATTTTTACTCCATAAATAGTATATTAATGCACATTTGTTCCTACATATCTGAAATATTATGCTAGTGTCAGGAATTTTAATTGTATTTTTCAATTGTTCCTTTTTTTAAAAACATTTTATTAGGGGCTCATACAACTCTTATCACAATCCATACATATACATACATCAATTATATAAAGCACATCTGTACATTTTTTGCCCTAATCATTTTCTTTTTATTTTTCTCCTCTTTTCTTTTTTTACATTTTATTAGGGGCTCATACAACTCTTGTCACAATCCATACATATACATACATCATTGGTATAAAGCACATCTGCACATTCCCTGCCCCAATCATTCTCAAGACATTTGCTCTCCACTTAAGCCCCTTGCATCAGGTCCTCTTTTTTTCCCCCCTCCCTCCCTGCTCCCTCCTCCCTCATGAGCCCTTGGTAATTTATACATTGTTATTTTGTCATATCTTGCCCTATCCGGAGTCTCCCTTCCCCCCTCCAATTGTTCCTTTTTAATAAAATACTATTGAAATCTGTACATGGATATTATAGCTAACATTCTTCCTGAACTCCCTCATTAATTATTTCTAACTGAAATAAGTTTATAGAGACATATAAAAGTTTCTAGATATATAAACAAAACTGTGCCATATCACCATTAAATATAATACTTTCTGTATTTAATACAGTTTATCAAGTTAAGAAAGTGTTATGCATTGAATTATGTACACCAAAAATATATTTTGAAGGTCTACACTCTATACCTATGAATGTGATTCTATTTTGAAATAGACACTTGTTATTTCAGTGATGAACTCTCCGAGTCAATTCTAAATCTAAATCCTTCTAAGGGATGTCTTACAAAATTAATAGAATGACAAGTGACACAAGCTGTGGGAAAGCAGATGTCACGTGAAGATCCTTCGGGTAGCCCAAGAAATGCCAAGGAACACATGTGGTTTCCAACACAAAAGGACCTCTTCCTTAGAGCTGAGCTCCTGATGTGCAATTCCAACCTTCAAAAAGTGAGATTCCAAAGCCTTGTTCTATAAAGCCGCCCCCTTGTAGTGTCTGTGCTACGGCAGCAACTAGTACAGAAGCTTTGCTAAGGGATGTTGACATGGGTGAGCGCTGAATTTAAATAAATGGTTCTTCCATTTGTTAGTTTAGATTATTTCCCCATTAGTTTGTTAATGAGGCAAATTACACTGCTTTTCTTTTTACGGTCTAATTCTTAATTTTGCCAGCGTTAAAGAGGGACATACTTTAAAGAGTAAATCTTTGTAATTATTGTACGGGCAACACCCCCTTATCTTTTCCCCATCCTCATCCTTACTAATGCTTTTGTTGTTTCCAGATCTCTGAATGTCATGTTTGTGTTATTATTTCTTTATTTTCCAATGTTAATCATCTATGAACTCTGCAATATATGACCATCAAGAAGTCTTGGAGGCAGAGAGGTTACCCACGTATCTGCTAACTAAAAGGTCGGTCGTTGAAACACACTAACCGCTCTACTAGAGAAGGTGTAGCAGTCTGCTCTGGCAATGATTGCAGACTTGCCATCCCTATGAGGCCGTTGTGCTCTGTCCTTTTTCATCGCTATGATTCAGAATGGACTCCATGGCAAGTTTATAGACAACCATCATTTCATTCCCAGCTGCTGTCAAGCAGATATACTGTCCCTCCCCTGTCATTTTAATAAACTTATATACTTACTTTAGTTTCTTAAAAAATTCCGTGTTTACATTATTATGACTATGCAAAAGTTATTCACAGCTGAACCATGTAATAAACCATGATCATTTATCTTTTACTGGCAGCTTTACTTCCCAGCATACTGTCTTGTTTATCATATGCTGCTTTCTATGAATTCACAATTAAGTGAAGACCAAACTCTTCACCAACTATATAAAATTACTTTTGAGATGATCAGATACAACAGGAATTCTATCGACTTTATCTTCTTTAGTGGAAGAACTCCACCCCCCACACCCCCACCCCGATTTTCAGACAGGCTTCCATCAGGACGCTTCCACACTATGCTTGATGTACCAACTCTCTCACATCTTGAATCCTAGGTGTCTCTGGGTGGCACAAAGGGCTTGCCCTCTGCTACTGACCTTCCTGTTGATGGTTTGGTCAGTACAAGAAAAAGACCTGCTGGTCTGCTTCCAGAAAGATAATAGCTCAGCAAACCATATGAAGCAGCTCCACTCTGTAACACACGGGGTCGCCGTGAGTCAGAATCAACCGGAAAAGAATGGGTTTGGGTATTTGCTTTTACATCTTCACCTGTTTTATTTTGTATTCTGAGAGATTTGCTCGACTTTATGTATTTATTTAATAGTAGTGAAAGCATTCCTTTATCCGGTCTTTTTCTTTAGTTCTTTGAAAAAAACACTAATCCCCAAGGAGTTACCTTGACCCTCAGTCTTCGAAGAGGCAATCTGCAGTACGTGTATGGAGATCCTCCCTGTTGGTTGTCTACCGAAGAGGGTTGTTACAGGCCATCCTGCAGGTTGACTGACATTTCTTGGATCCACTAGAAACAACTTGATAGTCGGATTTTTTTGCCTACTCCTATGATTGCTACTTTTTGCATCTTTGAGAAATTGGTCACTTTACTATGCAAATAAGCAAACAAACTAGACCACACAGGTTCCTATGGAGTTTATTCCTATGTGTAGCAGCCCTGCAGGCCAGGAGAGGACCATAGAACTTCCAAAGCAGTAAGTCTCTCAGGATGCCGGCTGTCCCATTTTTCTCCCATGAAGCAACTGCTGAGTTCACATTACCAACCCGTTGCCTAGTAACTGAGTGCTTAACCACTACTCAACACAGGAATCCTTGCTTTGGAAATTGTTGTTGGCCATCAAGTCAAGTCAGACTCAGCAACTTTATGTAGAGCAGAAGGAGGCACTGCCTGGTCCAGGACCCTCCCCATAATTGTCCTTATGTTTGGACACATTGTTAGAGCCACTGTGTCGATCCATCCTGTTGGGGGGCTTCTCTGTTTCACCGACCCTCTCCCAAGCACGATGTCCTTTTCCAAGGACTAGTCTCTCCTCATAATATGTTCAAAGCACATGAGATACGGTCTTGCCAGTCTTGCTTCTAAGGAGCATTCTGCCTGCACTTCTTCCAACGCTTCCTGCTGATTTGGACTCGTACCACTCAGGAATTTGAGTGACCCCTTGTGCTAGAAAACATAATCTAATTATGCTTTTTACCAAATTTTAATAGCAGAATACTATAGATGTCCATTTAATTAAGTTTATAATTATTATGCCTCTTCTCATTAATTTCTACCTACTTAATCTGGTTATTGAGAGCACTGTGTTAAATCTCTCTGTATGACAAGATTCAATTACCCTTCTGGAAATTCAAGAGTTCGGCTGGTACAGTGATTTAGCATTTGGGTGCTAATTGAAATATCAGCTATTCAAATACACAAGACACACCATGAGGGAATGATAGGTCACTACGTATCAGAACAGCAATGGATTTTTGGTTTACTTTTATCCAGAACCTTGATCAATGTTTCCTTTATAAATTGAGCTTTTAGGGATGTATGGGATCTGAATTATTGTAACTCCTTAAAAATTGTTCCTTTAATCATTATGTAATAGCTCTTGAGATAGAAAATTACATATGAATATAGTTACATGGGGTTTCTTCTTCTTGACATGAGTCAGATGTGTTATTTCCTTTCCTTTACTTGTAACCTGAGTAATTATATTTTAATGTTTCTTTAGAAACAACACATAAATAGATTTTCTTTTCACCCAATCAGAAAATCGCTAAACAAATAAAATTCATATATTTTTATTTTATTTACTTTAGATGTGTATGGATAATTGTGTGGTTTTAATGATTTCTTATTTTTTCATGTCTTAGCATTCCATGCCTTCTATGGAACAATCAAGTTTTGTTTATTTGCCTTTCTTCCCTCTAATGATTTGGAATGCTTGGCATAAAAAGCAATCTCAGAAGGATTTTTCCTGCCTGGGATGACTGATGCTGAAAAGCCAGGGGAAATTAGATTGCCACTCCACAATGGGCCAATCAGATTGTTGTTTGCTACCCAGCATAGTTTCGTGGAAGCTTCTTAATATTTTCATGTCAAATAGTAAAAGTTCCTAAAAACAAAAAGCAAATCAGATCCTGTCAAGTGATTTCAACTCAAGGCCAACTGGGAAGAGAATTGCATTCCACAGGGTTTCCTGGCTGTGACCTATTGGGAACAGATTTCTGAGTCTTCTCAGGCACTCTAAGTAGGTTCCAACCTTCCATTGCTTACCTGTTAGCACAATCCAGATGTGGTCCCTGAAAACAGAAAGCAAATAAAAAATGGGGGGGGGTGGAGCCGGTACCACTCTTTAGAAATAAAATTGTAATTAATCCAACAGGTAAACACCCCAACCATCTTCTCCTCCATTATATTCTTATGCCCCCCTGATACTCTTAATACAAATACAATTTTAGCTTCACATCTCTCATCTTTCTTTATCTCACAGTGCTAAAGCCTGGGTATACTTTATATATATATGTTTTCTCATAACATAGTCTTTAGCTATTTATAAAATGAATATTTAGCCTATTATTATATTTAAATTTTTAAATCTAATTTATTTTTTTCAGTTTGAGACGTTCAACTTTGTTTCCGTTTTCATGTTCGTTTTGTTTATCTTCTGCCTTGTTCTTATGTTTCCTGGTCATTCCTTTTCACTTGTTAGCAATTTGAAAGATACTAATTATGTAGTTTAAAGTGATTATTTTGTCTGTGGAATTTCTTAAGTTATTTTTCTGTACTCACTTTAAATAAAGTGTTGTAAAATATTTTAAGGTAAATAAATATGAAGCAGGAATTGTTTCTCCTTACAGTCTGGATTATGGAACAAATCCTCCAAAAGTTTTAATTTCTCAATTTTGCAGAATAAAAAAGCATGGACTTAATCAAAGGATAACACATTCTTGGAGTCTACCATTAAATATAAGGCACATTATTTTTATTATGTACTAATATTATACTGTAGCTCAAATTTTCACCGCATGTTTCATTGAGTGAATTCTTTTGCCAATTACCAGTGAAAGCTCAGTTGTACTCCAGTGCATAAGAAAACAGAAATCAATAAGAACAATATAATGTTACCGATGTTATTAAGTATTCCTTCTCAAATAGCTATTTCATCATGACTAAAGTAGGAGCCTTGGTTACTCATTGGGCTGCTAACTGAAAGGTCAGCTGTTCAAAACTGTCAGCCGCTCTGCGAAAGGAAGATAAGCTTTTCAGCTCCCTTAAGAATTTTAGTTATGTTTTCCTGTTTTTTTGCTATATGAAACCAAGAATTGATGAACTTATAGAGACAGCAAATAGAGTAATGGTTCCTGGGGGAACAGTAAAGGAGGGTATAAAAAGGCATTGATATCAAGGAATTCAAGAAGGAAGAGAATGTTTTGAAACTGATTGTGGTAGCAATTGTATAATATTGCTTGATGTGATTGAACTGGAATGATATGATATCTGTATCAGCCTGAACTAAAATGATTTTGGAGAAAGAAAAAAAGAGAGAGAGTTACAGTCTCAGGAATGCACAGGGTAGTTCTTCTCTGTTCCAAAGGATTTCCCACCTTGAAGTGGAATTGATTTGATGGCAGTAGAGTGGATTATGCATTGGGTTACTAACCTTAAAGTCACCAATTCCCACCCACCAGAGCACCAAGGGACCAAGATGCAGCTTTCTTCTCCTGTGAAGATTTATGCCCTCGGCAGCCCAAAGGGCAGTCCTATTCTGCCCTGGAGGGTTGCTATGAGTTAGAATTGAGTGAGTCTGTTTGGATTTTGAAGTAGGAGATGGTTGATAGATCAGGCAGAGAGGAGAGCACCTTTAAAGGCACAAAGGCCCGGAAGCATGGCACTTCCTGGGAACAGGGAAGAGTGTCACACCGTGGGACGGCAAAAGGAGAGATGTGAATGGAAGAAGTTGTGACTGAGGGTGGAAAGATCAGCTACAGAGACATTAGAAAGGCTTCCTATAAAAATAGAGGACGAACAACTGATTGAAATGTTACTTTTTTAGATAAAAATGTGATTCTTAGAAAGTAAATGTTAAGTAATTTCATTTTATATGCTACTTTTTGATGGACTAAAGTATTCCAAACATAAAGGAAATATATAAGTAACATACTTTTGTGATGAAAATGGGAATTTCTGATTTAACACTTGTTCTTCCTTTTAGGAAAGAATAGAAGTAAGCTTACATGGTTTTTCGCTTGGCCACTGCCCATGAAGGGAAGCTGAAAAGAAAGGATGGGGCAGTTAGGATACACTGGACAAGTCCAGTCTAGTCAGTAAAGATGTAGAGGGCTAGGCAGAAGAGAATAAAAATACTGCTAAAGAACATTGCTAAATATCCTTCTTAAGAGTACGGGAGGGTTGGAAAATGCCTGTGCTTTTGAAGAACAAGCACTAGACATTTATATTTATAATAAACTTGTGAGCTATATGCCACCATTTTTGAAAGAAAACTAGATTTTATATTTATAGTAAGCAAAGCAGAAATAGAATAAACAAAATGCTATGACTGTCTGAACCAATGAATGCTAAATCTGGCTGTCGCATCAACATCATCCAAGGAGCGTTTTAAAACTGTAAATGTCTAAAGCTAACCAAAAAAGATTAGATTTCTCTAGGACTTTTTTTTAAGTTACATGGTGTCAAATTATTATTCTGTCTATGTAGCTAAGCCAGCATGCCTCAGCAAACATATAATTATAAAATGCAGATTCAATGTTCCTTGATTATATTTTCCGTTCACTTTAAAATTATGTTACCAGTAGTCATTAATTTTAAATAATACCTCTTCTCTTAAAAATTAAAATTAATGGCTACTGAGTTATGCTTCCAAGTATTAAAAAAGTTACTATAAATGTTCTCAAAAATTTAATCTCATTTGTTTAATTGTAAACATTTTGTATGATGATAAAGATAAAATTTTAAATTAGTGCAGAAGGATTAGATTACTTAATGAATTGCGTTTAAAAATTACATAACTAAGATATTGCCATTGACTCTATTCAGAGTGGAACTGTCCATATATTTATTTGAAACTTTTTTGTATTGATATAGTTAGTTTATTGTGCCAACCTGGTCGATAAACACATGTGGGGTTAATTAAAGGGTGGAGGAATAAATGGTTCAGTGAGCCTCACCTTTCTAGTTCTCGGGTCTCTTGCTTTGTGATGGTCGGACCAGTTCCCTGTTTTAGCTGGCAAGGCTCACTTCCTGCAAGACATTCCTGAGGAGAAGCCACATGGACCTACTCCAATGCAGCCCTGGGTGCTGGAGCAGCCATGTGGAAACTCCTGCCAGCGCTGAGATTCTTACACATTCACTGACTCAACTTTCCTCCTGCAGTTGGCATCATTGTGTCTGTTTTGTGAGATGGAGGAAGATTTTGTGGACTAGTGTTGGACAAAGGGCTAATGGGTTAATGTTGGACTTGTGGGCTTGGGCAGCACTGGGTTGGGATGTTAACCCAACCTTTATATAAAACTCTCTCTTATATATGCGTTTCTGTGTATTTGTTTCTTTAAAGTACCCAGACTAACACATCTATACATAGGGTTTTCATACTGTGCATTTTCTAAATTATAGAATTATCAACATTGCAAATATATATGTATACAGACACATATATAATTTACATTTATGTGTGATATATACATGCGTAATATGTATACATATGCATATACACATAACACTTATGTGTAATATGCATACATATATTTATATTATAATATTTTAATAATATTGTATTCCATTTATCTCCCAACTGTGTATATATTTGACAGAAATATTATAGATTGCATCTGTAGGCTTTTTTAATAAGCATTATATTCCTATAATATAAAATGCATCACTAACAAAGGATATACATAAAAGTAAGTATATGTAATATATTCATGGAGTTTTATTATTTAAATTATCATTAATGTTTTATATATTTACTGTAGTAATAGAGAGATAGAAAAAGTATAAGTATAATAAATCCCCCCAAAATTTATGCTCATTATAAGAAGTTGTAAACCTTAAAAAGTAGAAAAAGAAACTATAAATACGTTCCCCTAAAATAACTACATTTAACATTTTGTTATTGTTCCATTTCTGTGATATCCGACACCTGTGAATGTGTGTATAAGTAAAAATAAATACATATTTTTGCACATATACTTTTGGAATCAATTGTAACAGTATGTTATTCACTGTTTTTATTTTTTCTTCATTGGGGACTCTTAAAGCTCTTTTCACAATCCATACATATATCCATTGTGTCAAACACATCAATGCATATGTTATCATCATCTTTTTCAAAACATTTTCTTTCTACTTGAACCCTTGGTATCAGATCCTCCTTTTTTTCCCTCATTCCCCCAACCTCCCTCCCCCATGTCTCCTTGATAATTTATAAATTCTTCTTCTTCTTCTTTTTTCATGTTTTACCCCAACCACTGTCTCCCTTCACCCACTTTTCTGCTGTCTGTCCCCCTGGGAGGGAGGTCATATGTCAATTATTGTAATTGGATCCCCCTTACTCCTTCACACCTTCCCTTACCCTCCTAGTATCGCTACTACCCTTATTGGCCCTGAGGGATTTAGCTGCTCTCGCTTCACTATGTTGCGAACTCTTTTCTGAACCAGTATACATGTTCTAGTCTAGGCAGATTTGTAAAATAGAATTGGGATCATGATAGGGGGCTGAGGGGGGAGGGAATATTACAGAACTAGAGGAAGGTTGTGTGTTTCATCGGTGCTGTACTTCACTCTGACTGGCTCCTCTCTTCCTTGTGGCCCTTCTGACAGGGGTATCCAATTGACTACTGATGGACTTTGGGCCTCCACTCAAGTACTCCCTCAATGCAAGAACAATCTGTTCTACAACATGATACTCTGTGAAGTTCACCTTCCTTGACACAACTGCTGAAGACAAAATGGGTGCATAAGCAAATGTGGTGAAGAAAGGTGATGGTGCCCAGCTTTCAAAAGAGATAGTGTCTGGGGTCTAAAGGATTGAAGATAAACAAGTGGCCATCTAGCTGAGAAGCAGCAAAGCCCACGTGGAAGAAACACAGAGCCTGTATGATCATGAGGTGTCGATGGGATCAGGTATAGGGCATCAAAGACCCAAAACAAAACAAAAAATCATATCAATGGGAATGAAGGAGAAGGCAGAGTGGATGCCCAAAGCCCATATTCACTACTTTTAAACTAAAAACACCTTTTATGGTTGTAGGTGAATATAATACAAAAAATTATTGAAATAAATTGTGCATAATCTGTCTATTTTAGTCCATATTCTTAGCATATATAATACATAATTATGTATATGTGAGCAAAAACATCTAGAAAACTATAGAAACTTTTAAAAAACAAGTATCACAATGAGTTTCTAGAAATAACCTCCATTTGGGTCTCTACATTTCTGAAGATGGGGTTTGTATCACTCAGACCTTTCCCTGATGAGTTCCTCACACTTCAATTTTCATCCCCACAAAATAGCTTGTCTTTCCATCGTTCAGGGACTCCATTTATGGTCTTTGGGTTTGGGGAACAAGAAGTCTGAAAGGGCAAGGCAGGGTTTGAAAGGAAATGGGGTAAGGTTTCCCAGTCGAATTCTCATAGCATGGCCCTCTAACCCTCAAACGATGAACAGGTACATTGTTGTTATGGGGGGAACTCTCTTCAGCTTTCACTCACCAAAGTTTCCATTTTCTTAACACCTCTTCATAAATATGCTTCTGTGAGTATTTTCTGGTCTTTAAGAAACTCTATCATAATAACCTTTTAGAATCACAAATGCAAAAAAAATAATCATCTAACTTTTTGATCTCCCTGCTTTGAATTTAACTGGCCTAAAAAAATTCACTCAGAAGCCCACCATTTTAAGGCACTTAACCAAGTGTGTTCCTGAGAGAACTTCTCTGCATCATTCCATGATCACAAAAACATATTTAGACATTATTTATTTGTAATAAACCCGTACATAAATAAACTGGAACCTTAGTAGTAATACTTTCAGAATTTTCTGTCCTCTGTACCCAATACCATTGAGTCAATTGAGTAGAACTGCTCGTGAGGTTCCTGAGACGACACATCTTTCAAGAGCGGACAGTCTCATCTTTCCTTCATGGAGTAGTTGGTGGGTTTGCACTGACAACTTTCTGGTTAGGGCCCAGTCAGTAACTCACTGAGTCTCAGGGCTCATTCCAGTAGTTATAGGTTAATTAACTTGATGTTAGTAGATATATGCTCCAAATATAAAGTTTTTAAAATATTCTTTTGACCAGCAATACACTTGAAATCACTTAACCAATACCAGAATTTTGAACAATTTGTTCCTTAAGTAATAAATTTTCATGTGAAATAGTAAGTAATATATTCCTACCACTAAGAATTTACACTTTTAGTAGTCTAACCCTTACTCTTAAAAAGATACTAAATGTCATCCTTCAAAACAAGTGCTGTTGGGTACCAACGAGCGCTTCGTCAACAGAGTAAGGAGTCATTTGGCAGGGTCAACTTTTTGATGTTTCATACTCACATTTTGAGGTAGGAATTAAATAAGATGTTTTTACAGAGAAGGAATCGATTTCACTGTGAATTAGTTCTTTAATTTTAGTAGTTACATTGTGTCTATCAAAGCAATCAAACAGGGGAAATTAAGTATAGTAAGTGATTTATAATCTAACTATAACTTCTGGTGAGGTGGCTTTGTTGCAATATATGAATGCTAGCCTCACATATTGAATAAGAGAGATGGTAGGGTATTGTCCTTGGCTTGGGGACTATATCAGCTTGATAAAGAAGGAATATATCTTTATTTCCCCAATCATTACATCTTGACCATTAATTTCATTCCAAATGTAATCATCTTTACCACATCTTATGGAAAATGAGATCCTCATTTCTGACTTGTGCAGCTTTTTAAAACTCCCCAATATTGTGAACTCTTGTTTTCTGTTTATCTTCACAAGTACTATTTTCCTTAGCTCTCATGCCCTTAGACGTTTAGACACTGACTTTAAACTCACATTTGGTAATACACTGCCACCTCCCATACCTGACACCTCCCACGCCACCTTCACACCCTGCCCATAACCCCACTTGCAGGTGTTTCTTCTGTCTTTCTGATCTGAAATACCCTCAAAAGTTATCAATAACAGAATGCCTGGTAATTTTCCCTAGTACCTGCTTCATTGAGCTGTACACAATAAGAATTTCATGTATGCATTTAATTATTTGTTCAAGGATACTACATATATATGAGTAGACATATTAGTTACTGTATTGTAGACTTAAATGCCTTTTTTTAAAAAAATACCTCTTTAGTGTCTTCTTAAGGAAACACAAGTAAGTATTCAATCCTTTTTATCATAATTTATCTTTATAAATATTCCAGTTCTAAAATGATTTGATTCTTATTTGGAGAAGACATAAATTTCAACCCCACCAAACCATATTATCCTTTTCCATCACGATTTCCCCCTCTTTTATAGAACCAGAATGGATTACTCAAAAGAAATGAGGGAATCTGTATTACTGAGTAAGTCCTAGATCTCCGTGACTTTACAAATGTTTATCCGTCGTGCTATGTGCACATGCTTTAGCCGGAGCACGGTGTGGGATGAGGAGATAGCCCTGCTCCACAGTTACTCCGGGACCTAGGCCAGAAGAGGCTCTATTATCTCAAAACTTTGCAGGCCAAAAGAGGTTTTCATGCCATGCTTCAGTTCAGAAATGAGTCCGATCCCTTGCACTCTCCATTCGTGACTAAACTTTGCTATTACTACCCCCCACCCCCTCATCCCCACGCAACCCCAAACCAGAAAGCTCAGTCATCGAGTCAATTCCAATTCATAGCAATTCACAGGATCGCCCTGCTCCTGTGGGTTTCCAAGAATGTAACTCTTCATAGGAGTACAAAGCCTCATCTTTCGTCAAGGCAAAGGCGCAGCGAAATGAAGGACATATGGCTAGTTAGTGTTTCGTAAATGCATCCACTGTGAGAACAAATATGCTGTTCATCTTGTCGTTATCAATAGAGAATCTTGGTCTTGGTGTATGTCATGTACCTGTGTAATGTTTCTGAAATCAGTCCTAGGTTTTTAAATGCTCACAGATTCAAGTTTCAGTAATGCGACCCTTGCTCGACGTCAATTAGCATACTTTCATGCAGCCATTTTCATTATGATGTTGCATTTCATGCTCAGAAAACAACAACCCTTCATTTCCCTTTCAAAAACAAGCCCTAGTGGGGCTGTAGGCAAAGCATTGGACTGCCATCCCAAAGATGTGTGGTTCAAAGCCACCAGGAGCCCCATAGCAGAAAGATGAGGCTATCAGACCCCTTAAAGATTTACAGTCTTAAAAACTCGAAGGAGAAGTTCTACTCTGTCCGATAAGGTTGTTATGAGTCAGAATCAACTAAATTGCAATGAGTTTGGTTTGGGGTTTCTTTTTTTTCCTCCCCCCAAACTGGCTCTGTTGTCATTCTGAGATCTCGTAGAAGCATTGCAATCTTAACAGATTCAGCAGAAGCATTCCTGACGCTTTGCTTTCCTCTTCCTGTTAGAACGGGGTCCTTGGGAGGGTTCTACTTGAACTTCTTCTTGGTCTCTTCCCTTTATTATTCCTTACAGGAACTGACTGTAAATGGGCTCCCCCCTCAATGATTGGTCATCTTTCTCCATTCTGTTAACTAATTACTTGGGGGACATGACTACACTTTAGAACCACCTGGCAAGGTTGTACCAATGATTTTCAAAGGATGTTCCAGGTTCTGGGAACGTAAGGGTCAGGCGATTGTCTTGAGGTGTAGGCAGAGTATTAGAAGAGGTCTCATCCAGGAAGAGGTCTCATGAGAAGACCACCAGAGACACATGGTGAAAAAGTGAAGATGAGTTGGTTTTAGCAAAATAAAGAAGTACATCTCTTACTTCTAAAGGGTGGGGAAGGAAAGATGGCAAGTCTTTGTGTTAAAAGAAGTCCCTCTGGTTTGCCTGTGGTATCGAAAGATAAAAACATCAAAAGTAATCTTTGACGGTATATTGGAAAGAGAAGAAATGGAGCATCCCTCCATCACAATATTTTTTTACAGCCCCGGCCTTACCCTCCATCATCATATTTATTCAATATTACTCTGTGTCCACATATCTAAACAAGAGGGCTTCAAAAAAACTGCAGGAAAATTACATTATCTTTTCATTTCAGTTTTCCCCACAAACATTTGATGTACCCTAGTACATTATATTTTCATCAAGTAGAAAGAAACATGTCAATTTCAAATAGTAAAATAATCTGACTGAAGCTTAAAAGAATGAAGTTACACTTTATCATATTTTTAATACTTCATATTCTTGCATTCTACTGAAACCAATCCTAAAAGCATCTCTAGGTGGTAAGGTGGAGCACTGGTGGTATAGCAGCTACATGTTGGGCCGTGACTTACTGGTCTTTCTCTCCCCTAGCAGTCTCAGAATCATGAGCAGGTCGCTATGAGTCAGCACTGAGTTGATGGCAGGGAGAGTTGAGGTGGCCTAGCAGGAGTCGGCTGGTTCATGTTTCTCTTTGTTTCCTCCTTTCACTGCCTAGATTACCACTTCCTTTAGGTGCCTCCTGGGCTAACCTGCCATTTCATTTATTTGAACTAAAATTTTCTACATTTGGGTCTGTTTTGAAAAGTAGGCATAATGATGATGCCTATACCTGTTGAAAGAATTAAATGAGTTAGTATACATGGTGTACCTGTTACTTGTGCTTGTTCTATTTATAACACCCTGAAGCACTCTTTTTTCTTTTTTTCCCTTTACCCCACCATCACTACTGTATAACCCTCACAGAGAACCCCTTATTCAATTTGCTGCCCCTATAGTTTCACCAATCCTGGGTTTCATATCTCAAAAAGCACATAACACAGTTTTAAGAGGGTGACCTCCATTGACATAACACCTCTGAGATACACTCTAATACGAATGAACAAAAACAATAAAACAATGCAAACCAAAAATACAGAAAATTTTGGAAACCAGATCAGGTGCAGCCTAAGAGTTGTAAGTGTTCAGGGCAGGTTTTAGCCCATGATCTTCTAGATTCCTCTCTCCCAAACACTCTGTTTAGTGACCGCGTTCCTCCCGTCCCTCAATCAGATAGGGGAGTTCTCCGGGGGCTTATTTCCTGTGTAGTTCCACACATGAACCTGGGGTTCTCACTGTCATCTATCGCCTTCTGCACACTGGATTCTCACAATTTAGGATCTGATACTGATCCCTCCTTCAGCTTCGGATTATATGGATTCCAATTTTATCAGGGCTGGCTCCTTCTTTTCATCTCTGCTTACATGTCACTCCCTCAGAGAATCTCACGTAGCTTTATCTTCTTCGTAATTCTCTAGTGCTTCATTCCTTGGGGGAGGGAGTTTAAATTCTTGTAGGGTTTTGGCCTGCAGGTAAACCCTAATTCATGGATACAGGGTGCATATCAGAGTAGAATTATCTTCCGTAGGACGTTCAATGACTGGTTATTCAGGAGTAGATCATGAAGACCTTTTTTTCTGAGGTGTCTCTGGGTCAGTCTCAACCTGCAGTCTTTCGGTTGGCAGCTAAGAGCATTGGCTGTGTGCACTACCATGTGTGGGAGTCACTCCTAATATCCCAAGTAATTAAAAGTATGCTTTCTTTTTAAGGTATGTTTGCTGCCTACTCCCACCAGGATGGATGCCCAAGGACAGCTGCTCTAACTGGCTCAACACAAGTACACGAAGACCTCAGGGCCTGACCCATGGTAGTTAGGCAGGCACTAGATATTTGTTGAATGAATGGATGTCTCCCATTCAGCTACATGACCTTGAAGAATTTTCAAAACATGCTATGGTTTACTTGAGTGTTTTCTTCTAGAACATCAGAGAAGGCATAAATGGGATAAAATGAGAACTTAGAAATACACTGTGGTAGGTAGTTTAATGGCATCCACAGATAGAGTTCATGAAATTTTTGAATATGCTAATTTTGCTGAGGTAATGAAGTAGCAGACCTTAAAATGGGGAGATTTCCCTATTATCCAGGTGAGCCGAATCAAGTCAGGTAAAGCCTGACAGGCAGAAAGTGTTCTCATACTGGCTGTAAAGGGAGACAAAGTAAAGGAAATCAGGAGAGATGTGGCAGAAGCAGAAGTTGGAGAGAGTTAAGCGGAAGGCTGACTGAATCCACTATACCGAGAGAGCAGTTATATGGGAAACCTGAGAATGCAGGTAGCTAGCCTCGAGGTGCAATAGAAACAGGGCCTCAGTCCTAACATGAAACAGAACTCCATCAATAATTTGAATAAGGAAATTTATTCCCAGGGCCACCAAAAAGTATCACAGCCTGCCCTGCATCTGGGTTTAGCCTTAACGATATCACAAGCAGAGGATACACCAAGCCACAGTGTGAATTATGTGAAGAGTGACATCATAGCTGGCTGTTTTATTTATTTTTTTAAAGTAATTTTATTGGGGGCTCTTACGGTTCTGATAAAAATCCATGAATTGCATCAAGCTTATTTGCACATACGTTGCCATCATCATTTTTTAAACATATACTTTCTTTTTGAGCCCCTGGTATCAGCTCCGATTTTTTTTCCTTCCTAACCCCCCACCGCATGCCCTTGGTAAATTATAAATTATTATTATTTTCATATCCTATAATGACCACTGTCTCCCTTCACCTACGTGTCTGTCATTCATCCTCCTGAGAGCGGGGGAAGGTTATGTGTTGATCATTGTGATCGGTTTCCCCTGCCTCCCTTCTACCCCTCCCTTTCCCCCTCTCCTCCTGGTATCACAACTCCCATTTCTGTTCTCAAGGGGTTGATCTGACCTAGATTCCATGTGTCATGGCCTCTTATCTGTGCCAGTGTACATGCTCCGGTCTAACCAGAACTGAAAGGCAGGCCTGGGATCATAATAGTGGGGCTGAGGAAGCCTCAAAGAACCAGAGGACTAGTGTGTGCTTCATCAGTGCTATTCTGCGCCCTGGTCGACCCCGTCCTTCCTTGTGGCCCTTCTGTGAGAGGATGTCCTATTTTCTACAGGTGAGTTTGGAGTCTTTGCTCCAACCCCTCTTGTTCTCAATAGTATCTTTTATTTGGGGGGGGGGGGGGGCTCTCCTAGTGCCTGTTACCTGATTCCATCAGCATCTCATGGTCACATAGGCTGGTGTGCTTCTTTGGCTGTTGTTTCAAGCCATAAAGTATGTGGTCGTTTATTAAGGCAGCAGCAAGAAACAAACACACCACTTCTCCCTTCCTTAGTGCTGTGGTTCTCTGAGTTGGTTCTGACTCTTACCAACTCTGTGTACAACAGCATGTAACACTCCTAGCCCGGCATCATTGCAAGATTGTTAACACGTTTGAAACTTTGTTGTAACCACTGTGTCCTTCCATGTCCTTGAGGGTTTCCTCTTTTTGCTGATCTTCTACTTTACAGCACACCTTTCTTTAAGAACTAGTTCCTCCTGAGACCATTCAAAGTACATGAGACTAAGTATCACCATACTTTCTTCTAAGAAGCAATCTAGCCGTACTTCTTCCAAGACAGATTTGTTCGTGCTTCTGAAAGTCCTTGGTGTATTCAATATTTTCTGCCACCATCATCACTGACCCGCATCAATTTTCCTGCAGTCTTCCTTCGTCACTGTGCAGCTTTCAAATCCATTCGAAAGTTCTATTGAAAGAACGGGACATGAAGTAGTTAACACTACTGAAGCCTGGGTCCAGCTGACCTTAATCCTGAAACTGACATCTACTTGTAAGCAATGAAAGAGATCCTGTACAGCCAGTATGTCACTTGACTTCTAGATGGCTTCTTCCACAGGTGCTTCTTGTGGGTCCGTGCAAATTGAAATCCTTGATAACGTCAATCGCTTCTCCATTGACCAAAATGTTGTTGATTGGTCCAGCTGTGAGAATTTGGTTTTCTTTATGTTGAGGTGTAATCGATACTGAAAACTGTTCTTTGACCTTTGTCAGTAAGTACGTTGAGCCCCCTTCACTTTCAACATGTGCAAAATTGTGTTATTGGCCTATCTTGGGTTCTTAAGAAGCCTTCCTCGAACCCTGATGCTGAGTTCTTCTTCACATAATTCAGCTCCTGCAATCATTTGTTTACCATGCAGATGGAATGCACACCTTTCTGAGTTTAAAATGTTCAGTATCCCCTTGTTTTGTTCAAATAACTGACACAGATCTATGTACAGGTTCTTCATGAGCATAATTAAGCATTATGGAATTCCCATTCCCTGAAATGTTATTTATAACGTGTTATGATCCACACAGTCAAATACCTTTGCATAGGCAACAAAACATAACACCTTTCTGGCAATCTCTGCTTTCAGCCACAATCCATCTGACATCAGCAACGTACGACATCCTTCGTGTTACCTCCTCTTCAGAATCCAGAGGAATTGTCTGGTAGTTTCCTCCCTATGTGCTGATGCAACGCCTTCTTCATTATCTTACGCATTTTTCTTACATTTGATATTAATAATGCTTTTGACAACGTCTGCACTTTGTTAAATAAATTGGAATGGGTGTAAATGTGATTTCTTAATCTAGTCGGTTGTGTTCGAATTTTTGCATAGACAAGTGAACACGGCCACGTGAGCACCTGCTAAGTGCTGTATTCTTTAGTTTAAGTATCTCAGTTGGTATTCCATCAAATCCTGAAGCCTGTTTTTCATCAATGTTTTAAGTGGAGCTTTGACTTCTTCCTTTAATATCACTGACTCTTGACCCTATGCTACCTCGTGAAATTATTGAACATTACCCAACTCTTGTCAGTACAGCGGCTCTGGTATTCCATCCTTCTTCCGTCTTCTTTTGATGCTTTCGACATGAAAATCTTGCTCAGAGAATTCATCGGTATTTCAACTTTACACTTGAAGTTTATCTTCAGCTAGTTCAGCTGGCGAAATAACTTGGTGAAGTTTGCTTTAAAATGATAAGAGAAGAAGAAAGACCCAAGACTGGAGAATAACAACAGAAACCCAAAGGAGCCCTTGGAATAAGCCACCGTGGTTTGTTTAGATTCCTGAAAGCTCCCGATGAAAATGTGCTGGTAGCAGCAGTGAGTGAATGTTCTTTCCTTCTGCATAGGTGTCTGTCCATTCTGTCATTTGAGTTAGGACAAAATGATCATCCTGAGTTTTTTTACCAGATGCAAATCCATCATGACATTCAGTAACTTTTAATGAGCTTTCTGTCTGGTTGGTGATTACTAATTGGGAGGGGAGCACAGAATAGTTAATGCCACACTAAATACTGGATATTAAAAATTAAAGAAATAAAGAAGGAATTTAAGACCCCACCTCTTCGAATCAAGCTATCAGCCTAGGACCCAAGTGTTTAGTACACATTCAAGTGTGCGCAAATGCTGAGACATAACCCATTAACAACTTTAAAGTGACCTTTTCCACACTGTAATATATGTTAAGGTAAAATGTGTTTTTAACATAAGGTATACACATAAAATGATGATTTTTTTCTTTCTGTCCCCCAACATTGCTTTTCAAACTAGAATAGTTTATAAAAAATGAAATATGTTTAGCTTTTAAAAGTAATATAGTAAACAGATACTGGTGAGCTACCTAAGCAAAAACAAACAAACTCACTGCCCTCAAGTCGATTCCAACTCACAGAAAACCTATAGGGCAAGTGTGAACTTCCCTTGTGGGTTTTGAGACTGAAATTCTTTATGGGAGTAGACCCCTTATCTTTCTCCCACAAAGTGGCTGGGGGTTTTGAACCGCTAAGCTCTCCGTTAGCATTCCAAGGCATAACCACTATTCCCCAGGTTCCTTACATAAGGAAAGGCACAGCTGAAATGGATGTACTCAGGAAGGACCTTACCAGGAAGGACCTCTCCAGGACCATTGGGTGAATTCCTGAATCGACCAGGGAAAGAGGCACAGCTCATCAGAATTCAGGCTTAGAAAAAGGGGTATTTGAGTTTGTCTTTGGGAGAACAAAGATTTTCCCTTGAAGGGAAACAAATGTAAGTCACATCTCTAGCGCACAGTAATTGTATTTCGTTTTTGTTACAAATTTGAAATTATCCAAAAACGTGTCATGGATACGGCGTGTCTCTATGCCAGCAAAATATTTCGGAAGGACGCCATGGTGAAAACTTCGGTGATGAAAGCACTGCAACACCTGTCTGCAGAGTGTTGAGCTGTCCTGCAGCTCTGGGTGAGTTCATTCCCTGGTTCTGTATCGAGGCTTGGCATCAACAAAAGAGATGCCAAACACATTCAGAAAATACTCCCTATCCAGATATACTCAAGATTCAAAGAGATCCAGACAGTATGGGATGTCGGGCAAAGCAAACACAATTAAATTTGACTGCAACAAATGCGAAGTTCTGCACGATATGAAGAACGTTGTGCACCGAGTTAAACAAACCCTATGCGGCAGTAGGAAAAACAAGATCTGTTGAAACTAGGAACCATGGAAAGAGAGACTTGCCAAAAGTAAGATTCTGAATTGAAGCTACCAAATGGGAAAAACGAAGCAAGACAAGAACTTACAGGCGCTGGCATGACTTAATCTCTGCGTCTATCCTCACCTCCAGCTCCCTAGCTTTGGGTAAAGAGAGATCAGCAAAGAATCTCATTTGTCTTTATTTGTAGCAAACCAATAACATAGTAAGGGATGGATGAGCCTGCCCATCACCCCAGATTCCAGAGGGCACCACAAAGCTTCCAAGCCCAAATAGACTGCGCTCTCAGCATCATGAGAGTTGGAAGGAACGGCAGATACTTCCATCTGGACAGTGGAGTGTCTTCCACATGCTCCAAGTTATCCCTTCTCACTTCCCTGTTTGACTGCTAAGCTCCACGCAAACGGGACTGCTTGGCTGCTCAGACCCTTCCTGAGCTCTCCCACCTGTAAACCTGATATTCTTCCAGGAAGTCTCTTTCTGCTTTGGCAACCTGTGCCGACTTTAAGGTAGTTTACAAATGCCGCTTCTGGATGGAGATTCGTGGTATCCTTCCAGAAAGACTTCTCGTATTACAATCCCAAATGCAAGCCCCGCTTTAATTCTTGAATGGATGTGGCAATTATCTATCTCTGCCCTTTATGACATTAATCATGTTCTTTCCCTGTAAAGGATGAAGGTGTCTTTGCCCAGAAGCTTTATAAACAATGAGACCCAGTGTTCCTCCTTCGATTCACACCGTAAATGACTCTCTCAGTCTCTGTCTAATCTAAGTCCCATTTTTCAGTTGCTTTGTAAATTGCTTACCACAAAAGAAACGACCCCTGGCTTATCCAGCGGGCCTAAAACATTTGTTTGCTCTGACAGGAAGCTTTTCTTCTCCTACCTGAGCAGAGAGTGATCATCCTTCCCTGGTATCACACCTTCACCTTCATGCTGCTATTGTCCCCCAGGGGTCACCCCGGCCATTCCAACTCAGAGTGGATCCATGCTGGCAGAGGAGAAAGGACAGTGGCCTTCCAACACCTTTGAAAGGAACCAGAACTTTCTTAAGAGGCACCCTCTATTGTCTTTGAACAACCAACTTGTAGTTCAGTAGCGGGCGCTTAACAATGTGTGGCATCCCCAAATTCCTAAGGGGTAGATGTTATAGGGCAGGTATCCTCTGCTTCTGGAAAATTCACTTTACACCACCCCACTTTTATAAAAGACATCAGTACCCGGTTTTGCTAACCGAAAGAAATCTCAAGAGGATTTTTGCTTTTATGAACAAAGACAAAAACTGCAACTAAAGTTCCTTTTGCTTTGCAGCAAGCCCGCCGAGAGGCCGCATGCAGCCTGGGCAGCAAGAGTGGCATTGCCAGGCTTTGTGTGGCGGCTGGGAACGATAGTGAATGCAGAGGAACCCTGGCGGCGCGGTGATCATGAGTTGGGCTGATACCCTCTAGAGCGGCCACTGTAAACCACCGGCCTGTCTGGGGAGGAAGATGAGGCTTTCTGCTCCCATCGAGAGTTACAGTCTCGGAAATCCTCCTGGGCAGGTCTATCCTGGCCTACAGGGTCATGAGAAGCAGGAAATGACTCAATGGCAATGGTTGTTAATTTTGGACAATTTCTACTTCGATAGCTGTACATTTACCATTCCTTCTTGAACTCTATATTCGTGATATTTGAGGGGTTTTGTGTTATTTAGTAGCATCTGGGATCTCTCAAGGCTCCTAGCTACTGAATCAATGCTGATCCACAGCTGCCCTTGCAAATTTCTGAGACTATAACTCTTTACAGGAGTAGAAAGCCTTCTCTCTTTCCCTTGGTGGTTTTGAACTATTGACCTTGTGTTTAGCAGCCCAACGAGTAACCGCTATGTCACCAGGGTCTGGGAACGTTAAAATTTTTCCAAATAACTTAGTGGTAATTTCTCATTAACTCTGTACTGTTTTGTATTACAAAAACAGTCACAGAAGTGCTACACAGGAATGCTATTAGGTATTAGAGGAAACCTGTACTGCAGCTGCCATGTTCCCTCAATTACCAAATGCTGAATTATAAAACGTCAATAATTTATAAATAGAATATAAACGCAAATGCTTTGTCAACACTTAACATTGGTTGCAATGATACTGAAAGTTATAAAATATTTTAAAATATGCATCTGATGGTCAAAAATTATTAAAATATGTGCCCTATGCAAGAGATTGATAGGTATTTGGCAGCAAGAATCGTGCCTCATCCAACTTAGTAGAAATGATTTCTGTGCTGAGTATATAGTAGTAGCTCCAGAAATATTTTGTTGAGTGAATGAATGAATTGAGCAAATCAAGTTTAGCTGACCATGAATTAAAAATGGTTTGGGCTGCTATGAAACCTTAGATAAGACAGAACTACATTCATAACATTAGGATGTTCAGATGACAGATCAATAATCACAGAAATCTTCCAACATGCCTGGGATACAGTGGTCAATGATTTTAACCGTGTCAAATATTTTAAAGGAAGCATTGACCACCCAGGATGACCATGTTGGTCTTAGACCTCGAAACATTTTCTTATGAGGAAAGGCTGGGAGAACTGGGCTTATCTAGCCCCCCAAAGAGAAACAAATATAACATGCAAGAGCTGACTTCCCACGTCTGAAGGGCTGCCTGCACAGGTGTAAGAAGGCCTGGTGAGTGGAGCCCCAGAGAGCCAGAGACCAACGTGACAGCCATTACAGAACGAGACGTGGCGCCCTATACAAAATACCCTCACAGACCACTGCTGTGAAGCAACGCGTCACACTGTGCCATGATGTGCAGCGAGTGCCCCTCCCAGGTGGAATTAGCTGATCCTCACTGGCTCCCAGGTACTCAGAACCAAGGAGGCTGGGAGGCTGCATGTCCTATTCGGCTTGCTGCAATTTTAGAATTCTCAGCTGTTAACCATGTTGGTTCCTGTTCTGGAGAAAGGACACCTCCATCCAACAGGCCAAGTGGAGAAATGACAGGAATTTTTTAGTGTGACCTGAGCGTTCCCAGCCGTAGGGCTATGACTAATTCTCAGTGAAAATGCACCCTCCCTCCATCCACTTATTTATCTAGTCAACCAGCATGTTATGAGTGCGCACTGAGTGCCAGGCACTGTTTGTTCTAAGTCCCTGGGATACACAAGTAAGCAAAACACATGCAGTGGCTATATGCATGAACCCCCACGTGTAGACGGCAATAATAAGCGCCTGTGTCAATTGCCATGGCAGCCCGTGCTAAGTGCTGGACGAAAGACGTGGACGGCCCGAAAAGCCAGCCGAGCTAGTTGGAGGGCTCGTCATGTGAGCTAGGACAGGTCAGTTACCCCATCCATTCATCCACTCGCACTGTCAAACGGGACAGAACATTCTTGCCTCACGGTGGGGCCTCTGAGGAGTTTGTAAGTAGGAACACCAGTTCGCTTTGTAAGCCTCAGTTTCCCCATCACCAAAATGGGAAGAGTCCTAGCTCATAGGTCATGAGCCGTGGCATCATGCGCGCAAACGTGTGTGTGAAGCACTTCGTTCAGTGTCTACCAAGAAGCCGAACCCTAGAAGTTATCGACCATTATTAAACTAAATAGGAAACACCTGGGGTGCTTACGAGAGAAAAAGGCCACCTAAGCTCCTGGGTGGCTATGCAGAGTTGCTGAAATAGGGGCTAGTATGGGACGTGTGGCCTTGGATCCGCTAGTGAGGGCTGCTTTCGCTCATGCAGTGATTTCAGGCTTCTCCCATCCCAGGCTGTGCGGTGAGGAGTAGGGATGGCGGCTTGGATCTCAGCCTCACCAGAGCGCATCCACCAGTCTCCCTGAGGCCCGCTTTTTCCTTTCTTGGAGCATGTGCATCACTTCCTTCAGGATGAAGATGCTGTGCCTTCTTTCTTCTCCTTAAAAACCCGAGCAGGTTCGAAAGGACACTCCTAGGAAGCCAGCCCACCTTGGCCTTGGCCTTGGCCTTGGCCTTGGCCTTGGCCTTGGCCACGGGCGGCCGCGAAAGGAAAATGCACAGCGGTGGCTCCTAGCGTTTCGACTGACTCCAGCTTGGTATGAATAAATAATCCATATTTCAAGCAGGATTAAGGATATAAACGAAAGACGAAAAGCACATCAGGGTATCAATTCGTCACACATCTCCACACAAAAGCACAGGCTGGTTTGTCTCCTCATCCCGAGCTGATCCCGTTTCCCACTGCACTTTGCCGGGCCTGGAAAAAGAACGAGCGAAAAAACAGCGCCGGGAGACAGGCAGACAGACAGACAGACAGGCGATGGCAGCGGGTCTGCAAGGGCATTGGGCCGTCCCCTTTCCTGTCAGCCCTCAGAGGCTCGCTGGCTGAACTTCAGGGGTCAGAAGGGTCTCCACCAGAGCTTGACTATCTCTCACTGCTGCCGCACCAGGTGTCCCGACGCACTCAGTGGCGGCCGCCTTGCTGGCCTCGCTGGACCGGCCCCGCGCTGTTATCTCCCACTCGTCTCGATAGTTAATACAGCGCCTCCAGTCGCTAGATCCCATTAGGACGGAGCAATGAAAGCGAATGCCGTTTTCTTGATGGCTCATGCAGAATTGTTGTAATTTGAAGCAAGCCTCCCCTGGCCGTGTTCTGCTTGTCTCCATCCCTCCCCCTCCCTGTCACCCCCACCCTTCTCTGGGCTGCTGCTGGCTCCCCAGCCCCTCCCACCCCCATCTCTGTCTGTCTTTCTTCTCCCTTTTCATACTGAATATATTGGGGCCCTGGCGGGCTGCCATTCTAACTGCATATTAGAAATGGTAGAGTTTCCCTCTATCTGATTCTATAAAATGAGTTCACCAGAAGGTGCAGACCCAGCACATTCGTGGTTTTTCCTATAAATTACTTTAACACTGTGTCCAATCATATATATAATTTCAGATTTTCAATTTCAACTCACTGCTGTGTCAGCACAGACTCCACTGATATGTCTAACGTATTTAGCTTAAAATGAAACGGATGGCATTTCATTACCAGGAAGATAATATTTTTGAATATGTTTCCTGCATGGCGGGATCCATCATTATTCTGCCATTTTATGTTCAGCGTGCGTAATAGCTTTTTAATGCTTTGACGTATTTTATTTATATGTGTAATTTTTTTCTAATGCCATAGGACAGTTTAACTCATTGGACACATTAGGAAATCTTAGTTGAATGGTTTTACATATTAACAAGGGGGTAAGAAGGCTGGCCAAATTGCCAATATTTTAATTCAAAATTTAATAAAGAGTAACAAGAAAAGCAAAATTACAAAAACAAACTGTTCATCCCTTGTTCTTTTCCAATCTCCTTCCCTTCCCCTGTCCCTGCCACACACACACATAAACATCCCACACACACACACACACTCCCAGTTCAGTAGTCTCCCCATAAATATACACACTTTGGAAAGGAAATAAAAAGATAAAGAACCCCCCAGTCTCCAGAGACTCCAAAGCTGTCAGGGGTGAAAGCAAGGAACACAAGAAATATTGAGTAAGCCCCAGTGTGAATGACAGGAGCCCTCTTATTGGCTGAAGTTTCTGACAGTGCTGAAATCTTTAATACCAGGTTCCTGGCTCTTTGACCAAAGTCAAGGAATGTTTGAAAGGAGACTTTTCTCAAAAGCTGTCTTTGCAAAGAAAATGCAAGGGGAAGTGTTCTTGCCTTAAAAATGCGCAGTCGGGCGGCGTTGCTAGAGGCATTTCAAACGAACAGGTGAGAGCTTGAGAGAGCCCTGGGCTCTTCTAGTTCTGCTCTGTCTTTTATCAGAGAAGCTCCTCACTCCTCCAACTGAAAGATTTGGAAGCCCTGGGTAGGCGCTGGGCTGCTAGTTGCGCGGTCGTCAGTCGGAAACCACCAGCACTCTGGAGGAGAAAGCCTCGTCTTTCTACTCCTCTTCAGAGTTTCGATCGGAATCGACTGGATGGCAGGGAATTTAGTGAAGTGTTGGTGTTGATGTTGGTTTGCCTCCTTCACTGACAGTCAGGGGATCAGTAGCCTGCTGGACACGGCCACTCCTAGAAACCACTCACTTGGGGCCTCTCATGAGGGATGCCCTGCCATTCCTGAATTTATAAGCCTGTCCCTATTTCTGGAAATGTTGCTCTCTTAGGGAGAAGCAAATACACATGGATTCTAAGTCCTCCTCACCCCTAACCACCTAGGCAACTCTGAGCCAGATACCCAAGTCAGCCGAGCCCACCAGACGATTCACCTCTAAATGGAAATAACAGCCTCGGCCTTGGAAGTTGCTGGGAGAGTCTAGTCCATGTAGTCCATGGGTCGTGCAAACAGGTAAAAGATGGGTGCTTGGAATCCACCCCGAGATGCCTGCGAAGAAAGACCCGAAAACTTCAGGGAGCCGTTCTACACTGTAAGGCATGGGGGTCATCATGAGTCAGAACCGACTGGACGTCAAGTACTTCCTGGCTTAAGGGTAGGCACCTAACATAATTCATGGCTTCCATAGTGGGCACATAATTAGAATATATGTGCTAAAATTGCTTTGTTATTCATAGTGAAATATGTTTTGTCCCCCTCTCTCCTTCACATTCTGCAATCAAAGACAATATTCCCATCTACCTGCTGGTACAATAGTCTCTTTCCTACAAAGAAAAGTGTCATAAAAGCACAAACAATACCAATATTGCATTTACTCAAAACACAGCTCCCTTTAGAATGAAATTTGCCAAGTTTAGCCTAGGAATATTTTGTAAAGGTTTAGATCATCCTCGCATAGACTTTTTACTGATGTTTCTTTACCCCCTTGTTCTTAAAAGAGCAGGAAATGATAGCACAAAACTCCCCAAAACAGATTGTCTGCTAACAATTCCTGGAATCAAATTTGCATGCTTAAAAGGGCTGGCAACTTTTTCAAGCTCTTGCTAAGTTGAAAAAATAATGCTCTAGTACAAGTGTCAACAAATTTTCTCTGAAAAGGGTCAAATAGTAAATATTTTTGGCTTTGCAAACCCAGTTCTGATACTGTTATCATGAAAGCATCCATAGAGAAGACCAGTAAGGAAGCATGGCTGAGCTCCAGGAAAATGTACGGACAGCAGCAGGTAATTGACTCTAGGTCTTAGTTTGTCAATGATGTGGGACATTGCTATATGAGTACACCAGTTTGTGCATTTCTCCAGGATGGAAAATTGTAAAGGCTATAATTTTTAAAATCATTTTATTGGGGGTTCGTACAATTCTTACCACAATTCATACATACATCCATTGTGTCAAGAACATTTGTTGCCATTATCATTCTCAAAACATTTACCTTCTACTTGAGCCCTTAATATCTGCTGCTGATTTCCCCCTCCCTCCCGAGTCCCCCCTACCTCATGAACCCTTCATCATTCATAAATTATTATTATTTTGTCATGTGTTACACTGTCTGACGTCTCGCTCGCCTTCTTCTCTGCTGTCCATCCACCAGGGAGGAGGCTATACATAGATTCTTGTAATCAGTTCCCCCTTTCTACCCCACATTCTCTCCACCCTCCAGGCATTGCCACTCTCACCACTGGTCCTGAAGGAGTCATCTGCCCTGGATTCCCTGTGTTTCCAGTTGCTATCTGTACCTATGTACATCCTCTGGTCTAGCCAGATTTATAAGGTAGAATTGGGATCATGATAGTGGGGTGGAGGAAGCATTAAAGAACTAGAGGAAAGTTGTATGTTTCGTCATTGCTACCCTGCACCCTGACTGGCTCATCTCCTACCCACAACCCTTCAGTAAGGGGGTATCCAGTTGGCTACCAATGGGCTTTGAGTCTCCACTCTGCACTCACCCACATTTACAATGATATGATATTTTGTTCCTTGATGCTTGATACCTGATCCCTTCAACAGGTCACACAGGCTGGTCACACAGGCTGGTGTGTTTCTTCCATGTGGCCTTTGTTGCTTCTCAGTTAGATGGCCATTTGTTTATCTTTGAGCCTTTAAGATCCCAGACGCTATATGTTTTGATAGCCAGGCACCATCAGCTTTCTTCACCACACTTACTTATGCACACATTTGTCTTCAGTGATCATATCAGGGAGGTGGGCACCCATTGATCTGATTTTTAGTTCTTCGATGTCTGATAACTGGTCCCTTCTACACCTCGTGGTCAGACAGGCTGGTGTGCTTCTTCCATGTGGGCTTTGATGCTTCTCAGCTAGATGGCCGCTTGTTTATCTTCAAGCCTTTAATGCCCCAGATGCTATATCTTTTGATAGCCGGGCACCATTAGCTTTCTTCACCACATTTGCTTATGTACATGTTTGTCTACAGTGATCGTAAAAGGCTATAATTTTATAGGATAAAAAGGTCAACAATACAATAACCCTTTTGTTTGGACAAAAGGATTTTAAATCTTATGTAATTGACTTTCATATCTACTCATATTATTGGACTGATTATATTTCACTGACTTGATAGTCATGAGTTTATAAAATTTTGTCAAAAAGAAGCTGAAGTTTTTCACTCCAAGTCCCTATCACGGTTGACCTAATTTACTGATGGCCAGTTGGACAATTTGGTCAAGAGAAAAATAGCACAGATGACTAACTCCACACACTTTATCAAACAATAACAATGTGCTAGTAGGCATTGAGGAAAAACATGAAAATAGAATATATGAAGTCCATGACACTATCCATTTACATTATACTGGAGGGAGGCAGACAATATAAAAGTAACCAAGAAAATGAGATAAGCTAATATACCAATAAGCATGAATTAACACGTACTTTTGACAAGTTATCGATTTATCAAAGGCATCACATTCGATAAAATCGAAAGGCAACAAAAAGAGGCAGACCCTCATGAAGACAGATGGACACAGTGGTTGCAACTATGGGCTGATCATAACAACAGTGGTGAGGATGGCACGGGACAGGCCAATGTTTCCTGTAGTACGTAAGGCCGCTATGAATTGGAACCCACTCCACAGCACCTAACACAACACTATTACCATCAAAGAGTTGGGTGTGCCCCAAATCAAGTGAGTTGGTGAGAAGGAATTAGTAAGAGAGAAGAGAGGGAGAGACGACGGGACATGGGGTGGTCAGAGAAGATATCTGAGGAGAGAGCCTGAGCTGAGTTTTGAAAAGGAAAAAGTGAGTGGTGCCCAATCCTTTGCGAAGCAATGGCTAGAAATGATGCCAACTCCACGAGGGGGAAAAGTTCCCTTGGATAAAAGAGGGAAAAGAAAGAAAGCCAGCGTAGGACATAACAGTCAGGAGATGATTACATCTGCATAACTAAAGACGACACCAGGTGCTCATCAATAAGAAAGTGTTCACACTGGCAAATTCCTACTTACAATATCTGCCAAGCACTTGGAAGGAATCTTCTTGAAGTGGCCTCAGGAGTCTTCCACAAAACGAAAATGAGAATTTCTTAATCACTCTGTTGGAGCTCCTGCATGGTACTAACAGTTGACACGTTCAGCTGCCAGCTCAGAAAGTTTGGAAGTTCAAACTCATACAAAGGTACCTCTACCCTTGAAAATCCTTGGGAGTACTGTTCTACGCTGATGTGTACAAGATCTCCAAAAGTTTGAAGGGACTACAGCAACTAGATTTTTTAAAAATCACTCTGTTATAGACCTCTTCTCTACCCAATTTCCCAGGTCTAAACTCCTACATGGCTAAAAGTAAGCAGGCAAGTTTATATCGACATATGCAAATTAGCATTGCTTTATTTTGAGTTTCTCTTTTGGGAAACAAAGCAGAAGCTACTTAATAATATCACTCTCCAAAGTCATATAGCACTTTTCATCTAAGAATATCAGACTGTTCTATCACAATTAAATCATTATTCCTCATGACAACCCCATCAAGAGAGTATCTGCTTTATTATCAGTGAGAATACTTGGCATTTACATGTTCATCTTAAGGATGGGATTCAATCACAAGCAGTTAATTAATGCATGTAACACATTCAAAAGAAGGTCAGTATACTGGTCTCCAATTACAGATGAAGAAACTGAGGTCCCTAAAGGACAAGGTGTTTCTAACCAATTTTCCCAAAATGAAAGCAAGATCAGAAACTACTTCCTGGCTTAATCTTCATCGAGATTCACTCTTCATTCATTGAACTCTCAAACATTTAGATACTTATGATTGCAAAACTGATTATGAAATAACAAACGAGAGTGGCTACCTGTGGGTAGGGGTCCAGCCTTCATTAATAATCCCCCCTAATACTACCCTTATAACAATAAAAAGGATATATATTATTTTCACAAACATTTATTTCACATTCCTAACTATCCCCAAGAGTTATGCTACATATAGATTCCATCATTTTACAAATAAAAAAAGAGGGAGGTCCAAAGTGACTCCAAGAGTTGTCTTTGTTACCCCACTCATCAGTAGTGCAGGTAGACCTTGGACCCAGGAGTTTCCCTTTGGAACCACCCAGGTGGCTGTCATAAGGTTATTTACTCAGGACGACAGGACGTTGCTTTATCTTCTTGCATCTGAAATGGTGCTGATTATGTGTTTGTTACATCTATGTAGTTGCTCCCTGATATAGATTAGCCTACTGTATAAATAAAATTTTGAAAGTTAACCTGATTTTGCCTTTGATATATTTTGGTAAATCCATACAAAAATAGGAAATCCTGCATATTTCAAACAGAGGGAATTTGATTCAGCAAATTCATGTGAGGGGTGCTGACAGGAACACAAGCACAAAAGGGGCAGAAGATCTGCATTTTCAATACTAAAAGGAGGTGCAGGCCCGACCTGGCTATGACCCCTAGCTGACTGAAGCACTGCTGCTGTGGAAAGAGCCACACAGTCAGTTTGGGACACAATGAAGAGGCATCTCCTCAACAGTGCTTTCTGTCTGGGCTTGATAATCACTACAGACCACTGAGGCGCCCTGGTGGCAAAATTCACTATGCATTGGGCTGCTAACTGATAGGTCAGCAGTTCAAAACACCCACCAGCCTCTCTGAGGGACAGGGATGAGATTTTCTACTCTCCTAAAGATTTACAGTCTCAGAAACACAAAAAGGGACAATTTTCTGTGCTATAGGATAATGATGAGTCAGAATTAACTCAATGTCAACTGGGGAGTGCCCACCATGGGGCGAGTCACTAGCAACCCTCAGCCAGTAACACAATGAGTGAGCCCAAAGCCACAGGCTTCTTCCTTCTTCTGTTCCTCCTCCTCCTCCTCCTGCTCATCTTCTTCTTTATCTCTTCTGTTGACCCCTTACTCATGCCTCTGATGGCCAACAGGAAGCCGTTTGCAAAGAGACCTGGGGAATAGCATTTTCTGACTCATGGGAGTGTCCAGTGGGGAGCTAAAGCCCCCAAAGCAAACCCACTGCCATAGGACAGAGCAGAATGGCTTCTCATGTTTCCTAGGCTGTAAATACTTAAGAGTGCAGACAACCTTGCCTTTCTCCCTTAGAGAAAGCATAGGTTTCAACTGACCTTGTGATTATTAGTCTAACAAGTGGCCCACTGTGTCACCAAGACTCCTCATCATGGAAACATAGGTAGAAGTCTGGAGGACATAAGAGAGATAATTAGCATGCTCCCCATTATGGATGTGAAGGTAGAGGATGCAGTGAATACTAGAGCAATTACTTGAGCCCAGTTAATGTTCTACAGCTCAGTCCAAGAGGCTCATTATGAAAGGGGTTATTTCCACAAACAACTAGAAAAAGAATGGGAATAAAATATGATACTAGTAAAATATAAAATGCTACACTCAAATGCTGGAATTCTTTATCCTTTAAAGTCTGTGTGGTTGTTAGAGTTCACAGAGTCAGTTCTGGCTCATAGCAACCCTACACAACGGAGTAAAACACTGCCCGCCCTACACCATCCTCACAATTGTTGCGTTAGGGCTCATTGTCGAAGGCACCATGCCAATTCATCTCTGAGGCTCTGCTGGTTTTTGCTGATCTTTACCAGGCATGATCTCCTTTTCCAGAGACTTGCTCCTCCTGATAACATGTCCCACACACGTGAGGCAAAGTTTCTACACCCTGACTTCTTAGAAGCATCCAGGCTGTACCTCTAAGACAGATCCATTTGGTCTTCTGGCAGTCTTTCAACATCGTTTGCCAGCACCAGAATCCAAGTGCCAATGTGTCTTCAATCTGCCTTATTTATCATCCAGCTTTCACATGTAGACGGGGCAACTGAAAATAACCTTGACATGCTTGGATCAGATGCAGCTTCGTCATCAAAGTGACAGGCTTACTCTTCAAGACTTTAACAAGCTCTTATTCAGCAGATTTACCCAATGAAATATGTCGTTTGTTATCTTGGCTGATGCTTCCATGAACACTAATTGGTAAGCCAAGTAAAATGAAATCATTGCCAATTTCAATCTTTCCTCCATTTATCATGATGTATCTTGATCCAGTTGTGATGATTGTTGTATTTTGTTTGTTTTTGTTACATTGAATAATAATCCATACTAAAGACTGCAGTCTTTTATGTTCATCACCAAGTGCTTCAAGTCCTCCTCACTTTGAGCAAGCAAGGCCGTGTCATCTATATATTACAGGTTGTTAATAAGCCTTCCTCCAAACCTAATGCCACATTCTTCATACCGTCCGGCTTCTCCAATTGTTTGCTCATCATACAAATTGAATAAGTATGGTGAAAGGATGGCACCTTGACCCACACCTTTCATGATCTTTTCCCATGCGTGATTCCCTTGGTCTGTTCCAATTTGAAATCCATACGGAAGGTAAAGAGCCAGTCTGTCTTGGGGTTGCTCATTGATTTCAAGCTAGAGGGTCCTATCTGTCAAGACCTCTTTATCCCATGAAGAACATGCGAGTCAAATGAGGAAGCTTGTGGGTAGCCTCGGATCAAGTTTCCCTGAACTGAAAATTAATTTCATTTGATAGGATCCTAAGGAAAATATTTACACATTTAGGAGCTAATTAACACCCATGGGATGAAAGGGTGCTAGATAAAGAGCCCGGGCTGCCAAGGGATATATATTTTCAGCCTGTGATGTCAAGAGATAATGATCAGACATAGATTTTTCATACTGGCTTTTGTAGCTGAACAGGTGTGGTTTTTAACCCCTTCTTGTAGGTGTTAGCTAGTTCTCATCTCAAGCTATCTGATGCCAGCGTTTCATGATTCCTTGTTCCATAAAAGCGCTTTGGCTAATGCATGGTATTTGGAGGACTTTCAGGTGAAGGAGCAAGAAGACTGGACACACCAGTAAGGAAACAGTGTCATTAATGCCAAAAATAGGTCATGTTACCAAAACCAAACTGACTGCCATCAAGCCCACTTACATCACGTTTATAAGATTGTGCATCTGTGTGAAAGCAGACAGCCTCATCTTTCTCCCATGGATTGACTGGTGGGTTTGAACTGCTGACCTGGTGGTTAAGTGGCTAAATTACCGAGTAGTATCACGAAGTGCTTGGATCTCTGCTGGACTGGGAGTGAAGGGTGAGAAAAGAAGAATGGAGAAAAAAACAACAGCAACGATGAAAATAAAGAAGCATATGGTGTCAACTGAGTTGTGAGGAGTTCAGAGGTGGGGGGAGGAAAAGTGAACAGCGGGAAGACCTAGACTCAGAGAAAAATCTGGCGGGATTATTAGGGTGGGGCAAAGGAAGAAAAGGTTCCTGGAAAACTTCCTTGCCATGGGAAGAGAAGAAAGGATGGAAAAATGGAGAATGAGCTCAGAGAGCCTAATAGGTGATCCATCAGCCAGAAGTGCCTGTAGGAAAGCCTCAACGATAAGCCAAGAAAGGTCACCAAGATCACCTGGGCTAACCTCAGGAGAATGACAACAAAAAGTAGTATATTGCCCCAGTTTCCCAGACATGTTTAACCCACAAAAAATTGAAGACACTCAAGACTGTAAGAGACAGATTTTGAAGAAAACGCAATCCTTTTCTTTTTTTTAACTTGGAAAAAAATATTTATTTGTTAAGGTCAAAAGGGACATAAAATTGTTTCCATAATAGAGTCACAACTATTTTAACACACCAAAAACAATGCACCGAGACATCTAGGGGAACATTTAACACTATAAAGTTCAACAGTGGTAGCATTCAAGTGGCAAACTGATTCTTCTAAAAATTCCCACATTTGTCTCAATAAACATGAATTATGATTGTTACGAGGGAATGACTTTTTTCAAAGTCATTTTTACCAGAGTGGTAACTCTGGGTGGTGGTTGAGCAGTAAGTAGTGTTGTCGTCACATATAAACAGGGACTTTGGCTCCATTCTGGAGAGTGCTGGGAGTGGCCCCCATCCTTCACTGAGGCACAAGCCCACCCTTGGCTCCTAAACAGCCCCCTGGTAGGGCTCATTGCCCCTTCCTTCTGCTGTCCTGTCACCAGATGCTTCCAGCCCATCTCCTCACACCCCTTTCCCAGCTCTGCCCCCCCACCCTAGGGGGCAAGCACAATTCTCATTTCACCACTGATGGCCCACAATTCTCCCCATCAGTCAGACTGACATGAATTTAAAAATTCCATCACTTTTCTCAGTGCCTTCCCAGAATGCCATGATTTAATTTTCTAGATCCAAGGGATGGCAGTTGCTGTAAGTTGCCTGGTTGTCTGGTTGTCTTCCACGTTTCCTCCCTCCCCAACCAGAAACCCTGACCAAAAAAATGTCGGAGTTAATGAAATAAACACTTCATTTCCTAAGATACCTAAGATGCACACAAAAGTTAGAGAGTCCTAGACTGAGCTTGCTTTCTTTGAATTCCAGGGGGATTTCCAACAGGAGCTCCTCTATAAAGCTAGAGAAACCAATGTAGAAACTTCCCAGAGGGCATCTGCAAATGCAGCCAAAGAAATCCACAGTTAGTTCATTTTGGGGGAGAAAAGGTTTTCCTTTGCTCAGGCTTGGCTTGCCCCACCTCCCTGGAATGCTCCATCAATGCAAACTGCTAAGAATGAAGTGACTGATTAAATGCAAATACTACGAGAAGTCCCATTTAAGTTGTGATTTTTCCCTACACAGTCAAACTCCCCAGGTTCAGAGCTAAAGGCATTTTCTTCGTGATGGTAAATGCACTGTAGCCTGTTCCTGATTCCTTATCTGATGAGATGTCATTTTCTTTGCAAGGCCTTCAAGCACTGTCAGCTCCTCACACAGAATTATCATTTCAGCTTCATCTTCTACAATCTCCACATATTCATGCTCTGCTATACGCACTTCAGCTATCCCCTGAACCCACATGTCTGTTTAAAAAAATCATTTTATTGGGGTCTCATACAACTCTTATCACAATCCATACATACGTACATTGCTTCAAGCACATTCGTACATTTGTTGCCATGATCATTTTCAAACATTTTCTTACTACTTGAGCCCTTGGTATCAGCTCCTCATTTTTCCCCTCCCCTCCTCTCCCTCCCTCATGAACCCTTGAGAATTTATAATTTTTTCCCTGTCCTGCACTTTTCGATGTCTCCCTTTACCCCCGTATCTGTTGTCCATCCCCCTTGGAGGGGGGTATAGATAGGTCATTGTGATCGGTTCCCCCTTTCTCCCCCCCCACCTTAAACCCTTACCCTCCTGGTATGGCTACTATCAATATTGATCCCCAGGAGTTTATCTGTCCTGTATTCCCTGTATTTCCAGCTCTTAGCTGTACCCATGTACATGCTCTGGGGTAGCCAGATTTGTACGGTAGAATTAGAGTCATGATAGTGGGGTGTGGGGGAAGCATTAAAGAACCAGAGGAAAGCTGTATGTTCCATCGGTGCTACACCGCACCCTGACTGGACCATTTTCTCCCCACAACCCTTCTGTAAGGGGATGTCCAATTGCCTACAGATTGGCTTTGGGCTTTTACTCTGCACTTCCCTCCACCTCCCATTCACATTGAAATGATTTTTTTGCTCTGGGTCTTTGTGCTAGTCTGGGTACTTTAGAGAAACAAATCCACAGAAACTCATGTAGAAGAGAGAGTTTTATATATAGGTTAAGTGTGCATAAAGAAAATATCCCAACCCAGTGCTGCCCAAGCCCACAATCCAACATTAACCCCTATGTCTAACACCAGTCCACAAAGTCTTCCTCCATCTCACAAAACAAATGTAATGATGCCAGCTGCAGGAGGAAAGCTGAGTCAGTGAATGTGTAAACATCTCAGCGCTGGCAGGGGTCTCCACATGGCTGCTCCAGCACGCACGGCTGCATGGGGTAGGTTCATGTGGCTTCTCTTTGGTGATGTCTTGCAGGAAGTCAGACTTGCAAGCTGAAGCAGGGAACTGCTAAGGCAGCTGCACCCTGGTGTGACCATCACAAAGCAAGAGACCCAAGAACTCCAAAGGTGAGGCTCATCGAGCCATTTATCCCTCCACCCTTCAATTAACCCCACAAGTGTTTATTGACCAGGTTGGCACAATAAACTAACTCAGTCTTTGATACCTGATGCCTGAGCCCATTGACACTTCATGATCACACAGGCTGGTGTGCTCCTTACATGTAGACTTTCTTGCTTTTCAGCTAGATGGCAGCTTGTTTATCTTCAAGCATTTAAGACCCCCGATGCTATATACATTGGTAGCTGGGCACCATCAGCTTTCTTCACCACATTTGCTTAGCACCCATGATCACTGAAGAGTGATCATGTCGGGAAAGTGAGTATCTCAGAATGCCCGATTATCAGAACAACGTGTTCTTATGTTGAGGGAGTACTTGAATAGAGGCCCAATATCTATTTGCTCCTCAATACTGAAGCTATAAATATATGTACATAAATCTATTTCCACATTATCATATATAAATGTATTTACATATGTACATGCCTATATTTAGACCTCTATAAATGCCCTTTGCCTCCTAGTTCTTTCCTCTATTTTCTTTTACTTTCCTCTTGTCCCACTATCATTTGGGTTTCAGTAATTCCTCTCTGTTACATTGCCCTTGATCAAGCCCCACCAGACCTCCTACACCCTCTTCACCATCGAATTTTGTTCACTTGTTTCCCTATGCCCCTTTTGCATTTTTGAGCTTACCTCAGCAAATTCATGTTGTATTTGACCTTTTGTGCTTGGCTTACTTCACTTAGCATAAATTCCTCCATTCACTGCTTTTCAGGGATACGTAATACTCCATTGTATGTACCACAGTTTCTTAATCCATTCTTTTGTTGGTGGAAATTTGAATGGTTTCCAACTCCTAGCAATTGTGAACTGCACCATGATGAACATTGGAACACAGATTTCTGGCCGTGGTTTGTTTCTTGTCTCTTCTGGATATGTACCCAATAGGGGGATTGCTGAGCCATATGGTAGCTCAATTTCTGTCTGTTTTAGATATCGCCAAATTGATTTCCATAGTGGCTGTACATACCTACAGGTCCACAAGCAGTGGATAAGAATTCCTATCTCTCCACTGCTCCTCCAAAACTCATTACTTTCTGATTTTTTTTGAATTTGGCTATTTTTGTGAGTGTTGGGTGTGGGTGATCTCATAGTTGTTTTAATTTGCATTTATCTTATGGGTAAAAATTTGGAGCATTTTCTCATATGTTTATTGGCCATTTGGGTTTCTGCCCTTAAGAAACCTGTGTTCAGGTCCTTTGCCACCTCCTCAGTTGACAATTGGTTTTTTTCTTGTTGTAAGTTAGCAGAGTACTGAAGATTTTAGTAATACGGCCTTGCTAATGTGTCATTGCTAAAAATGTTTTCCCATTCTGTGGTCTCTCTTATTGCTCTCTTAGTGAATTCTTTCGATGCACACAAGTGTCTTATCTTTAGTATATCCCACTTGTCAATTTGTGCCTCCTCTGTGTTTGTGTTCACCCTATTCCTTTAGGGATAATCTAGGGAGGGATTATTTTTCCAAGATTCGTCCATGTCTTCCAAGTTGCTGAATTTTTGGAGTACAATCCCTCGTAATACTGTGTAATTATCCTTTTGATTTCACTAGGGTCTTGTTCCTTCCTGTCTTTGGTTAAGTTTTCCAGCAGACTATCAATTCTGTTTATCCTTTAAAAGTGAAGAACCAACGTTTAGCAGCATTGATTTTTCCCATAGTTTTCTTATTTTCCCTCTCCTGAATATCAGTCCTTATTTTTATTATTTCTTTTCTTTTGCTATTAGTTGGATTGTCTTGTTGAATCTGGTCTAGTTGCTATAAATTTTGTGCCAGCCCATCAATCATAAATCTCTCTTCCTTTTTTATGTGTGCATGTATTTTTATGAAACTTCCTCTGATGACATCCTTTATTGTGTCCCATAAATTTTGGTACATCGTGTTCTCATTCTAGTTAGTTTCTAGAAATTTCCTAACATCCTCTCTGCTCTGGCCCAGTACACACTCCTTCTGCAATGAAAGTTATTGATCCTCCAATTGTTTACCTTTGTTTTCTTCATCTTCCTTTTGTTGATTTTAAGCCTTCTGGCACAGTGGTCAAAAAGAGAGGTCTGTATGATATCAATATGCTTAACTTTATGCAGATCCAACTTATTCCCCAGCATGTGGTCTATTGAAGTCACCTACTATAATTGTTGAGACTGAGATTTATTGTTTTCATCTCTTGGAGCATTTGATTGACACTTTCCGTTGGTCACTTGTTTGGCAAGTAAATGTTTAGAATGTTTAGTGTTTCTTGGTCTATGGTTGCCTTGAGCATTATATAGTGTACGCTCTTATCTCTTTTCATAGTTTGCACTTTGAGATCAATTTTATCCAAGATTAGGATTGCAACTCCTGCTTTTTTTTGGATTGCTATTTACTTGGTATATTTTTTTCCAGTCTGAGTCTCAGCCTATTTTTGTCTGTAATCTTGAGATGTGTCTCCTGTAGGCAGCAGATCGAGGGCTTGTGCTTTCTAAGCCAATCTGTTTGTCTCTGTCTCTTAAGGCCTGAGTTCATTCCATTGATAGTCAGGGTTATTACATCTATCTGTGGACTCTGTGATGTCATTTTCTCCTTCTTGTGTTGGGTGTTTTCCTACCTCCATTTCTTTCCCGTAGGTTGTGCATATGTGTGTTTGTGGTTCACTCTTGCCTTCTTTCCATCGTTGAGCTAGTGTTACCTAGGAGGCTGTGTTCCCTTTGATGGTCTCTGGATGGAGTTGTTCTGTGTGGCGGTGTCTTGTATGTGCTTGGTGAGTGTTATTCTTCTGCCCATACTGGGTAGCTGAGAATATTTTGTAGTGCTGAGTTCCTTTTAGCATATTCTTTGAGTTTTTATTTGTCCAGGAAGAAGACTCTCACTTCTCCATCAACCTTGACAGATAATTTGACTGGATAGAGTATTCTTGGGGTTGTGTTATTTTCCTGAAATTTTCAGAATATATTGCTCCACTCACTCTTCTTTGTAGTGTGTACTGATAAGTCTGAGCATATTCTTATCTGCTTGCCTTTATATGTGATTGCCTGTTCTTCCCTAGCTGCTCTCATAATTTTCTGCTTTCTTCAAAGTTGGATAGTTTAACAACAATATGTCTTGGTGACTTCTTGGGATTTAATCTAGCTGGTGTTCTTTCGACCTCCTGGATGGTTACCTTGTTTTCATTCATTAAACTAGGGAAGCTTTCCTCCAAGAATTCCATCACTACTTTTGATGTTGATGCCCTTGATGTGTATTCCTCTGGTACTCCAATTATTCTGATATTGTTCCTTCTCATCGCATCAGACATAGCTCTAAGTTTTTATTCAGCTTCTCTGATAGACTTATTAGACTTTTTCACACATTTATTAATTTCTGCTGTGAGTTCTCTAGGTCACTGGTTCAGTTCTCTGCCTCCACCATTCGCTGGGCGAAGTTCGTGAGTTTGCTATTAGTTTTTGTTATCTCACCCCTTAGCTCTTGTATTTCCCTTTGGTGCATGGCTTTTTCTCCTCTATCATTTCATCCTTTTTCTGTAATGCTTCCCTCATGTCCTGTATGGCTCCAAGCAGCATTCTGAAGATTTCTTTCAGTGGGAAGTCAACCTCTGCCTTTTCTATAACTGCCATTAGGTCCAGGTGGTCCTCTGGCATTGGATTTGGTTTCTCTTTTTTTGTTAAAGCTGTGGAAGCAGCTTGCTGTTTTTGTCGATTTACTGGAACTAGGTGCCATTTTCCCAGGTGTCGCAGAGCACTGGGTTCTCTTTCTGGAAGGTTGGTGTTGGTTTTTCTGTAGGCTGTCTATAGCCAACTGCCTTGAGGGGTTGTTTCACCTTTGTCCTGCTGATGTTTCCCTCTCACCTGTGTATGCTGGGGTCTAAAGGAAAGTGTTGGCCCTAGAGTAGGGGAGCATAGTTCAGGGATGGGTTGAGGATTGGGCAATCTGTTCCTGGCTAGGAGCACTTCCCACAGGTAGGTGGGTGGGATGGAGGGCCCACTAATTCTATTAGTGTGCAGATCCACTGCTCAGAGCACGGGGGCAGGGGTGGGGAGTGGAGGATTGTGCAGGGAGAAACAGAATGCAGTAGCAAAGTCCCAGAGGCTGGGGCCCCTAAGCCACAGCTACATACGCTTCTGCCAGACTTGTGTCGGATAGTGGCAGGTCTGTGGGGAGTGCCAAGATGGAGCAGGGACCTCTGGGTGGGGAGCTCTAGGTGGGGTGGGGGGGTCTGGCTGGTGGGTCTGAGAGAAGCGCCCAGGTGGGGTGGGAACCTCTGGGTTGTGGGGACTGGCTTGCGGTTCTGCACAGAGCACTGGGGCAGGGCAGAAGCCTCTGCCATATGCCTGGCTGGTGTGTGGTGCCAGTCAAAGGAGAGAAGGTACCCGGAATGCTGAAAAAGAGGCAGCTGGTGGGCCTGAGAAAACAGGAGTCCTCAGGAAGTGCAGGATATGGGTTTTCAGTCAACTTCTGGTTCAGAGAAGTGCTCTGAGCTGTCTCAGTATCTACTGACAGCCTTGATGCCCCTACTCAGCCCCCAAATATCCCCACTCACTGATCTCCACAGCGCTCCAGGCATGAGCTTCCTATCTGGTCACCATCTTGGCTCCCTCTATCCATATGTCTGTTTTCACTCTTCATGTGGCAGACTCCACCCTCTCCCCACTCTTCCTCCCCGCCCCCCCCTCCCCGGACAACTTTTTTTATGAATTCCCCAATAAATTTCCTGTGTCTTGGTAAATTGCAAGTACTTCTGTGGCTTGACCAGGCAAAATCAGCTATTCCCTGCTCTGTGCTCCTTCAGCACTTTGTTCAGACTGATGGAGACAAGGCCTCAGATTGAATTTGTGCTTGCCTCTCCAACAACATTGCTGCTGTGACAAATGATCACAAACTCAGTGGCTTCAAGTAAATCAATGACTTGGTGTATTGAGAAAGATGCAGGTCAAAACATCTCTGCTTCTAGCTTCCTCTTCTCACTTTTAGATGTGGGATGGCAGTGAATGTCCCCAAACAATTTTTGATTGAATTGCTAAATGCAAAATGAATTTGTCCTGTAAACTATCAAGCAAATTGCAATTAAAGAAAGGAAGAAAGAAGAAAAGGAAAAAAAAATATTTTTCACATTACACTATTTAAAAAATAATATTAGTAATTTATCCATGATTCCACAGTTTGATCACCTGAAGTTATTATTAATTTTTCTGTGTGTGTGTATACAACCTCACATCATTACTACACTTCCTTTATTGTGCTATGCACAGGAACTTGCAAGAGTCTAATGATGAGTTTTCTGGTTGTAGTGGCTGACCAAGGATCCCTGGTGGCATTGCAAGTTATGCATTCAGCTTCTAACAACCACAAGGTTAGTGGTTGGAGTCCACCATTCACTCAGAGGGATAAAGATACATTACCTCAGTCTGCTCCTGTAACGATTTAAAGTCTCTGAAACCCAAAGATGCAGCTCGACTCTGTCCTATAAAGTCAAATTGGCTCAATGGCAGTGGGTGGGAATGGTTGAATGAGCATCACAAAGAAAGCTCAGACTGGATGACATCTCAAAGGAAGAGTCCCAGTACAACTCCCTTTTCCTCTAGTCTCAGTGGGAAAGGGGATATTACCAAGTACAGAAAGAAGGGAAACATTTGAAGTTCTCATCACTGTCACAGGACACAGGCATGCATGCTAACTGCATTGGTCAATGAATAGCGAGGTGGTCTGTTTCGGGAATCTGCAGATCTTGTAAAGCCTGAGGATCAGCAGGTCCTCACCAGCATATCTGGGGAAAAGCAAGGGCAGCAGCCCAATCCTCCAGATGCCCTTGGTGGACGGACAGAAGTCCCTTTGTCACTGAGAATGCCCTCCCTAGGAAGGAGATTGTCATGGCATTCTGCTACCAGGTTGCTGAGTCATAAATAAACACATCCCCCGTCCATCCTCAGCCCAAATTCTTTAAAATCTAAGAGCCCAGTATAGAGTTCTGGTGGCAGACAGGTTAAATACTCAACTGCTAACCAAAAAGCTGTTGGCTCTAACCTGCCCAGTAACTGAGCAGGAGAAAGCCCAAGGAATTGCTCCTTCTAAGAGTGACAGCTTATAAACCCCATGGAGGTGGGGTACTTCGACTCCGTCACATGGGTCACTGTGAGTCGAAACCAAAGCAAAAGCACAGAACCACAAAGAGCCAATTGCAGTCTTTCAATTTAGACTTAGCCTGGACATGTTGTCCAGAATGACCAGTCCCTGGAGAAGGACATTATGCTTGGTAAAGTAACAGAGCAGCAAGAAAGAGGAAGGCCCTCAACAAGATGAAATGACATGGTGGCTACATTGATGGGATCACTGTAGGAAGAATTGTGCGGATGGAGCAGGATCGGGCGGTGTTTCATTCTGTCGTGCACGGGACTGCTGTGAGTAGGAACCGACTAGACGGTGACTAACACAACAGCAAAGGGTGCTAGTGTTGCCAGATAAAATACAGGAGTTACTTTGATGTTAACTTTTAATCTCAGACACAAATAAACAAATATTTCTAGGATAAATATTTCAGGTTAACATTATCAGTATAAATGTAGCCCATGCAATATTTGGGACATGCTTAAAGTAAAAAAAAAAAGTATGCATGGTTTATCTGACATTTGATATCATGCTTTCTCTAAAATTCAATGCAATGGAGGTTTTATTTCCTAAATCTGCCAATTACTACATGGCATCAAAATTAAAATTGATGCATTTAATCATTCTCTTTATCACTTAAGGTCTACAGGCATTGACTCATTTAATATATAGCCTGGTAATTAAAGAAAAAAAACGTTTGATACAAAATAATAATACTGAAAGTGGACTGTCTCAGGGACTCTTACTCACACAATGACTTAATGAAACCGACGAACCTAAACCCACTGACACTGAGTTGATCCCAACTCTTAGCAGTCCTGCACCATTTTCCAAGACTGGAAATCTGTAGGGGAGTAGACAGCCTCATCTTCCTCCCCAAGAGCGACTGATAGGTTTGGAGAATGGACCTTGCCTTCATGGCCTGACGCTTAACTCTCAGCACCACCAGGACTCTTGGACACTTAGTAGGGATTCCTTTTTTGTTTGTGTATTTGCTTGCTTCTGTGAACAACTTTGCATCGTGGTGGATATTTGTGTTCCTTTGGTTTAAGAATTGTGTGCAAGGTTTGCACAGCTTGGCCTACCAGCATGATCTGCCTCAAGGCACCGGAGTAGCGCTCTCTTCGTGCTGGGATTTGGCAGGAGCTGGCCCTGTCCTCTGTAACAGTTCGTGTCCCAGATCCCACCCGGATCCGGAGCTCGGTAAGTAACTAACTGCCGGAGCACCAAAAGGAGGACGGGGTTGTGAGAGGGGAAAGCCCCTCGGAGAAGCCTCCGGGGCTCCAACCTGCCCCGGTAGTTAGCTCTACGCGTTTGCTGTTCCTCGCGAGGAGACGGGACTACAGCAGCCTTTAATAGTTCAATAGTAATGTTTTCTTTGGCTCATTGCTCCATGGTGAGATTGCCCCCACAGTGTGACGCCATCCCCAGCATCCTACACAGTAAAACCGTGCCCATTCTCTACGCTAGTGCGCGCACAGGCTATTGGGTAAGGTGTTCTCTCCGTGGGTTTCCAGACGTGCCCTGGCATTTGCTTTTCATTTCCTGTGCAACTCTGCTAAATATATATATATATATATATATATATATATATATATATATATATATATATATATAAATTCAAAACTTCTTTCCAAGTCAGAAAGAAAGTAGGATGCTTTAAGCCTCTTTGCTAAAAGCAGAGACATCTTCTTGCCTCTTCCTGATGTGTCATGAGGAAGCTTTAAAAGCAATCCCCTTGTGTCTGTCACAGCGACTCGGAAAACTAGGCCAGTGGCGATGCTGTCATTTACTGGTTCTGTGGCATATGTGCCCCTCCGTCTTTCACTTCGATGCTTTGAAAAACTAAGTGGGCCTCGCGGACACGTCTTTTTATCACAAAGCACTGCCAGGGATGGTTCTGGAAGCCTGGGAAGGGGCTAGAGATGGGCGAGCTGACGTTTTTGCATAACTTCTGTTTATTTCCATGGCACATCGCTAGCTGGGGAAACATGTATTTCAGGGACATTTAAGGTCTGGCATTTCCAGCCGCAACTTCAGTCCTTAGAGCTGCCATTTTCATGGTGACATTTGAAACTTGACCATCCTCGAGCTCCCGGTTGCCAGACAGCAGCCACGTTGGCAAGAAGGGACTCCAGAGGGACAGGAAGAGGCCGCCTTCCACAAGGAACAAGTAAATGTCTGCCCGGGCACCTCGCTCTCTCGGCCCAACCAGCAGCTGCATTCAAAAAGTTCTTCCTGTCTTGGTGGAGCCAGCGAAGGTGAGCTGCTCCAGGAAGACCAGAAATGAATATCCTCCTTAGTGGAAAAATACATCTCCTTTTATTTATTTTTTTGAAAGGAGAATTAAAGAGCTCAGATGCTTTCTCTCCACAGCCATTGCTCTCTTTTGTGATATGGCTGACCACAAAGTCCGCACAAAGGGAGGCTCTGTAAACCAGACCTGGTGCTGGGAGGTGCTCTTGTGACAGAGCAGAAAGGACCCTGTGGTGTTTGCTTGGCTGTCATCTTCAGGATATCAAAGGGTCCCGGCATTTCTGAGTAGGTTTGTACTGGCCATCTTTCAGTTAACCTTTTGGGCCACCAGGGCTCCTAAACTTGATCCAGACCCGAGTTTTCTCTGGGGTCATGACATCAGCATGACCCATCTTCAGTCAACCTCATTTATTTCTCTGAGTGTGTCACAGTCTCTTCAAATGCTGTCAAGTCTTGCTGTGAAAAAAGAAGTTAATGGAAATTTATATGTTTTAGAACCTTTTCCTGTCCCTTGCTCCTGTACTCCAGCTCTCCTCCTCTCTCACCAGTTTCCCTGGCTTGTCCCAAAACAAGATTTCGAAAGAGAAGGGACAAGGGGCTCAAAGAGAAGAGGCGGGAGTGGGGAGATGTAATAGGGAAAGTGAGGAGCTGAGAGAGCATCTAACACAGACTTCCAGTCTCTAAGAAGATGCGAACCATGGAAACACACCTTCAGAAAGAAAATATACCACCTCACCTCTAATCATGGCCCAAACACAAACCAAACCCACTGCCCGGACTCATATTCCGACCCATAGCAACTCTAGATAGGGTTTCCGAGACTGTAATCTTAAAACCATGTAATGTTTCTGCCACGGGCTGGCTGATGGATTTGAACCACCAACCCTGTAATTAGCTGCCCAATACCTAACTCACAGCATGACCAGAGCTTCTGCTTTAATGAAGTAATAATAATAACAACAACAACAACAACAAAAGTATAGACGGCTTGTACTAGTCTGTGTGCTTTACATACGCTGGTTCATTTACTCTTCGCTTATCTTAGGTGGTACTTACTCATATTTTATTTTCTAACAGACAGGTCCAGAGAGGGTAAGGAACTTGGCCAGTGTCACACAGCATGTAAACTACAGAGCCACTAGGACTTGCACCCAGAGGTCCAGGCTGCCTCCCTCAGGTTAGAGGTGTTCATTTCCTCCCACATTGTCCTTTTACTCTCTGTTGATACCATGCGTTTCTTTTCTTGTGGGGCTGAAATGCCGAGAGAATTACTCTTCCACATAGTTCACTGAATGTTCTTGGGGCCAGAAAGGAAAACGGTGGCAAGAGAAGATAGGAGACATACCAACTTCAAATCCCAAGTCAAGATCATTCACCAGCCTATCTGGCTCAGTAAGCTATAGGTCAGTCTGTGAAATAGTAGAAAATGTTAATAAGACTGAACCTTAGCTTGTTGATACAACCCAGGAAAACAATCCCGTTGTTATGGAGTCGATTCCAACTCGTAATGATCTTATCCTGTTTTCAAGGCTATAATGTTTAAGGATGTAGACTGCCACATTTTCCCCCCTACAAAGCAGCTAGTGGGTTCAAACTTCCAACCTTTTGGTTAGCAGACAAGTGCTTTAACCACTATACCACTAGGGTTCCGTGACTGAGTAAAGGATATGTGCATATGCATGCACATATATTTATATACATATACACATATGTATGATCCCCAGTTGCTGTCAACTTAATTGGAATTCAGGACAGCCCCACATGTGTCTGATTAGAACTGGGCTCCATGGGGTTTTCAATGGCTGAGCTCTTCCAGAAACTCTCATAGATTACTAGGCCTGTTTCAGCTCAATGGCAGTGAGTTTGGTTTGGGGTTCTTCTAGGGGAACTGATTGGATTCTACCTGCAAACTGCTCCCCTTAATAGCCAAGCACTTCACTAACACGGGGATTAACCTTTACGCATTGGGGGAACTGGTAGAGGGTTCTCTGTAAGGCTGTTGAAGAGAAAGGATGGTACTTGGCAGACTAAGGTGTGCCTGACCCAGCTCATGGTATTTTCTTTTATTTTTTAGCTCTACTAATTTATTTATTCATTATTTGTGTGGGTTTTTTAAAAATAAATCATTTTATTGGGGGCTCTAACAGGTCTTATAACAATTCATACTTCATTTTTATCAAGCACATTTGGACATGTGTTACCATCATTTCCAAAACATTTTCTTTCTGACTTGAGCCCTTGGTGTGAGCTCCTCTTTTCTTCCCCTCCCTCCTTTCCCCTCCCACCCTCATGAACCCTTGATAAGTTTATAAATTACTTTTCTTGTCATATTTTACACCATCTGTTGTCTCCCTTCATCCATGTTTCTGTTGTCTGTTCCCGTGTGTGTGTGTGTGTGTGTGTGTGTGTGTGTGTGTGTGTTGGAGGGAGGGGAGCTAGACATTGATCGTTGCAATTGATTTCCCCTTTCTCCACCTTTTCCCTTCACCTTCCCTCTACCCGCATGGTATCGCTATTCTCATTATTGATCCTTAGGCATTTGTCTGACCTGGAATCCATGTGTTGAGAGCTCTTATATGTATGTACCAGTGTACATGCTCTATCTAGCCAGATTTTTAAGGTAGAATTGGGGTCATGATAGTGGGGTGGTGGTGGTAGTGAAGCTATGCTGAACCCTGGCTGACACATCCCTTCCTTGTGACCCTTCAGTGATTTTCTACAGATAGGCTTTGGGTTTCCATTCCGACTCTCCTTGTTCATGTGGAAATGGTTGTTTGTTTTGGGTCTTCTGAAGCCTGATACATGATCCTGTCAATACTCATTATCACACGGGTTGGTGTGCAACTTCCATGTGGGATTTGTTGCTTCCCTGTTAGATGACTGCGTGTTTAACTTCAAGCCTTTAAGACCCCAGATGCTATATCTTGTAATAGCCAGACACCATCAGCTTCCTTCACCACATTTTCTTATGCACCCATTTTGTCTTCAGTGACCAAGAAGGTGAGCATCACAGAATGGCAGGCCATTAGGACAAAGTGTTCTTGCATTGAGGGTGGACTTGAGTAGAGACCTAATGTCTGTCTACTACCTTCATACTTAACCTATAAATCAATCACCTCATTTGCATGTTAAAATTGGATATTGAATTAGGAAAACTAAAGAAGAATCAGTGCATTTGGATTAGGGTGCTCATGAAAACAACATGGACTGTCAAAAGAACAAACAAATCTGTCTTGGAAGAAGAACAGCCAGATGCTCCTCAAAAGCCAGGATGGCCAGACTTCGTCTCCCATACATTGGACATGTGTCCGGAGAGGCCAGTCCTTGGGAAAGGGCATTGTGCTTGGTAAGGGGGAGGGGCAGCTAAAAGAAGACCCTGGCTGAGATAGAGTGCTGCAGGGGCTCCAACAGGAGAACAATTGTGGGGATGGTCCCAGACTGGGTGGAGTTTCCTTGTTGAACAGAGGGGCTCTATGAGTTAGAACCGACTGAGTGCCACCGAACAATAAAAACAGAAGGCTGTTCTCATTACAGCTGTGCATGGAGTCTGAAGTCTTCAGGGAAGGCTGTTGGGAAGAGAAATCAAGACCACACCAGAGCCTCATGAGCCTAACATCCTTTTCCATTCTTATTGTCTTTGTCTTATTGTCTCTGGCCATGAGGTATTAGCGACTTACAGAAGTGACGTGGTGGCAGTTAGGACTTCCAGAAGAAGAAACAAATCTATCTTGGAAGAAGTTCAGCAAGAGTAGCCCTTAGAAACAAAGATGGTAAAACTTTGTTCTGTGTTCTTTGGACTTACTCTCAGAAGGAGTAAGTCCAGAGAAGGACACGATGCTTGATAAAGTAAAGGGCCAACAGAAAAAGAGGTAGCTCCTGAAGGAGACAGAGTGACACCGTGGCTGTAATCATGGGTTCAAAATGTGAAGATGACACAGAACTGGGCAATGTTTTGTTCGGTTGTTCATCGGGTCACATGAATCAGATCTGCCTGGATGACTGCTAACAAGCAAGCCATTGCAGCTGGTATTCTATAGCTGAACTCCACTAATTTAAGCGACGGGAGGCCAGGTGTGTTGTAACATGGCGATTCATCTAGATGAGCCAGCTCACATTGATAGCCACCATACAAAATGCACAGCACATTCAGACCCGAGAAAACTTCAGCATTATGAATTTCTTGCACTTGGTTGAGTGTTTCATTTGCCTGCTAATATAAAATTCATTGAGGCAGCAGGCAGCAATTGGAGCTGTTGGGAGTTCTAGTCCAGTGCACCACAATCCCATTGCAGTAAGACTAATGGCCAAGAGGGCACCCCAGAATAACCTACTTACCTGTTTGGCATAACAGTAAGCTTTTTGCATAGGAGAAGCACGTGCCTGGGGCTTACAATGGCTGGGCATACATTTGCAAATGCGACCACCAGAGACCAGGGCCATTTCCACTGTGGTTCTGTAACTACTTAGCAAAAATGCTTTAGAGTGCTCAGCAGGGAAAGGAAATGTGATAATTGTGGGAAGATTGGACATTATATTAGAGTGAGCTCTTTGGCACAAAAGAATAATGTCTGGGAAATGCTAGTTTCGGGTCTCCTAACACTGAATTTCTATCATGCTGCTCGGCGGATACAAAAGGAGGGGGCAGTCACCAGTAAAGTTTAAAGCTGAACCGACTGGGCAACCACCTGAGGGCTCTGTAGCAGGGAATGGGTAGAGGTAGATAGGGAGGAGAAGGCTCAAGGTCACCATCAGAACTGCAAGCTTCCAGCTGCCAGATCTGAAGCATGACATTTCAGCTCATCAAGGCATGAATGAAGGCTATTTTAAAAGCAGAGTCATGTCCTCCAAATTCAAAAGAAATTAGTTGGTGTGCAAAACACAATAGAATCCTTTGCAGACAAAAACAGGAAGCCATTTGGGGAAACCAAAATGAAATAAGAAGGTTTCTTAGTGAATATGCTGTCTTGGAGTTGGGGGGCTTTAGTAGGATGTCTCTAGCCTGGGAGTTCTTCAACTGATATCCACCGTCTTTCTGAAATAAAATGTGAAGTCACTTCCTACTACCTACCTCCAGGTTTTGCTCAACTATTGTCTAAGTTCACACAAGTAGATAATGGAATTGGTGTTCCAACTAGCTTTGTCAGAGGACACAATATTCTTCACTGCCCTTTTTAGTGGGTCTGTTCGATTGAGTCAGTTCTAAGTCAATCGTGACCTTCACTTTGGCAGGAGAAGCAGCAGCCCAATTCATGAATGGTGGTATGTTTGAATCCATGGGTTTGTTTGGGTTTTGTTTTTTTTGGGAGTTTTTTGTATTTGAGTCCACCATTTTCAAGCACTTTTATTGACATCGTTTTTCACCAATACTTTCATCAAAATAAGCTTGCCTAGGATGTAGTAACAAATACTACCTGATATTTTACTGGCTTGACGTCGCACATTCCTATACAGGTCCTGTAGCTCTCTCAGGGAGATCTTTTACAAGCAACAGCTTGTGAACCCATTTATCCTCCATACTGCAACTACACCATCTAGATTTTTTTGCTTCTAAGGTCTACATGGTACAAAATCCAAGAGATTTGGGACACACGCTACTTGCCCTGGTAACCAGAGGGCAGTGAGATGCTAGATACGAATCATTTCTTTACTTAGGAGATAGTCTAGTAGTCTTTGAAAGAGTTCTACAGAATCAGCTGTCATTTCAGGATAATATAGGGACGGAAAACCTAAGGATATTGTTCACAAAACTGACTAGTCTCAAAGTTCTAGCTGCTACATTTAAAATGCCACCTACATGGTAAAGTCAACTTTTAATTTATCCCGAAATGGGAAAAATAGTGTTAGTCTGGGTAGACCAGAGAAACAATAGTCATAGACACTCATATTTTATGAGAGAGTTTTATATAAAGGGTAAGTGTACATTAAGAAATCCTCCCAACCCAGTGATGTCCAAGCCTATAAGTCCGACAGTAGCCCATATGTCTGACACCGATCTACAAAGTCCTCCTCAATCTCACAAAACATATGCAATGATGCCAACTACAGGAAGAAAGCCGAATCAGTGAGCATGTAAGCATCTCAGTGCTGGCAGGTGTCTCTATGTGGCTGCTCCAGCACCCAGGGCTGCATCAGGGTAAGTCCATGCTCAGGGATGTCTCCCAGGAGGTGAACCTTGCCAGCTAAGGCAGAGAACTAGCTAATGGTCTGACCATCAGACAAGAGACAAGACAGGTGAGCCTCTATAAGCCATTTATTTCTCTTCCCTTCAATTAAACTGGCCTTCAATTATTCCCACATGTGTTCATTGGCCAGGTTGGCACAATAAACCTTAACTATCACAAATAGGTAAGGAAATAAGTAATTTATGATAAATGTTAGAGACTGTCTTCTCTTAAATATATTTTTTCAATAATTCTCTTAGCATCACTGAACTTAATTAATTAAGTACTTTAAATTTCTTGGGTGGTGCCTGCTATACCCATGTAGAAACTCAAAGAAATATTATTTATCCCTTTTTCCTTGACACTTCATATTTTTTGCTGTGTTAAATAAGAAATAGTCATTGCATCTGTAACAAGCTGATCTCCTGAACTCATTCTTTTTGTATTTATTTATTTGAAGTTCAAATTTATCATTAGCATTTACCCTATCATGTCTCATCAACTATTCCCTGACAGTCTTGATAAGTGGCCAGCTAGTTAATTTCATGAAATATTCTTTTAATAGATGATAATCATTATCATATTGTTCCTCAAAGGTAGAATATTCTATTTGAACAGTGGATCTCAATGTCTCAGTCAATGTAATGACTAGAGTATGAGTCTTATATACTGTATGAGGGCAATAGAAAATGATACGTAGATCAGGGCTCCTCATTCTTGGAACTATTGATATTGTGTTTGGGTGGAGGGTGAGTTTCCCTGTAGTGTGTAGAATAGTAAATAGCAAAATCCCAACAAAAAAACAAAAATGATTAACACTACCCCAACCAGCCCCCTAAGTGCCCTTTATTCCAATCCACAGTGGAGAACCCGTAAAATGTTTTCATTCTCTTTACACTGAATAGGAGTCCTGGTGCTGTAGTGGTTACAAGTTGGACTGGGATCCCCATGGTCAGCAGTTCTAAACCACCAACAGCTCTGCAGGAGAAGACTGAACTTTCTACTCCCCTAAACAGTTACAGTCTCAGAAACCCTGACAGGGGGTCACTATGGGTCCATTGATTTGATGGCAGTGTGTTTCTTTAATGACAAGTAGTGATGTTGCTTTCCAGACACTATTATTCATTCTGTCTTTGACAAGGAAACCCTAAGAGCATTGAGCTAGAGATGGCAACAGACCTCCCAAGTCAGAAGTAAATCCTCAGGATCGAATCCAAGCACAGAAATTCCAGTGCCTTTAATAAAACCGATTCAGTAATGGTCATGTGACTCACCTCTAACTAATAAGAAATAAGAAGATGGCCGTCGCAAAGCTTTGGGGATTGGTTTTAGTGCTGTCAACAATTCTCAAATAAAGAGATTGTCCACTTTTTAAATACATATTATTGTGCATGCATATGATTACTAGAACGAATGTAACTATGATGACTTTAGCTAGAATGGGAGTAAACTCACATGACTAAAAACCATCTAAGTCCTTGATGTGGTTGAGTCCTGCCTTTGACTGGCCCTGGGTCTATACCTCCTCTAGACTTCTTACATTGTGTATTAATAAGTCAATCCATGGATTAAGGGATTAAGCCAATTCAGTTGAGGCTTCACATAAATTAGGGTTAAGTGTCCTGCCTAATTCACTCTGCATAACAATACAGTGTCCATCAAACCCAGATTAGTGTCTATTTGACTAAGATTATTCTGTAAATCCTAATGGTTCTGGTGGTAAAGCATTGGACAGCTAACCTTAGCTGTTATAAACACATCAGCTTTCCAGAGCAGAAAGATAAGGCTGTATGTGGGGGTAACCCCCAAAAGTAGACTCCCCCAAAGCTATGGATTTACATTTCTTTACAAAGCAACCTTATCACCTTCAAAGTACTCTTCATTTAACTTGAAACATCTGTCAAATCTGAGAGTCCATTCTTGGAAACATCTTTCAAACTCATCATTGTTTTTCTGGGTTCCAGGGTACACAGGACTCCTTCTTCACATGATCTCTCTGGGAGTTGCTAAGGCGACCTTCCTGTCCGTGTTGCCTGGCAGCTGTATTCCCCTGTACGGGCACCAAACAAAATTGATCCCAGCTCCTGTATATGCGATTATGCCAGACAGAAAGTTCATGGGAGGTCACAGGATGCCCACACGCGTTTGTTTAAGCTACAAGGTCCCTACCACTTCAATACCATGACTGATAGCTGTCTTCTCTTGTCCCTCCATGTACTTGAAACCCTCATCTTGGAGATCCACTTGGGAGTATACTACTTCTAATTAACAAAAGTTAGGGGTGGGCTGTAGAGTCTTGCTACGTTTATCCAAAATGCAGCTGGATTCGACATGAGTAGTTACTGAGCAAGGGAAAATTACTATAGGCACACTTAAAAACAAATGACATTATAGATAGCTAAGCACACACACCGGGAGGCTATGTGTTGGAATCATCTCAGTGGCAATGAGTGTGCTTTGGGTTTGCAAACACCCCCCACCCACCCACCCACACATATGCAGGTATGTATATAACTCACAAATCTCATTTGAACATGTGAGTAAGCAACAGAGGAGGAGCCACAGATGATCAGTTCTTAGGGTACCTCACATGCCTTCATCTGGCCAGGCGTGCAGATCAAAGAAGTTGACGCTTCAGTTGACGCTGGCACAGCACAGGACCAAGCAGCATTTTGTTCCGTTGTGCAGGGGCTCACCATGAGTCAGAGAGAGAGTTGAGAGCTGCTAACAATAACACTTCAACGGAACCCTGAACAGTGAGTAATGCTTATGCCTTTCAAGTAGGCATGAGGTGGGTTGAGAGGCAGGAAGCTGCAGAGCGGCAGCATGAGCTTGTGTGTAGAAGACGAGCTGCAGCCTGTTCCTCCGGCTGGCATATGGAAAATAGGAAGGGTAGTAGTGGTCATGAAGAAGACCTTGCCCATGACTAGGTCATGTACTATCTTCATTATGTAGTAAACCATACCAACAACAGAAAAAGAAAACACTGTCGTCAATTCGCTTTTGACACACAGAAGCCCAATAGTACCGAGTAGAATAATTCCACAGGGTCACTGAAAATGCCAGTCTTTAGAGAGCAGACCGCCTCATCTTCTTCTTGGATGTGTCTCATGGGTTTGAACTGTCAACCTTATGATTAGCAGTCCAATCCTTAGCATGTAGAATACCAGATTTCTTTCAATACATGGTAAGGAAAGGTAAAATAAAAGAACGTGAAAAAAAGGTAATGAACATTTAGGAGGACAAAGATCCTAAATGTTACAAGGAATAGATAGGTCTATTTTCATATATTCTACTGAAAATTGAAACCAGGAAAGAGGACAGGTTGATTTAGGGAAAATAACCTTAACCTAATTGTCTCTAATTAGCTCCTCCATATTAGAGCCCAAGATGAAGAATTCACAAATTGTCCCATGGCCATTTTCACCCCTTTCTGCATCACAGGGAACAAAGCGCATAGACAATGGGTTACACGGTGACTAACTGAAAGGTCAGTGGTTTGAAACCACTAGTTGCTCTGAGGAAAAAATTGGACTTTCTATCCCCGTATACAGAAACTGACCAGAGCAGTTCTACTCTTTCCTACAGGGTCACTATGAGTTGGAATGGACTCCATGACAGTGAATTTTTCTGAATTATAAGCAGAGCTTACAAGCAAAGACATACTAGAACAAAAACCTGGTGCTCTACATTTGAAAACAAACCAGTAGAACTCTGGTAGATCATAGCACAGAACCAGGCAAGATCTCTTTCCATTGTCCACAAAGCCTGATGTGACAGCAGCTAACAACAGCAATAAATAGACATTCTCCCTAAAACTTTTACTTCCTCTCCTCATTAAAAAATCCCTCTTATCTGTAGCCTATGTTCTTTTAAGCATGTACACGTTTTCAACTCTCAAGTAAACCTAGGTACTGTTAGCTTTTTAAATAAAGATGATTTGATTTCTAGTCATATTCCAGATTGATTCAGAAATTTAACATAGATTCTATTCTCAAATTATAGCATAAATCATTTACTATATAGTAAGTAGGTGGTTTAATGATTTTGCAGAAAATGTAAAATCAATTTCGATGCAAATGCAACTTCGATGGAAATCATCACACACACACACACACACACACACACTTATCAACTTTGTGACTTTCGAGATACTATCTCACCTTCCCAAGTCTCTTTCCACATCTGTGAAAGTAATGAAATAGCCATATCTGCCTTGTGTGTTGTTGGAAGGATCGACTAAGATGACATCTTTAGATCACTGGACCAAATTCTGGCACTTATTAAGTGCTCAGTCAACCTGGGGTGGGAGAGGCATGGAGGAAATGAGGATGTTTCTGTGAGTAATTTACAGTTTCTCATATAGAATTAAAGAAAGGTGGTACTTATGAAAAATTATGGCTAAAAACCAAGAGAAGCAATTATAACAGAGTCCCTGGGTAGCGCACAACAGTAAAGTTTTCACCTATAACTTAAAGGTTGAGCTTTCCAGTTCACCCAGAGGCACCTCAGAAGAGAAGCCTGGCAATCTACCCCTGAAAACTCACAGCCATCTCAAACACTCTAGAGTTCAGCTTTGGCACACATGGCCTCACCGTGAGTTCAAATGGACTCAACAGTAGCTGGTTTGGTACTGGTTCCTGCATGATTGAAATTGGAAAAGAGAATCTCAGAAGCTAAACTCATTAAATATATGTATTATGTTATATCTTAAGCATCTATGTGTGTATATATTTGCTCCTTTGCCCCTTGCAGCAGACTGACCATTCTTGTTTCACTGAGCACATGGCAAGAGTGGTCAGCCCATGTCCAGCTTTACATCCCCTTCCATTCAGATACTAAGTGACACTTCAAATATGCTGGTGATCAGTCTGGTTGGCCTGGTCTGAGTCCATCCCCATCCAATCGGCTCTCTCCAGTAGGTAGAGGTACCTGGTCCAATGTGCACTCATTTCTAGCAAGGAGTTCTCTGGGAAGAAGATTATGCTGATGGGGAGGAAGTGATGTGTATATCTACCATAACAACAAAAAGCCTAATGCTCTTTAGTTTAATGTTCTCTACATTAAACCAAAGAACTTGTGGATTGTGGTATTTCTAGAGCAGTGGTCCTCAACCTTCCTAATGCCGCGACCCTTTAGAACAGTTCCTCACGTTGTGGTGACCCCCCAGTGATAAAATTATTTCTGTTCCTACATCATAACAATAATTTTGCTACTGTTATGAATCGTAATGTAAATATGTGATGCCCATGATGTGTTGTCATTGTTACAAATTGAATATGACGAAAGTATAGTGATGAATCACAAAAAGCAATATGTAATTATATATTGTGATATATTTATTTCTAATGACAAATAGATGGAATTTTGACTTGAAGCATGGTGTAGCATGGGTAACAGTCTTCACGCCGGGTACTCATATGTGGGTGTAGCTGCATGTGGGCAGGCCCGCCTGGAGATGGATAGAGGAGCGGGGGGTCTCCCTTCCTAAGACCAGGGGAAAAATGTGTTTTTCCGATGGTTTTAGGTGACCCCTGTGAAAGGGTCGTTGGACCCCCAAAGGGGTCACGACCCACAGGTTGAGAACCGCTGCTCTAGAGGCCTTGCACTTCTGAGGAGCTCAATAAAAGTTATCCTTCTCCACCGCCCAGCTGCTCTCGGCATCTCTTCCATCGTGCCAATGTGTGCATGCAGCCTGGCCTCGCCCTCAGGAGGGCAGCGGAGGTGGATCGTATTCAGGGGGCGTTCCATCCTCTGAGTGGACGTACCTCGGTGACAGCATTGCTTTCCACCAGGCAGCGGCTGCCCTTACAGCACGCTGGCCTCACATTGAGTGCAGGAAGAGGCAGGAGCCCCCGGCAAAGGTCGCTTCCCGAGGCATGTCATTTTCTTGGATGATTTGCAGTCTGATAATGACCGCGTCCTGATTGTGTGGTGAGAGCTCCGAGTGCCCCAACACCTTTGATGGATCCGAGCATAAATGGGCCACTTAGCAACATGTGGGAGCTGTAGAACCTCCCTATTCAAACTTACGTCATAATGCTGCCTGCTTGTTTAAAGGCCTATGCGATGTGACCCCGGCATCTTGTTTTATGGGGAGGTTCCAGCTAGCTACCCTTGTGATTTCATCGGATTGGGGTGGCAGGCGAATAGTGCTGGATATTCTTCAGTAACAGACCGTGACCTCACAAGTGTCTTAAAGGAGAGCCTGTGCACACTCCCACAAGCCTCCGCGGTCCCTCCTGTTCAAAAGGAAAACGGCCCATTTAGATGTTATTAAAGCATGTAAACAAAACTTTCAAATCAGAAAGGAAAAAAATAGCTATCATTATTCTTAAAGTATACTTTGTATACCTGGTTCCCAATGGAATGGATCGGAATCGATTGTCTAATTGATTAACTGCCAAAGTTTTTCATTGCTGTTTAGTGGAAGACATTCATTGAGCCTGAGAATTTGTGTTTTTGCATTGTGGAGTTGGAGAAACCAATCTTAGAATAAATGCAATGGAACTACTCCTTAGAAGGAAGGATGACACTTCATCTTGGCATGACAGACCACATGTTTGGCAGAGGGCTAGGGAAAATGAGGAAATTCTCAGTGAGATGGGTCAATCCCATACCCTCAACAATGGGTTCCACCACATTAAAGACCATGGAGATGATATTTCTTTCTGCTGTACAAGACATGACCATGAGTCGGAGCCAACAGGATGACCACCACAGAAGTCGACATGGTTGTGGTGGTGGGAATAAAGCCGTGAAAATGCCAGTGGGGTACTTCACAGGTTTTCAACCATCTAATGCTTCTAAACATCCTGCCAAACTCCCATGGCTACACCATAGGTTCCCAAACTTCCTCAGCCTACCACTTCCTTTTGAGAAAAAAAATGACTCAACGTGCCCTTGGCAATGAGAAACTTTTTTACGATAGGATCCCGGTGGTGTCATGGTTATGCGTTGGCTGCAATCTGCCTGGTTGGCAGTAGTGTAGACCACCAGCATCTCCGGGGCATGAGAATGGGCTTTCTACCCCCTGTCACAGTTACTGTCTTGGAAAGCCATAGGGGCCGCTCTGAGGCATCTTTGGGTGAGTTGTGGTTTCATTGCCTAAATGTAGGTGTCTGTTTTGTAGCCCTTCCTCCCTACCCCAAGCCTCCAGGGTAGTTTCTCCCTTTGGGACACACAGGCCTACACCAATAGAGATGAATGTAGCTCCTGTTTCTCTGGTTTTGCACTTTGCCTTAGCGCCCATGCCTACATCATCTTCACGTCTTTCTCTTTTCTTCCATCCCTTTCTCCCTTCACAGGTCCCAGGGTTCTGTCTTCCTTCCTCACTCATTTCGTCTGCTCCTCCAGGTTTTCTCTTCACACCGCCCAAAAATTTACACTCAATGATTTGTAACAGTTATCGTTGTATGCACATCACAATCTGATGAGGAATTTCTGGTGTTCGTGCTCTACGTACACAGCAGGCTCCTGTTTTCATTGAAATTTCTTGGTGAAAGGACATGGCTTAGTTTCCTATTGCTGCTGAAAAAAACAAACCACCAGCATGTGGTGGCTTAAAATGACACAGTGATGTTATCTGACAGCTCTGGAGGACAGAAGTCTGTAGTGGATCTCCCTAGACTTACATCATCGTCTCTGCATGACTGTGTTCCTTCATGAGACTCCAGAAGAGAATTTGTTTCTTGCTTCTAGAGATTACCCACATTCCTTGGCTCATGGCCCCATCCCACCTTCAAAGCCAGCATCACTTCAACCTTGCTTTCCTTGTGACAGCTCCTTCTCCTTTTCCACCTCCCTCTTCCATCTTCTAAAGACCCTGTGATTACACAGAACCCACCAAGAGGTCCAACGGAAGCTTTCATAAGTGGTCCAAGAGAATTGCCCTATTTCAAGATTCTTAATTTGAACATATCTGCAATCCCTTCCCCTGGAACAGCACACTCGCCGACTTCAGAGTCTAGAATGTGACTCTCTAGGGCTTACAATTTGGGCTACCACAGAATCTCAAGGACGAGGCCCACTCTTCCATTAGACAGAGGATGAAAGATGAGCAATGAGCTAGAAGGGCTTGTCTCCAAGTCTCTCCACTTCCTGCCCAGTACTCTAGGCTACTACAACTAACATCCTCAACAGAATTCTAACTGAAGAAGAAATGTAGCTGGACTATATTGTTATAATAACTGTCGTCCTAAAGCTGATTTTTTTTTCTGTGATTCTCTAAATTCTTCTGGGAACCTAACCTTTCTCTGATTATTAAGTATTTTTTGAAGCAACCAGTAATTTGTAGGTTGCCTAAAAGAGTTAATACATCTTTTTAAAGGTACTTGATTTGCAGAAAGAATTCTCATTTCATGCCATAAAGGAGGTTGGGGAAGGTCATTTTCACTTACTTTATAAAAGAATCTTGCAAATCAAATAAATTGCTTCATTTTATTTCAGTTATGACTGTGATTAAGAATTGGGTAGCAGTTATAATTCCCCTTTGTTTTCATAAGTGGCCAGTGCATCCTCGTGGGATTAGGACCCGAAGCTTCCTGTCTGCCTGTGAACCATCCTGACTGAGGTCGCTCACAATGGGTGATTTAGCTAGCCTCTGGGTGCTTATCAAATTGATGATGAATAAAGAAATACCTTATCAGCTGCCCCTTTAGAGCCTGAGGCTCCTGTTATAGATTGAATTACATGGCCCCCCAAATATGTGTTATAGTACTAACCCCTGTAACATGTGGATATAGCACTGTTGGGGAACAGAGATCCCAATGTTATGGGACCCTTATCAGCATAAAGTGTGCCTTGAACCCAGTCACTTTTGAGATACATATAAAAAGATTTATTAGACATAGGGACAAAACCAAAACAAACCCATTGCCATTGAATGGATAGACCATAGGTAAGGTTTCTGAGCTTGTCAATCTCTATAGGAGCAGAGAGGTGGACAGGTTAGGAAGTGGTTGGATGCTTCTACTCCCGGATCTCAAGAAGTGAGGATGCTTTTGCAGAATTTCCCCAGGTGAGCATGAAACCAACAAAACAACAGACTCATTGCCATGAAGTCAATACTGAATCCCAGCAAGCCCCTGTAGGTTTTTGAGACTGGAACTGTTTTCGGGAGTAGAAAGCCCAGTCTTTCTCCCTTGCAGCTGCTGGTGGTTCTGAAGGGCCGTCCAAGTGGATCCCAGCCCAAGGCTCCTGCACATAGAGCCCCCATCACATGCCGCAGCCAGTTAGCATTTAAACTTGTGGCATATTACAATACCCTATGTCACCTACCAATCCTCCCCCACGCCATCTGCAAAAATAATGTGTTTTTCTCCACTATAAGAATGAAGTGTTTTTGTTCCACTTCCTGAACCACAACATTCAGCATTTGGCCAGCTCAGATTGGACACAGGAGCACACTAGACAACACCTGGGACCTCGGGCTGAACCCTGAGCAAAGATCACAGACGACTCCGTGGGAAACCAGTTGCCGAGCACTTGCACACCATCCCATAATAAGTGAAGGTATCCAACCAGAAGACCTTGTTGCCATTTCCCTTGGAACGCTATTTTGATGAGCAATTACCAGAACTCCACCGATGTGCATTCACTTCCCAGGATTCTCCACCTCCTTCCTTGTCCTTCTCTCTAAAACAAAACAAAAAATAACAACCCCAAAGCAATGGAGTGGATGATTCTGACTCCTAGAGACCCTATAGTATAGCATGGAACTGGAGCTCTGCATTTCTGAGACTGACTCTCCATGGGATTAGAAAGCCTCATCTTTCTCCCTTCCTCCCTAAACTCCCTTATAAACCTGAATTCCCTTCTTGGGCAAGACATAGTCTGTTTTAGGCCCCTCCATGTCTTCCATTTCAAGATGTTTTCTTATCCAATAAACTTTTTTCCCATCTCCCCTTTCAAAATGCTTCTTTCTCCCATAAATCTTTTTGTTTCTGTCATACGCTGGCTCCCTACTTTGTCATTCTTGCTAATCAGAGACAGAACTTTTCACTGTAAGCTTATTGCAGTAATAGGAGCGGTGGGTAGGTTTGAACCACCAACGTTACAGTTACCCAGGATTGTTACTAATGCTCCGAAGAGCCAAAGACAAGCAAGTCCAAATGGTGGGGGGGGGGGGGAAGATGTCATGAGGAGATCTCCAAGGAGTCAAAAACACTAGCGTTTGAGCCATTGAGACCAAGGCCAATCGAGAGCCTTTGAGAGCCAATTGAGAGCCTTCTCCTAGAGCCGGTACCCGTTCTTACCTCCAGCCTCCTGAACGGTGAGAACACACACTTCTGTCTACAGAATTCCTGAGGCCCACAGAAAAGACCACTGCAGTTTCTAGCACTATAAGTTTCACCCTGTGCCCTAACGAACAACGGCGTTTCATTTCTTTCTTTTGTATTGAAAAAGTATGTATTTAGTGTAAGCATCAGCCAGGTGGGCTCAATTGATGGTTCTGATTTTGTTGGCATCATTTGCAGGGCCCTAGTCAGGAGCAAGTCGAGCATATGTCTTCTCACCGCCATCAGGTCTGATCAAGGTGTTGCCCTTGGACACGTCACTGTTGGAGCGTCTTCACAGCCTGTTTGATCTGGTGTTTGTTCGCCTTGACATCCACAATGAACGTAAGTGGGTTGTTATCTTCAATCTCCATGGCTGCCTCAATGATTGGGGCAATGAGATGACGGCATAGCACTCCAGCTTGTTTCTCCTAACGGTGCTCCTAGCCTCAGGGTCTTGAGCTGCCAGAAGGTGGGTGACATTTGGATCTTCTTATTTATTTGTTCGTTTGTTTGCTTGCTTTTTTTGTGTGGCTTAGGACACCTTTCAGCATGGCCTTCCTGGCCTTTAAAACCTCTGCTTTGACTTAGCTTTTGGGAGGGGTGGGGGCTTCCCTCTTTGCCATCAGTACCATCTTAGTGAAAAGGGTTTCCTTGGTGGCCCATTCTCATAGTCTTATAGAGCAAGTCTCCAGGGTTAAGATCCAGATCTTTCCCCATTTACCAGCAGTCAAACAAACATGCGACTTCAACACTTCCCACCGACATCTGAATTCCACAGGGTGATGCCAAGGCCTGAAAACCTATGATTGATGGCATCCACATATTAGTCATTCGGAATTGCCCCCACCACATCTTGCCTCCCCCACCACTGGACCATTAAACAATACTGAGAGCAGGCTTGATAGTTTGGGTTACGAAGTCAACGGTAGACTAGAGACCAGGGCATGGCAATAAGAAAATAAAATCAACTGATCGTGAAGCTAATAGTAGAAAGGGGATAGGATTCCATGCATGCCCACTGAAAGCTGAGCAGTTGCGGAAAGCTGGTGAAGCAGCCAGAAGCCAGAAACTGTGTAGGAGGTTGGGCTCATCCTGCCTCTCTGGTGTATGACAGAGCAAAGTTCTGCACATCTCCTGACAGTGCTTTTCTCTTGCACATCTGGCTTTGGCAGCCTGGGCAGCCATGGCACACTTGGGTGCCCTTGGAATAATCCTGGGTGCAGTCTTGTGTGCATCAGATAGGGTGATCCTCTCCAAAGCGGAGCCCTCTGCCAAGCCTGCCAGCACCTCACTGCCCCTTGCAGTGGGCTGTTCATCTGCGGCGCCGCTGTCTGCAATGGTTGCAGGCACATGCACATCCTCCGGGCTCTAGCCCAAAAGGCACGGAACAAATGGGAAGTGATTGTTTTGAAATGTGCCCAACAGGGCGCCCTCCTCCTCCTCCTCCAGACTGCTGTTGAGGCCGCAGGCTGTAGGGATTGAATGGATTAATGGAGTTCAGCTGCAGTTTACAGTTTATCATCCACCCAGTGTTGCTCCTTCCTTCAGCAGCTCTTGAAGAAAGAAGGAAAAATAACAAATGGAAGGGTGGGAAGAGAGCAGGAAAGGAAAGGCAATCTGAGCAAGGGAAAGAGAACAAAAAAAATTTTTTTAAGTGTGATCTGTGGTCATGAAACTGACAAGGTTCCCCCAAATTGCTTCGGGCTTCCAGGTTTATGGTGCAGAGCCGCCTGGCCCAGCCCTCGCTCCTGTTTACAATCACTCAGTGTGGTGAAAGGCCTAATTGCCCCGAGCAGCACGGTCAATCTTCCCAGAGATGCAACTGCCGGCTCTCCTCTGGCAGCGGGGGAGGGAACTCAGCGTTTCCCTCCAGGCAATCTATATGGTCTAGCAGTTCACTGCGGAAAGTGGTGCTTATCGATTTCTGCCATGGCCTCCATGGGCAGCTCGAGCATCAGAGCCTCTGACAATGACTAACAAGTTTAAACCATTCGTCCCATTTGTAACTACTCAGCGAATGGCTTGTCAGTCACCACGTACCGTACACGGAGGCTTTTAGCAGATTTCTAATCCCATTCATTTTGGCACAATGACCCCTGTAGTTAATGGGGGTATCGGAAAAATCACACACACACCCCCTCCCTCAACAATGGGCCCTTTTACTTCTTTTAGGAACATAAAAGCCATTTCGGTTATGATGTTTCAAAACAAGGAGGCAAGCGGTGATCTGTGCCTTCTTAGGAGAAAGCCTGTACCCTGGTCTGTGGTGCCTGACTTAGGTCTGATGGGGAAGGCTGTGGGGAGAGGAGGGCGCACGCCAGCAATTCATCATACACGGGTGGAGGCTTGTCTGGACACCCTTGTCTGCTCTCTCTTTGAGGCTAAGACTGTTCATTTCATTATAAGAAACCTATTGCTACTTAGGCATCAACTTCAAACTCTAAACTCGCTGCCATCGAATGGACTCTGACTCCTTGCGACCCTGGGGGACAGGGTAAAACTGCCTCTCTGGGTTTCCAAGACTGGAATGCTTTACAGGAGTAGAAAGCCTCATCTTTCTCCTTCAGGGCAGCTGGTGGTTTTGAAATGCTGACCCTTCAGAGTCCATTCCCACTGAGGGACAACCCATGTGTTACTGTACCAGGGAGATAAGAACTGTTCTCCAAGGCTTTCTTGACTGTAACCTTCAGGAACCCTAATGACACAATCATTAGCGCTTGACGCTAATCAACAGGGGGGGGGGGGTGTCCAACCCACCCAGTGGCTCCTGGTGATGTGCTTCCACAAAGATCATGGCCAAGAAACCCCGTGGGGCAGGATCACGTGGTCACAGGCGAGCAGCACGAGCGGAAAGTGGACGCGACTTGAAGACACCCAACACGGCAAAGGAGTAGAATCCGGTTCCCATTCTTCTGCGTGGCCACTGGGCAGGGGGTAACCCCCACCGTTAGGTTCCTGGCAGTTCCTCCCCTCCGGGGCGTTGCTGTGGCCGCGGCTGTGGCCCCAGAGTGCCTGACTCACTGAGGTCCTGTGGGACACGGGGTTTCCTCGGCGGAAAATCTGCGGGAGCAGATTACCAGGTGTCTTCGTCCTGAAAGTGGCTGGTGGGTTTGATGGCCACGTAACCATCTTGCCTCGGGATTCCTTCTACCCAACAGCAGGTCCAGCTGATGCGTTGCTGCTCATGATGTAAAGTCCACAGACCGCAGGCGGCAGGCAGCACCCCCTGAAGGCAAACCCTCAAGCCTGGGAGGCAGGGTCTACAGGGTCAGACCCTTCATCTCATTCAAACACCCGGTGATTTCTATAAGCATTAACATTAGGAAAACACTAAACCCCCTCCCCCACCTTTTTTTAAATCCAAAGTGCAGTTTTTATATTAAATGGGGCACAATTTAACATTTTCACAACATGGGCTCAGACGTTTTTAAAAGGGAAAAAATCATTTCTCTGCATGATGTTTGCAATGATATTGTCTTTGTACCCACAGCCTCTTAGGCCAGCACTTGGTGTAGGGTAAGTACATGATGAATCGTGGCTGAATGGATGAATGAATTTACAAGAATGAACAAATGAAGGAGAATGGCAAAGAAATGTGACGCATCTGTCAGGGAGACAAGAAGCCAGGACTGACACGAAATGGAAACGCCAGCTCAGGGGGCTCAGCGGAGAATGAAACACCCCATTTCTCACGCCCTAACTAAATGCTGACACTCCCAAGCTGATCCAGTCCCAAGGCTGGACCACAGGCAAGGCAATTATGCAGGTAGGGCTCTTTCTGTAGCATCCTTTTATTTCCATTTCTAGGTCATTCTCGCCACTGCTCTCCCCATCAGTTCTGCTGCTAATGCTCGCTCTTTGCCCACCATCTAGGGCCTTACAGGTTCAGGTTTCTGCTTCTCATCAATCTTCATCTCCTAAAACCCCGTGGTCAGCCAGTTGAGACTAAAGTATCCGAAAACCAATTCATACTACACTGAAAGTGGCTGCTAAGGATTGAATATGTTGAGGGTTATTTCTTGATATCCCCTAAATCATACCACCGCAGCAGGCCACTTCTTCTAGGGGTAAAACCAGCCCTGTCATTAGCAAACGAATGTCAGACAAGGGCAAAGTAGCTGTATTAACCAAGCATCTCCAGAGAAACTGTACCGACTACAGATTTCAAAATATTTGGACAATTAAAAGTAAACATGGGAAATTTCCACCGTTTTTGAAGCCTCTTCATATGTTTTTTTTTAAAAAGCCTCTTCATATGTTTTTGCTGCCCTTCTAACTCATGGGAACCCCATGCATGACAGGCTAGACCTACTCCCCAAGGTTTTCTGGATTCTAACCTTTACAGAGCTCTCATCTTAAACACACTCGACATAGTGGTAGAAGTGCTGGGCTGCTCGCTGAGAGGTAAGTGGTTCGAACTTACCAGCCGCCCCATGGCAGAAAGCTGTGGCAGCCTCCTTCTGTGAAAATGGAAGGCCTGGAAAACACGAGGGGGCAATCTGCACTGTCCAGCAGGGTTGCCGTGAGTCAGAATCAACTGGGCAGCAAGGGAAGTTTCCGTTGTTGTTTGGGAACTTTATTACCAAGTCGCCAGGACTTTCTTCTGCAGCACTGCCAGATGGATTCAAACCAGCAAACGTTCAGTTAGTGATCAGGTGCTAACCAGGGACCTGCTTGTGTTTGTATGCATGTCTATCAATGGGGGCGGGGGAGGTGCTAGAGAGAGAGATTTATTTGAAAGGACTAACCCACAGGATTGTGGAGGGTGGCCCTGCAAAACGCACCAGTCCAGCAGACTCCAGTACGCCACACTGCACTGTAGTTAACTGCAGCCTTGACCCAGAACCTTTCCCCGCTTTAGTGGACACCTCAGTGTTGGTTCTTCAGGCTTCCAACTGATTTGATGAGACTCACCCATACCACAGAGGGTAATCTGTTTTATTTAAGGTGAACAAATGTCAGTGTTAATCAAATGAAGGTGCCTTCATAGGAATATCCAGAGTAGTGTTTGGCCAAACTACTGGGCACCATGGCTTAAGCAACTCACTCCCTCTCACTGCCATCAAGTCATGGCAACTCATAGTGATCCTACAGGACAGGGTAGAATGCCCCTGTGAGTTTCTGAGACAGCAAGTGTTAAAAGGAGTAAAAACCCTCACATAAAATGAACATCACGGTAGCTTTGGAAAATAGGTCATGGAAGAGATTCCCTTATTCTGTCTTTGTCCGGCTCTTCCATTCCATCAGAGAAGGTTCTCCATCAAGTGATCACTCACATACCATATATACTCGAGTATAAACTGAACCGAATATCCGACGAGCCATCTAATTGTACTACAAAAACCGCATTTAAAATGTGCTGAAAACTCAGCTTATCTTCGAGTATATATGATATCTTTCTCCGTGGAAGAAAAATGAGGCTTGCTACTCCCATCAAGAGTTGTGGTCTTGAAAACCACAAGGGCAGTTCGAGCTTGTCCTATAGTGTCGCTATGAGTTTGGGGGGCGGGAGGAACAACTTAGTGGCAGCGAGGTGGTTTTTTCTGTTTTGTTGAGTTTTGAAGCCTTTATTTGAGTCTTCCATTCCACAGAGTGGCCACTTTTCTCTCAGGATCGTCTATCTTTTTATGTGTTTAGCCCTGAGTCCCTGTGTGATGCAGAGGTAGCAACTGCTTTGTGAAACATTGGAGGAACAATTCCATGCAGAAGCACCCGGGAAGAAAGGCCGACCAGTCTACTTCCAAGAACGTCAGCCATTGGAAATCATGCTACGGAGCAAGCCGTTCTACTCCAACACAGGGGGGTCTCCAAGACGTGACGACAGAGGTAAATGGTTTCAACAGTGAGCATTAACCAAGTATTTGTGGAGAAGTCATTATATATATGATTATTTCCCTCCCTCCACCTTAAAACAAAGAACATGAGGTACAAAATATCTCCTTTCAGTGATTCCCTTTACAAACGATTATTTCTGGTGCTTTCATCCATGGACTGCCATGTTGTGACGACTTAATTGCTGCCTGAGATGCAGAAAGCTGATTTTGTGTTTTCATTTTAATGTAATTCTGTGACATTCATCGTAGTTATAAAAAGTAAGGCTGCTTTGTGTACTGCTAGCAGGAGCCAACGGGAAATCATGTCACTGCTAGGGAGATGGTGTTGGTGACTGAAGAGACATGGCAGGGTGGGCCACAGGGTGGGTGCAGATATGCGCGTGCGCGCACGCACACGCACACACACACACACACACAAGAATTGAGGATGCAATAAATTTGTTTATGTTCAAGAAATTGCTCATCCATTTCCCAAACACAAGTGATAACGTACCATTAGGGTGAAGGTGGGTCTCCCCATCCCGCCCACAATGAGTTTTAATATGTAACTGGAGAACATGTAAAATAGATGGAAATGTCTTTGGGCTTGTATAAAAGAGCGAAATCATATTGGATTATTGAGTGACATCTTGTGGCCACAGGTGAGTGTGACACTTGTAGGAAGCCAGCTTAGCTTACTCTCCAAAATGTCTTACACCACCTCACATCTGGCTTTTGAGAACATTAATAAGGGGCTGTGCAGGGTTATCAATGCAGCCTTATCATTATGCCACCTTAATTTTTTTTGCAAATGAGAGCATTAAATTATAATTAATCATAATGCATTAATGTGAATGTATCCATGTAGGCAAATTTAATCAGAGCTCTTTCTCTTTCAAAATATTTTAATAACAGAGTACTAAAGAAGACTAACAAGATATAAAAGCTACATGAGCAGTGTTTATAATCTAAGCCAGTTCAGCAGAATTTGAAAATCAGTGCTTTCCTATTCAATGAAATATGAAACCCTTCGATCATTCCCTTAAGGAAATGTATTTCCCTTTATTACACATATCTGTAAGGAAAGGAAGAAACCAGCCTTCCTTGCCACTTGCCTCCTTCTGTATCCCATCGAAGCATGGGAATTCTAATCACTAACAGAATGATAAGCTACTGGATGTTCACAAATACAGAGAGAGCCCAGACCCAACATTTATATACTATAGTCAATAGATTATCAGACAACAAAACAGCTGGCTTTCAATTCAGCTTTCAGAACCCAATTCAAAATCTTAAAATTAAGCAGAGACTACCAATTTTCCTGTTTGGGGCACCACTTAGCTACATGGTGTGATAAGCAAAAAAATTAAAGACAACATCTCAAAACTCTCACTACCATGGAGCTGATAGCGGGTCAGCAGGACTCTTGCAGACAGACTTGCGCTAAGTCCCGCTGTGGGTTTCTGAGACTGCTACTCTTCCAAGCAGCAGAAAACCTCCGCTTTCTCCCAGGGAGCAGCCAGGACGGGGCATAGGACACCACTAGGGGTCCCTTAAAGGCAGCCTACTAGCTATCAAGCAAAATAGACACATGCGTATTTAGCTGATTTGTTTTAATGCGGAGAAAGAATCAGCTCCCAGGAAACCCGTGGAGGAATTCAGCAGTCGTAACAATTGAACTCTAGGTCAAACTGTCAGCGTAGGACTCTCAAACCTCAGCGTGGCAGTTGTCCCCCGGGGCCTCCCATTGACCAAATCCAACTGTTGCTGTTTGGTCCTGTGGAGCCACTTTCAGCTCAGGGCCATCCCACGTGGCAGTGCGTGTGATCTTCACGGGAAAAGGGCGCCAGGTCTTTCTCCCTTGAAGCCACCGAGTGGGTTCCAATGGCCACACTTCAGTTATCAGCACTGCAGAGCGCTCCTTCGCACACAGCTGGAAGATGATAAAGGATGCCTCGCTGAATCTTTTACAACTGAAGCTCCAAAAATAAGAGGCCTGACTTGGAACGGTTGCCTATTTCCCCAGTGTAAATATAGCCTGGTCTGGTGGAATAGTTGTTACATATTGAGCTGCTAACACAAGGCCGGCAGTTTGAAACCACCAGCCACTACACAGGAGAAAGGTGATACTTTCCACTCGCCGAAAGAGTAGCTGGGAAACCAACTGGGGCAGTTCTATCCTGTCCTATAAGGTCACCATGACTCAGGACCCACCCAAAGGTGGGAAGTTTGGGTGGTCAGTTTGGAGCTATCCAGTGACTGAATTGGGACGAGCTTTCCAGTCACTGAATAGCATAAGGGCGCAGAACAATATGGAATTCCGTCTGATGTACATGTAACAGTGTATGTAACCTCAAGAGCAAAGGCAATAGAAAAAGGTCCCAAAATAGCTGGGAAGTGATGAGTTTTAGCAAATATGACATTTGTTGGTTTTAATGTATGTATTTAAATGATAAGGCTAGATCATTTAATTGTCAATAATGGCTGGGCTAAAAACCCGCCCAGAAGACTCCTGGATATTTAACAATTGACTTTTACACACCGACACCAACCAGGCCCAACAAACCCTGTCCATCTGACAAGGAGGCACAGCAGCCAGAAGGGCTTGCACCTGCCGTGACCCAGAGCAGAGCAGGAAGACCAAGGACAGAAGCCGGGATGGCTGTCTAAAGTGTGGCCAATGAGAGAGAACTGAGCCTCTCTGTAACTGACTCCTCTTTAAACCCTGGTGGTGGGGATGGTGGTGGTTCGTTTTCACAGAATCAGCCCCTACTTCAAAGATGCCAAGCTCCACAGAATGAAACACTAGTCAGACTTGAGTCATCCCCGTGGCCTCCTGCTGTGATCCTTAGGGGGTTTCACTGGCTGATTTTCAGAAGTCAATCTCCAGGCCTTTCTTCCTAGTCTATCTTTCTTGGATAGCTCCACTGAAGCCTCGCCAGCCTCAAAGCAATCTGGAAGCCTCCACATACAGACGGGTGGTGAGTGCACTTGAGGTGCCTTAGTGGAGAAGCAAACTTTCATCACTTCTATAAAAGGTCAAACTTCTACCAATGAACCACTACTGAGCCTGGTTAGAAGGGTGAGCCATAATTAAGTTCACAGAATAGTTCCCAGGAGAAAACACATATTGACTGATCCCTATGTCATAGATTCTAATTCTTCAGCTGTCTTTGTTTCATTCGCTATCTGTTTACTATTATTGTTTTGTCGATGTCACTCCTCAGCAGAGTATCACAATCAGTGCATTGTGAAGTGTACCAATAATTTGTACCAGAATGTAATTTTGACTGATTTCTCTCACTACCACATTGTTCTTCAACTGAATTCATCGAGGTAAGCCTATGGTCAGAAGCCCAATAGCAGAGAGGATTCTGAAATGCTTAGCAAAGCCAAGAATATATTTGCATATGGTTGCATTTTTTTTTCTTTTTTTCTTTTTTTTAAAACAGACCTTGGGAAAGCCTTTTAGCCTCACTGGGTCCCGGATTTCTCATTTGTAAAATGAGAAATGAGGGGATTTAATTAGATTATCGGTAAGGTTGCTTCCAGCAGCAGTTAAGTTCCATGATTTTATTATGGGGTATGTGAATTGAAGTTGAATGTTGCATTCTCTCCCTCTCCTTCTCCCTCCCCATGCCTCCCCTCTTCTTTCTCTGCAAACACTCACCACCCCACCCCACCCCTTCTCCTGTCACTTCCCTACACACTGTAACAGGCAGAGATCTTTGGTCAAAAGTACAAGGCAGGGGAATTCTTGTTTAAGCAATAAAATATTAAATGAGAGGTTCTAATAAGAATTAGGAATCTTTTCTTAATGGCTACATCTTGGGAAACCCTGTTAGAGCTTAATTTGGGGGGACTAATGATTGGCTAAGATGAGCTGCTGACAGACCACTAAGCCAAGAACCATTCATATTGGATTGTCGCTAATTCTGGGCAATGTCCCATTTCAAAATCATTAGAGCTATTAGAAAAAGACATCACACACACACACACACACACACGCACACACACACACGCACACACGCACACACGCACACACACACACGCACGCACGCACACACACACACACGCACGCACGCACGCACGCACACACACACGCACACACACACACACACGTGTAAAGGAAAAAGAGATCGAGCATTAGGATAGCCGTACGATTTACATATTGGCAGTCCCTCCTGCTTCCTCAAGTAGAGGCTCAGGGAAAAAGTGGAAGAACCTCATTGAAAGAGCCACCAGGACTTCCAAGCAGCTCATTCTAGTTCAACCCCCTGCTGATCATTTGCGTTCCCATCCCATCTATAAAGAATCAGAATTGATGTTCTAACAAGATCCTAAGTGATTCTTACAGATTTCCTGGTGGAACTTTTGTCTACATAAGAATCACCCAAGGCGTTAGAAGAGCCACATTAAATATTTCAACAACAAAAAATCACCCAAGGATCCTGTTAAATGTCGGTTCTGAGTCTGTATACCTAAGGCAGAAATGCAAATTATCAGCAGGAAATGAACCCCAAGTGAAATAGTCCAGAAGCCACGCAATTGACACCAGGCCGCAACAATGGACTCAAGCATACATGTTATTCTGAAGCTGGGCCAGGATCCGCTGGGAAACCTCACTTTGTTGTGGTGTTGCTGTGAGTTGGAGCTAATTGAATGCCTCTAACAACACAAACTGGACTATGAGGAAATCATCATTAAACTCCTTCACTCCATAAACACCTTTTCAAAGACTCTCTTGGTGCAAATATATACTAAGCATAAGATCCAAAGAAGACATGGGAAATACTTCTTCTACCCTAGAGAAGATTAGATTCCATGCAGTCTTTTGTTCATATGAATGTGTGTTGACTTGCCATGGATGATCTTATAAAAATGTCATTACTTTTTGTAAAATCTTTAACATAAACCTATCAGACACAAAAGCTTTTCAGAGTATGTTTCATACATCTATTTAAAATGCTTTGCTCTTCAACAGAGGATATTTGTGATGTGTGTTTACTTTTGCTGCAAAGATATTCATGAATGTGGTGGATAATACAGGGGACAAAGCTATGCATCTTCTTAGACATAACCAAACACCTTGAAGAAATAAGTCCCAGGGTTAGGAGATCAAGGCCGCAGTCCCAGGGCACACCAATGTCAGTTGCACAACACGGCTCATAAAGACCATGTTCCACATATTAATCTGATAAGGATTGACAACAGCCTTAAAAGCTCATGATTAGACATCAAAAGTGCCTTATTTTTTCTCTCCCTGGCCAGAACAAAGATGAAAGAAAATAAAAAGACATGGAAATAATTAGCCCAATGGACAATAGATTATGCAAACATTAGTCTCTAGAACCCTGAGAGCAGAAGAACTAAATGGTGCCTAGCTACCACTACCAACTGCTCGGAAAGGGATCATATTAGAAAGTTCTGGATAGAGTGGGAGGAGAATGTGGAACAGAACTCAAAATCATAAAAGAGACCAGGCTTGCTAATTAGATAGAGACTGGCGGGACCCCCAAACTATTCCCCTAACCCACCAATCTGAAACTGAACCTACCTCCTAGTTTGAAGAATCAACCACTTAAGACGGAAAGCACACTGTTCCTCGAGGGCAATGTTTGCAGGGTTAGGAAAGGAAAAAGAAAGAAAATAGGGACTCCAGGGAGTGAGCGGGATGAGCTGCAATGCAATGGGAGGCTTGCAGTGGATGGGCTGTCTCCTAATGAGTCTGCATTGTTGAATGCAAACCTCCAATCTGCTCTGCAAGCCTTCACCTACTCAACAATAAAGAGGTTTTATTTTTTATATACCATCGATTTATTCTTTTCATCCCAGTCAGTAAGTATTTATTGATCACCCATTGAGTGTAGATCATTGCGCTAATAAAGTCTACCATCTAGCAGGGGAAATGACGAGGAAGGCCAGTGAGGGCTGCAAAAAGAAAGGGGAGCATGGTGACAATTATGGAAAAGCACGGAAAGGTCACACAATCCAAATCTGAGAAGTTGGGGATCACTGCCATGGTGGCCACCTGCTGTTTTTTGCCTGCTCAGCATCGTCCTCTCTTTATCTGGCTTGTTTATGGGTTTGGGGCTGTGGCATTTATGGAAGCAGATTGCCAGATCATTCTCCACAGAGCCACTGAGTGAGTGGGAACCACCAATCATTTGGGTAGCAGGCCAGCACTTAACCATTGTGCCATCTGACTGGTGTTGCTAGGTACTACAGCCGGTTCTTGCCCACAGTGATGGCATCCGCGAAAGAACCAAACACTGGTAGGTCCGCTCCTTCCTCACAATTGTTATGTTTGAGCCCATTGTTGCAGCCACTGTGTCAGTCCATCTCATTCAGGGCCTCCCTCTCCTTCGCTGCCTGTCCACTTGACCAAGCATGATGTCCTCCTCCAGGGACTGGTCCCTCCTGACAGCATAGCCAAAGTATGTGAGACAAAGTTTGCCTCTAATGAGCAATCTGGCTGTACTTCTTCCATGACGGATTTGTTCACCCGTTTAGCAATCCATGGTACTTTCAGTTTTCTTTACAGGCCCCACATTCAAACACCTGGATTCTTCTTCAGTCTTTCTTGCACATGCATATGAGGCAATTGAAATACCATGGGTTGGGTCAGGTGTACCTTAGTCCTGTCTTCAAATTGGTTCCAACTCATAGTGGGAACTATTTACAAGAAGAAAATATGACCCAATCCAAAGTCTCATTCATTCCCATATTTGATTTCACTGTTGCATCCATGGAATTCCTAATGAAGTTGCACAGTGGCCTAGTAACTGTCAGGTCAGCAGTTCAATACCACTAGCTGCTCCAAACCACTAGCCACTCCACAAGAGAAATAAGCAGTTTTAGAAAACCCCAGAGGCAGATTCTGTAGCATTAATTAAATCTTTATATAGTGTTGCCATGAGTCAGAACTGCCTTGAGGCCAGGGAGTTTTTGGTGTAGCCACTGGGACAAACTTTTACGGATTCGGCATTCCAAGCACGGTGTCTTTATCCAGGAATTGATCCCTCCTGCTAGGCACCTAAGCACCATCCTTGCTTCTTGTTTCTAAAGAAACAAGGAAGGGCCTGACAGCACTTCCGACATACTCTAGGAGACAGGAGTCACCAAGAGAAGCACTCAGCTAAGTCCGAGAGGTGCTGCCACCCTAGTAAAGGATTAGGGAGGGCGATGGTCGTGCATAGTAGGACACTTGCAGGGTGAAAGAAACTCAGTCCAGCTAGAGCTTAAAGGGAAAGATAGGATTTTGTGAGGTTTAAATCTGAATGGTATGCAGGAAGTACATTATGTAGATCTTTGAAAAGGATGTCAGGTCAAAGGGAAATTAAGACAATTCTTACAAGCAAGCTATTTGAGAATTGTAACTATGGTGTCAAGGTAGAGAACAGACCAGAGATATGGAGGCCAGTAAGACAACTTTTCCAGTAAACCAAGCCTGAGTTAACAATAGCTTGATCTTAGGTTCTGGGAATGGAAATAGACTCCAGCTCTCATTTGTATGCGCATACATGCGCTGGTCTAGCCAGATTTGTAAGGTAGATTTGGGATCATGACAGTGGGGGAGAAGAAGCATTAAAGAACTAGATGTTCTTTATATATGTATGTTTTTATATGTATGTATGTATGTATGTATGTATGTATGTATGTATGTATGTATATTATAGCTGTATGTTTCATTGGTGCTATATGGCACTGTGACTGGCTCGTCTCTTCCTGTGACCCTCTGTAAGGAGATGTACAGTTGCCTACAGATGGGCTTTGTGTCTCCACTCCTCACTCCCCCTCATTCACAATGATATGATTTTTTGTTCTGGGTCTTTGATGCCTGATACCTGCTCCCATCAACACCTCATGACCACACAGGCTGATGTGTTTCTTCTATTTGGACTTTGTTGTTTCTCAGCTACATGGTTGCTTGTTTATCCTCAAGCCTTTAAGACATCAGACACTATTTTTTTATAGCCAGTCACCGTCAGCTTTCTTCATCACATTTGCTAATGCAATCATTTTCTTCAGTGATTATGTCGGGAAGCTGAGCATCACAGAAAACCGGGTTATTAGAACAAAGTGTTCTTGTGTGGAGGCCCAATGTCCTGCTGCTGCTCAATGCAAGAACACTTATGTTCTTATGTTCAAATCCACAAGATTCTGTAGCATTAATTAAATCTTTATGCTACAAAGTAGAGATTTAAAAGACAATTTCAATTGTATTGCAAAAATAATCTGTGACAATAGCTTCCACAATACTCTTCCTGGAGGCCCTTGTCTCAAGGCTCACATGATTGTGAGAGTCGCACAGATGATGCTGCTGAACCCAACCAATGCATGTGCCTATTGCTTCTCCACACGCCATCACAGCGTACAGCATCATCATTACACCAAAAAGACTCAGAGGATAGAGCATTGGTAAAGCCAGAATAAATCAAGTGCAGGATATTGTCAACAATTTTGGAACACAGGTACCTAGCCAACTGACAGGAAGGGATCCAAATTTGTGGCCATTCCAAAGAAAATTGACCCACCAAAGTTCAGAAATTATGAAATAATATAATTAATGTTGGATGCAACTAAATTTTTCCTGAAGCTAATTCAACAGTAGTTTCAATAGTCCTGCTGCCAGGAATTTAAGCTGGATTAAGAAAAGGGTGTGACATGAAGGATATCACTGTTGACGTTAGAAGAAAGCAGAGATTACAGGGAAGATGTTTGCTTACGTTTTATGAATTACGCAAAGGCCTTCAACTGCATGGATCACAACAAACTATGGCTCACATAGAGAAGAATGAGAATTTGAGAACATGTCATTGTAGCGATGCAGAACCTGTACATAGGTGAAGAGGCAGTCACATGAACAGAGTAGGGGAATACTGCATGGCTTAAAATCAGGAAAGGGGGGTGTCACTAAGACTGTATCCCTTCACCGTGCTCAGGCAATCAGTATGTGGAGCAAATAATCTGAGCAGCTCAATTATATGAAGTGTGGTATCAAGATTGGAGGAAGGCTTCTTAACAACCATGGTATGCAAATGACACAGCCTCCTTGCTGAAAGTGAGGAGAACTTGATACACTTCCTGATGAAACTCGGAAACTCTGGTCTTCACTGTGGCTTGCACCCTGATAGAAAGGAAATCAAACCCCTCACAGCTATAGGGAGCATCCTGATAAGTGGAGAAAAGATGGAAGTTGTCAAAGATTTCATTTTACTTGGATCCAGAATAAGTGGTCATGGAAGCATCGGTCAAGAAATCAAATGATGTATTACATTGGGAAAATCTGCTGTTTAAGGCTCCTTTTAAATGTGTTGAAGGGCGAGGATGTCACTTTAAGCCTTAAAGTGAGCCTTACCTAAGCCATGGTATCTTCAATTCCCTCATGTGCATGTGGAGGTTGGACAATGACTAAGGAAGACCATGGGAGGATGGATGGATTTGAATTATGTTGCTGGTGAAGACTTTTGAAAGTACTATGGACTTCTAGAAGGAGCAACAAATCTGCCTTGGAAAAAATACAACCATGCTCCTTGAAAGCAGGAATGGAGGGACTTCATCTCACGTCCTTGGGGCACGTGAATTCATTTATTAATATGATATTCCTGGAAAGGACATCAAACTTGAGGAAGTAAAAAGTCAGTGAGAAAGAACTATACTGTCATATGTTCAAATAAATGTATGAAAATTTATACAACCCTAAGCCATGTGATGGTTGACTGATGTATACACTAACATTGTGTAAAAATGCCATTTGGATTCCATGTTATTTCTTCTGATGCTTTTTCAGAATGTAGTATTTGAATATGTTTTATTACAAATATTATGCCTTACTAATCCAACAGTGGTGTGGTTCATGTCAGCCATCTCCCTTCTAGTACCTTTCCAACAACAGCTCTTGACCATTGAGTTGAATCTGACTCATAACAATCCTATAGGACAGAGTACAATGGCTACACTTTATGGACACAGACAACCGCATCACTCTTCCATGTAGTGGCAGTCAGATGGGCTCCGACTGTTAATTTCCTGGTTAAGCAACTGAGTGCTTAACCTCTGTGCCACCATTAATTACTGAAGAAAAAACAACAACAACCAAATTCTTTAATGTTTTCTCCTGGGATTCAATGTAAACTCTAGTTTGACATATGATTTTGCCTATAGTTTATTTTATGAATTATTAAAGGCTAAAAAATATTAAATAAAAAAAAAGAAAGAGCTACACTGTCAAGGAGGTCGATTGACACAGTGGCTGCAACAATGAGCTCCAACATACCGAGTGGGAGGTCGGTTCAGGAGAGAGCAGTGTTTCCTTCCGTTGTACTCGGGTGACTATGAGTCGGAAGCTACTCAACAGCACCAAACAACAACAGCAACGTCCGTCTTTAACATCCAGCCCCCCAAGCCCCCAAGCCAAAATGGAAAGAAAGCCTCCCTCATGCCACCAGTCCCACTTGCTGCCCCCACCAAGCCACTGCCCTGCATTCAGGTTCCTCAGCTCCTAAACTCTGAGAAAACAAGTTTCTGTTTCTTAAGGCCACTGACTTGAGTCTTTGTTACAGTAGCACTAAAAAACTAAGCCACATTAGAACTCTTTTAAATACATGTCATCACAAACAGAAATAGTCTCTACTGTGTAAAATGTCTGTGGACTTGCTCATTTTATGCTTTGAGTAATATTTGTGTTATAATGAACCAGTTAAATTAAAGTAAAATATTAATACCATCTAGTGCATAAAAAATATTTCATTAACTTTCTCAATAGACTCATATATAAATCACTTATAAAAATCTATCCCGAGAATTAAAATTCTAGCTCTTTTAGTTTATGAAAATCTAAAAAGTACCACAGTAATCAAAAACTCCAAAGCAAATTTCCTGCCATTGAGTTTATGCTGCCTCATAGCAACCCTAAAGGACAGGGTAGAACATCCCCTGTGGGTTTGCAAGACTCTTCATGGGAGTAGAAAGCCTCATCTTTCTGCCGAGGACTACGTAACAGCAGTTGCTGATCATGAAATGGAAGGGAACCACTCATATTCCTTTAAAGCACAGCCCAATGGAGGCTGAAGGTTCTTGTACTAGAGTGTGGTATTCAGAGATTGGTTGGTTCGAAGGGTTGATCAATCTTGCTGGTAATTCCATTCCAACAACAGCAGGGGGACGACTTCATCCTGAAGCCATCAAGCACTGTCACGATCGGGGCTGGACTTCAGGCAGCATGAGCACATGTCTGTTTCACCATTCCTCCTAGCCTCTGTCCCTCTGGGTTCCCAGGCAAGGGCTGTGGGTATTTACTGGGTCTCCTCATTCTCAGTAGGACCAAAGTTCTGATTTTTGTTCTGTCAGCTCCTTAAGGCTGCGGAAATATCTCCCAGGTTTCAGCTTCTCAGGCATCGCTTTCAGAATCTGCAACTCATCGGGGCAAAGAGCAATCCTAATTCTGGGACACCTTTCCTAGCTTGTATTAAGGATACGTCCAGGTTTTTTATTTGTTATTGTTGGCCATTGAGTTGATTACCACCGACCGCTGTCTCATTTCACCTGCACTTTTCTGCTATTCGTCCCTGTGGGATGGGGGCCATATGTCAATCATTGTGATCGGTTCCCCTTCCCTCTCCACCATTATCCTCCTAGTATTGTGCTCCCCTTATTGGTCCTGAGGGGATTATATGTTCTGCAAGCTCTTATATGTACCAGTATACATGTTCTGGTCTAGCCAGATTCGTAAGATAGAATTGGGGTCATGATAGTGGCAGAGGGAGGCAGCATTAAAGAACTAGAGGAAGGTTGTGTTTTTTGGGGGTGCTATACTGCCCCCTGACTAGCTCTTCTCTTCCTTGTGGCCCTTCTGACAGAGTTGTTCAATTGATTAGTGATGGGCTTTGGGTCTCCACTCTTCCCTCCCCTTCCTTCCCATTGATATACTTTTTGTTTGTTTTGTTCTGGGTCTTTTATGTCTGATACCTTATCCCATCGCCGCTCATGATCACACAGGCTGTTGTGCTTCTTCCATGTGGAATTTGCTGCTTCTCAGCTAGGTGGCCACTTATTTATCTTCAAGCCTTTAAGACCCTAGATGCTATATCTTTTGATAGCCAGGCACTGTCAGCTTTCTTCACCACATTTGCTTATGCACCCATTTTGTCTTCAACGATCGTGTCAGGGAAGATGACCATCACAGAGTACCAGGTTAGTAGAACAAATGGTTCTTTCATTGAGGGAGTACTTGAGTGGAGGCCCACTATTATGATACTTTATAAATAAATATATGTACATAGCTCTAGTCCCCTGTCATTGTATGTAAATATATACTTGCCTGTATATAGACCTCTATAAATGTCCTTTGCCTCCAAGTTCTTTCATATATTTCCTTTTACTTTCCTCTTGTCCCACTATCATGTGCGTCCTTCATTTGGGTTTTGGTAATTCCTCTCGGCTACATTGCCTGGATTGAACCCACCCCACCCCCACCCCCTCGCCCCAAGCATCCTATGCCCTCCTCGCCATCAATTTTAGGTCACTTATTCTTCCCTTGAGCTTCACATTTCTTTTAGGTAAGTTGCTACAAGAGCACGAATAAGCTTCAATGTGGTAAATGTATGTCTATCATCACTCTCCATCTCATGATGAAGAAATGTAAAGATGTAATATTTTAAAGGGCTACTTCAAATGCATGTGGCGTGTGTGTGTGTGTGTGTGTGTGTGTGTGTGTGTGTGTGTGTGGACCACATCAGTGACAACAAGCTGCACTCTGCTCTTCACTGCACTGTTTCTGCTTGCACATGTTATCGTGGGGGAGTTTCTCTTTTTGTTCCATCGCTGTGGTTTTATCCCTATATCCCTTTTTTTGTAAGTTCTAGCCAAAGAAGCTCCACCAACCCAGCTCTTCCAGAAAAGAATTGCTTTTCAAAAGCCAGGTAATCTATACAAAACACTTTACCTGATACATTTGTTTTTATCCTAATTGAAACAGAAGCTAGCAAATGCCATATGCTGGGAGGTGATAGCTCCATCTGTACTTGGACGCAGCCAAGTTGCAACCATTCCACCCTCATCCTAATGCATCTTCCTTGTAACGATCAGCAGTGCTTTAGCTGGGCTGTCCAGAAGCACTGGATAGCAAAGGAGTGCATTTCCCTTCATTGCCAACTAGGTTATTATATATAATATTTGCCATTTTTACCATAACTGTGAGAATATGTTGTTTCCCAGGGATATTTGGGGGCCACTGTTTTTCAGTATTAACGATTACTTGGGCATCCATGTAACAAGCATATTGATAGTCTGCTATGTCTCATATAGTCTTTTATCATTTGAGGGTTCAACTGCACACCAAATAGAACCTACACTCAGAAAGTTCATCTTTAAATCGAAAAAGAAGCTTCTAAATTTTTAATACAAAATGAACAGCATTTAGGGGAAGTAAAAACTGTATACGTCATAACTTTAAGTATCATGGAAAAAACCTCATGGGTCATTCTTCATCTGTTTTGTCACTGGTTTTTACTGTTATGTTGCTGTCTTTGTCTTCTTATTATCATTAACTCACATCTCAAAACATTTTATATAAACTTGAGGTGAAATCCATCATTCAGATAATAGAATGTAAATCTATTTTTCAGAAGCACCCCCCTTTGGCTGATTACTCATCTGATGCCCTCATCATTGTTTTCCCTTCATTTTATCAACACCACCATCACTCTTGTTGCTTTGTTTTATTTTGTCAGTGCTTATGAAATCATGCTTGCATTATTAATATGCAATTTTACTCTATGCTCTATCAGTCAAGGTCCAATAAAACAAATCAAATCTTCTAGTAATTTTGCCAAAGAATTTAACAAAGGAAAGGGGTGCAACAGGAATTAGACCACTTCAAAGGGAAAGGGGGAGACTGAAATCACACATAAGCAGCTTTCCTTCCTGGGGCCAGGAGACCAAAGGAAAGTAAATAGGGTTATCAGAACTTAGAAATGCGTGAGCCATGGAGAACCGGTAAGGTAGGTTTCCAAGGAGCTGCTAGTGCTAGTTGGTCTGGAGCTAAGAGGAGTCTCTGGGGTAGGGAGTTGTCTGAGGAAGTTGGTTTGGGAGTATGGAAAGAAACCAGAAACTTGCACCAACTGCTGCTGGTGCCAGTTGGGGAAATCATAGCGCACAGAGCAGACAAACGGGTGGGAGAATATGCTTGCTCCCTCCTCCAGCCTTTCAGTTTGGGAGTCTCCAACAGGCAGCCACCTGGCAAAGCTGACATGTCGATTGTGGACTCCCAACCGCAGAGCCACAGAGAAGAGTGTGAGAAGAGGCGAGAGGTAATAGAATTATACATCAACACCTTTGTAAAATAGCTTTGAACCCCGTATAGATGAAATCTCATCACTGAGCCATGTGCAACACATAGTGTTACAATTTCCTGGAAACAACACCAGCAAAAAGCCATACAGGCAACACATAGATTAAGGCAGTGGGAGCCAATGATAGTCTGTCTAATGAATACAAGTAAAGATAGATGCATTTTATTTGTATGACAAATTAAAGTTCTGTGTTTTCTGATTGTACTCATTGGATAACCATGTAAACTCCAAAATGATTGCCAGTAAGTTTGGAGACCACTAGTCTGGACCAGGATTTGGAAAACCACTGTTCATGGGCTAAATTCTGCCTGCTGCTTGTTTGTACATAAAGTTGCATTATGACACTGTCAAACCTATTTTCTTATAGATTGCCCTATGGTTGTTTTCAGGGTACAACAGCAGTTGAATTCTTGCAACAAAAAACCATAGCAAAGTTGGAGATATCTATTATCTCTCCCTTTACAGAAAGTGTTTGCCCCTTGGTCTACACTGAGCTTCCCAATAAAACTTTCCCCCTGATGGGAAGGTGGTGTGCCTGAACTTTCCATTACAGTGACTAGCCAGACGTGGCTCTTGAAAGGTTGAAATGTAACTAAGTGTAACTGAGGCACTGAATATTTGTTGTTGTTGTTTTTGTTGTTTGCCAAGTCAATTCTGACTATTTTGCTGTATTTCATTGCATTTTTACATACTAGCCACCCATGGCCTGTGGCTACTGAGTTAGAACAGGAACAATCAATAGAAGAAACAGAGGTCATGACTAGTGTGGTCAGACGAGTAATGATTCCCACGTATTTCTGGTAACATTTTCCCCTGTTGCAAATTTCTTGGGTGAAAAGGGATCATGGTGGAAAAAATGTTGCTAAACCTTGATAGTATTGTAGAGTTGGATGTTTGGTACTTCAGACAGTATACCCAAGTCTCACAGGAGCTATATTAGAATGTTGTACTTTCTACAGTATCATGATTAAAAAAACAAACTCACTGTCTGAGTCAATTTCAACGCATAGTGACCCAATAGGACAGGATAGAGCTGTCCCTGTGAGGTGCAGAGACTGTAACTCTGTACAGGAGTAGAAATCCCATCTTTGGCCCCCAGTCTCGGGGTGCACATCACCAGTATGGATCAATATCCAGCTCTCTTCTTCTAAGAACACGAAGGGTTACCATCCCTCAACCTTTTGAAGTTAAGGGACCACCTGACTGATCCTGGACAACAAAATGTGGACAGATCTGATGTATGCATGTCCCTTCCAGGGCTAAGCTTTCAACCTGCTGGTTCTCAACTCTCCGAGGAGTCCTAGTGGCATCAGTTAAGCGCTAGACTGGACCATTCAAACATACCAGTTCCATGCAAAAGGATCTGGTGATTTGTGTCTGCAAGAAAACCTGTGGGCAGCTCTACTTTGTCGTACAAGGTCACTATGAGCCAGAATGTACTGGAGAGCACCCGATGACAAGCTCAACTCATTAGCCCACTTGTCAAGTTAAGGTCAATCCCAACATTCTGTTGGGAAGCCAGTGTCCTAAGATGATGGTAATTTCTCTTCACTTCACTGACACGCCTATGAAGGGAAGCACTCCTTTAGCCCCTGTAAAAATACATAACGTAAGTGATCATGTATTTTTATGTCTTCAGAAACGGGTGCTCTCAAGTTCTTTTTAACCCCAACATAACTTAAGTCTGTGTGGACACAATTTTCTAAGCTAGAATTCAAATGGTTCTCAAAAAACGACAACCCAAAAACCTTCCCTGCCCTCTTTGCCTAAAAGAAATGCTTAGCTATTAATTGAAAGGTCAGTGGTTTGAATCCACTCAAAGGCATTTTGGAAGAAGCTCTTGCAGTTTTACTGCTGAAAGATCACAGCCATTAAAAGCCTATAGAGCACAATGGAAAACTGAAACACATAGGTCCCGGTGAATCCGAGCTGACTCACCTCTACAGCACTGGCTTTCAAGCCAGAGGTAGTTCGTGCAAGCCAAGGATAGGAAGCTCAGAGTGAATCTTAAAATAACTTGAGGTTTCTTTAAAAAAGTGAGTTCCTGGCGCTCTGTGCCACACAATTTGGAGTTAAGTTTGTCACTTGATGCACTAAATGGCTCTTTAAAGGTGTATTCTTTGCTTTCCAAGCCTCTGCTTTTCTGTTGTCCTGGTTCATAAAGAGTACAGGGTCTGGAGTTAGGCAGGTCCGCCTCTGAGTTTTGATTCTGCTCTTGATTTAGGTGGGTGGCTTTGGATGAACCACTCGACTTCTTTGGATCTCAATTTTCCCTTGTTTGAAACGCGGGCTCATAACAACTTGAATGTCTATGACAAGCATAAGGAATGACTTGTGAGAGCCGTTCATATCCCCTCCCTTCTGGAAGCATCCCCTGTCTTTCCAGGCCCGGCACCTTTGCACTGGCTCTTCCTTCTGCTGGGAATTGCCGCAGCACTCATCATGGGCAGCTGCTCTTTGAACTTGAGCCTTCTGACACAGCAGCACGTCGTCTTGTTGCAGCCGTTGACTGTGAGGCTTCCTCTTCTAAACTCTGTTTCCCGACCCTAGGTAGCGCCTTCTCGGGGACCAAAATACAGCTCAGCCCAGATCCTTCTCAGTGAAGACTACCCCCACTCTTCTTCCCACTCTACCAGGGTAGCTGGCACAGCTTCTACGATGGCATTTGCCACAACTGCACTGTTGTTTCTCTACTTGGGCTTTTCTCTTAACGGATCGTTAATCCCAGTGGTTGATGCTTTCTCCTCTTCCAATCTGTAATTCCAATCTGCTCTATAAAACCATTTGCTATCAAGTCAATTCCATCTCCAAGTGACCCCACGTGTGTCAGGGTAGAATGGTTACACTCCCTAAGGTTTTCAGTGGTGGATTTGTCAGACATAGCTCACTAGGCCTGTCTTCCAAGACACCGTTGGGTAGGCTTGGACTACCATCTTTCTGATTAGCAACCCAGCACATGCATTGTGTTCATCCCACACTGACTGCAGTTTGCGTTACTCTGAGTGGAAATTCTGAGCTGTAATCAGCCATCATGGAAGGCAATGAGAAGGGAGAAAGAAGAAAAGAAATGAGGAAAAGAGAAAGGAAAAAGGCAGTCATAGGCAGCTCTGACTTCTATCGAATAAAAAATATCTGGAAGCACAATTCTACCCACTCACCCTCAAAAAGACGTGTGGCTGCCTTTTACAGGATTGAATTGAAATCTTTCTCACTGAGTCATGTAGAACTTTCAAATGATGTTTCAAGTTGACAGGGAATCTATAAAAGGAAAGAGTTCATTGCAGGTTGATGAAGTGGAGGCAGATTCTTTCCTTCCTCTTAGCTCTCACACCCACAGTTTCATAATTATTGATATTTCCTTAATCAGTTAACTATAAAAGGCAATTCAAGAGTTGAACAAGAATACATTGGCTTGTCTAACTTTCAAATGCCACAGTGGAAAAGGATCAGGAAAGACCTAATGGTGGAAATCCATTCCCAACGAGGAAGACCTTTCATTAAAAAGCACAACAAGCCAAGCTTATTACAAACGGGAAAAATGGCCCCAGTAAGACACCGCAATAAGACATTAACATGAAACTTTATGATGCCTGGCTTAAAAATGGAAGGAGAATCTTATGAGCATTGGAGTGATTTGGGGGCATGGGGGATGACAAGGGGACCCAAAGGTTGTTAGCAAGTAAGGTTATCATCCATTTCTTCTTGCTACTGACCCAAAGATGCTCCAGGACCAAGTCTGTGGCAGGTCCAAGGGGGAAGATTACTGTCTCCAGGGAAAGACTGGAAGCAATTACAAGAAGGAGAAAGAAACGAATATTGACTGTGATACTGAAGGAAAATCCGTGTTGAATTAAGTTTGACTATTCCCTTGTTGTTTGTTGTTGTCTGGAAGCCCACTCCAGCCTAAGCGATACTGTCTTTGAAAAAGTGAAGTCCTAGAAGTCATGAAGTTCAAGATCAGTGGCAAAGTCAAGATGGACAGTATTTCCAGGTGTGCAAAATAGTCAGAACTACCCAATTGTTCTGAGACAGAAGTAGCCAATGGAAAATTATATGTCATCGGGAGCAATCCTCCCATGATTTTTCAGGGGCCAGATGTCTCTCAATTTGTAAGATGGTCAGCAATTGTGTGCGGCCAACCACACTGTCTCCATTCGAAATAATGAAAGCGGCCAGAGTTCAAGACAGAGAGGCCAAGCTGAACTCACGAAGCAGCTAGGGAAAATATCTACTTCTTTATTAAGTGGATTGCACAGAATGGGCCTCTGCCTAACCAAGTAGCATTTCCCTGAACCACTGAAGGTCATCATGTGCCGATGGTTTGGATTCAGTATTCACAATGAGGCGAGACAAAAGCCAAATCTTGGTGACCATTCTGCCTCGCTCTCAGGAGCTTAAGAGAGAGATTGCCTGACCCCATTCATCAGTGCCAGCTAGACAGATGGCAGAACAGAAAAGATACATTGCAGGTTTTCACCTCTGCAAAAATCAGCTGCTGTCATTTTGGAAAGGCTAAGAATATTATTCTACAGGTTCAAAGTGTAAGGCCTGTGCCTACTGCCTTGAGCCCCCAGACACCATCGGGCGTGCTAGGGAGTCGTGGTTGAAATACTCTAATATCCCAGGATTTTCTCTTAGGAGCATTGTTGAATAAACTGTTGAATGAAAGAAAAATCATGTTTGAAAACTTAAGAGGATAGAAGAAAGGATTTTTGGTCAGTCCAAGGATAGGTTCATCGTGATGAGAAATATGGTATTAGCTACTCATTATTCAATGATTACATGTGGTTATGTTGGCCCTATTATGAAGTAACTTCTGTCTGACAAATAACAGTAAAAACCAGTAGTGACACTTAGCCATCTTCCTAAGACTGATAAAACTCCAGCTTCTCTACTCTGGCCTTAAAATGCAGATGACCCCACACTCTACTTTGCCTGGAATAGTTTTGGCTCTGGCCTGCTGTCCTTACATAATTATAAATAGCACCTTCCTTTCCTGGGCCATGCTCACGGTGAATGCATTCTGCTACTGACTGAAAGGTCAGAGTTCACCTAGAGGTGCCTTGGGGAAAAGGTGATCTCCTTGTGCAACGACAGCCCTGGTGAAGCCTGTGGTGCACAGTTCAAAGCCGACCCCCACGGGGTTGCTAGGCGTCATGATTGAATCTCCAGCGACAGGTTTGGTTTACTCTCCAAAGTACCCCTACTGGACAAATACAGGATGGTGCTACTCACAAAGGGCTTCCACCGAAGACATATGCTTTCTTACTTCTTATTTGAAAGTAAAGGGGGTTTCTCTGGCTCCATGTAGTGCTTATGTTACACAAAAGCACAAATTGGTTTAGCCCTCACAACTGGACAGCAGAACAATACATCACAGGGCGCTGGGATTCAGCTAATAAAATCATCCTTGATGCCTTTACCAGTGGAATTTCCCCCTCCAGCTGTCTTGGGCCATGCAGCGTTTTTTAATTTGACATAATTGATGTGATCTTATAATAGCTGCCTCAGGTTTACGGGAAGAAGAGCGCGGCGCGGCCGAAGAAGCTCAGACCTATAGTGCACATGCTAGTGGCATGCATGGTGTTTGCCTCCCTAGCAGGCTTCCTTGGAGCGGTGCCCATGTTTCAAGTTCTGCTTTCAAAATTACTCAAGACAGCTGGAGCCATTGGCAGTTTCTTTTTAATTAATTTTGTTTTTAGAGCTCTGTTGTTATCACCATTAGTTCGTTGACTGTTCGCATTACCATAATATTTGTTTATCTCTCTAAATAAACTTTATACTGCAACTCCACAATGAATGCAGTCTAGTGGTATAACGCTTCTAAAAACCCCTAACCAAACTCTCTGTCACCGAGTCAATGTTGATTCACAGGGACCACCCTGTGGCTTTCTCTGATGGTGACCGTTCACGGGAGTAGCTGGTGATTTCGAACTGCTGACTGTGTGTTGCCGCCACCTGGACTGCAGCCCAGTGCGTAACCACTACACCACCAGGGCTCCTGTACAGGGCTTCTAAAGGGAATGAAAATAATATTGACAAATCATCTTAAGAAACCAAGTCTCTGGCGCACTATGTAGAGGAATAGATTCTCATGACACACTTGGAGGAAAGGGGATATATTTATACAACCTCATTTCTTATCTTGGAGAGGACACTGACGTTAGAGTAGCAGGATGGAGAACTCTGCTCCCTTTCTGCAAGTGTTCACCACCCATTCCAGCCAGCTGAAACCAGGAGAGAGTCTGGCATGACATTGAGGCTGGACTGAGAAGAGATTAAATTAGAATGTTCTGATCACGCTTCAACACTCTGCCACCTAGGACCACATGGTTTCTCCCGGGCGACAAGACGATGGCATGGAGACAGCCCAACACTAGTCCAGTCTTGGCCCTAAGTGTCTACAGAGACATTGATGCCAGACTAGAGGCAGCTCCACCACATTCTAGTGTCCACCACACTATCAGTCCACTTCCCATCTTACTCTACCTTATGCACCAGTGGGCCTTTCCCAAAGGATTTCCATTCAAGTTTCCATTGTAGAGACTGACATCATGATGGGTCCAAACACTTTAGAGACTGACATCATGATGGGTCCAAACACTTTAGAGACTGACATCATGATGGGTCCAAACACTTTAGAGACTGACATCATGATGGGTCCAAACACTTTAGAGACTGACATCATGATGGGTCCAAACACTTTAGAGACTGACATCCTGATGGGTCCAAACACTTTCCTGATGGATGAAAAACGGAATCTGGCAGTAATGAAAAAATCTTGCTTTTCATGTTTGTGAAGGCAACCAAATGCCATCCTGGCTCAAGGTCTCATCATTTCCTTGAGGAAGATATTGTTCAGTTAGGAAAATGAGAACATCTGCTAGAATCATGTGAACTAGGCCAGAACTTCTTTTGATTCTCAAAAAAGTGCATGGGTCAGGAGAATGAAAGGTCAGTACTAATCCTACAGAGAAGCTCGTTATCATTCCTCCTCCTGATTTCATATTAACAGAGGCCCATAAAACTTCTTTTTTTGACATAATCTTTGATTATTACATACTTTTTCCAATTTAAGCACCGTTCTGGCATATTTTATGAGATTTGTTTTATTTTGGAAAAGAAGACACGTGGCCAGTAGAGAATGGGGTTGTGATCCATGCCAGATTCTTTCTTGATCTCATCAATATACTAGTACCTTTCGCCTTTCAATTGATTTACAAATATTTACTCTTTTATAACTACTTAAAATGCCAATTTAAACATGCCATTTCCTCCAGAATAACCTTTTTTAACTTCTTTCAAATCACTTTTAAAAATATGAACTCATCCATGTTACTGATTTCTGTTGCTAGAGCCACTTTATAAAGAAAGAAACTTGGGCCAAAGAAATTAACTTACCCAAGATCATACTATTAGCGTCTGAGCCTCTAACAACTAGACGAAGCTTAGTAACCAGGGAAGGACGCTGTCCATCAGAGAAGGGTTTAAACAATGAGTCCTATGAGTATATTGAAGGCAATCAGTTCTTCAGTGCAACTTCAATTAAAGCTTGAGGCCGTTGGATTATGGTCAATTAATATGGTCCTGGTAGCTGTGGTTCCTTCTATGGCATAATTCTGGACTTTACACACCGGTGACTATGCTCTCATTTCAGAGGGCAGTCTCTATTCAGCTCATGGACAGGGGTGGCATGGGATGAGACCCGACCTTGATGAGGGTGTGGGCCAAGCGACACCCTTTGTTTCCTTGGCAATATATTTAAGACCTTTAGTAGAGAGTGTGAGCCAAGCCAGACCCTTTGTTTCCTTGGGGGCATCTTTGATTTTACTTTGGTACAGATGTGACGTAAGACTCCATCTTCTGTGAGGATTTAAATGCTGGTTCAGCACAGGTTGCCTCACCTGGGAAACCAGACCTCTGTTCCCTGACCCAACTTTGGTAGAAGCAGAAAGACCTGCTATGGCTGTTGGGCATTTTTGTCTTCTGGCTCTGAACCCTGCCTTTAGTTCACCTCTTCCTGACCCTGAGAGTTTAGATTGAACAGCACCCACCACCACGTGAGACATTTCCTCAAGGCTTTGTGAGTTTCTATGGGACGTTGCAGTGAATTGCGGAGCCTAGGACACAAGGGAATATGCTCAAGGGAGGAATTAGGGGGAAATGTTAAGTAGTATCTTTGAAGAGCTTTATCTTTAGGACATCTTCAATCTTCAACTCTCTGGAACTACTCTGCTAATAAACCTTAAAAAACAAATTTTTACCATAGCCATCTACCCCATTGCCTGAAGAAAGAGTTCATTCCACTTCTGATCACCTTGACAGGTCTGATCATTGTGCTGTGCATTCTGTAGATGTGTCCTTATAAACCTCATCTTGGCTTACTCAATCAGACAACTTGCAAATCTTTCCCGGATATAGCAACTAGTGCCCAGAATAAGTGTGCATATTAATTAGAAGTGGATAACTATTATATTACTGATGGCCAGACTTCATCTCACATACTTTGGACATGTCATCAAGAGAGACCAGTCCTGAAGAAAGACATCATCCTTGGTAAGTGGAGATCAACCAAAAAAAGGGAAGGCCCTCAGATGGATTGACAATGGTCTCAATTGTGAGGATGGTGCAGGACCCAGTGGTGTTTCTATTATACATAGGATCACGATGAATCAGAACCAACTTGTAGCACCCAACGACAACAACATAAAACAAACTCACTGCTACTGAGTTGATTCTTACTTGTGGCAACCTTCTACGACAGAGTAGAACGGTCCCTGTAGGTTTCTGAGACTTTAAATCATCGTGAGAGAAGACAGCCTCCTCTTTATCCTGCTGAGTGGCTAGTGGGTTCCAACCAAGGACCTGGCAGTCAGAAATTCAATGTGTAACTCCCTATGCCACCAAGCCTCCACTATACTACATAGAGCACAAAACTGGCAACCAATCAAACACAGTAACTATTTAGTTCTTGATCTCAACAACAAAATAATCTTATACAATTCCGCAAAAGTTTAGTGAGCACATACTATATCCCAGACATTGTGCTGTGTGGCATGATGAGAAAATCCCCCAGGGAAAAAGGAACATCTAAAACACGAAGACCTGAAGTCAGTGAAAGGGTGGAACGCTGACTCGAAGATGGTCACAACTGAGCTCCGCTGAAACACCAGCTGTGAGGACGGCAGTGCTTTGTTCTCCTGTATCCAGAGTCCCTGGGAGTTGGAACCGACTTGAAGGCCCAAGAGCAACAACAAATAGATCAAAGTGGCCATGTCCAGCTGAGAAAGACAAGATGGTAAGGCCCAGGAAGCACTGTGGGTGTGTGAAGGAAGAGGTGAAAGTGAGAATTGAAACCAAAACTGAAATCCACGGCCATCTGGTCTATTCTGACTTGTGTGGGCCCTACCGAAGACTCCGAGGCTGCGCATCTTTATGAGACAGCCCCATCTTTTGCCCACTGAACCAAGGAAAGGACGAATGTGGGACCTCCCATGCCGTGAGGGGTTCACGAAGGAATCAAGGAAAAGAGGCTGAAAGAAACATTTTCCCTGAGAATGGACAGAAAGGGCCTTCCCCTAGAGCATTGGTTCTCAACCTTCCCAATGTCGCGACCCTTTAATACAGTTCCTCCTGTTGTGGGGACCCCTCCCAACCATAAAATTATTTCCGTTGCTACTTCGTCACTGTAATTTTGTGATGGTTATGAATCGGGCGACCCCTGTGAAAGGGCCATTCGATCCCCAAAGGTGTTCTGACTCACAGGTTGAGAACCGCTGCCCTTGAGCCAATGTCCAAGGTGGTCCTAAACCCGGAGAAACTAAGTTTCTGTTCACTGATGCTACCCACCAGTGGGACTGCCTTTACAGCCCCGCTAAGAAATCCAGATACAGTTAAACCTGGAAGAGGCGCATGGGCTCCCTTGGTTTTCCAGGTCTTGTCAATTTCCAGCTTTTGGCGGGATGCAGGCTTGTCCCTTTCCCACCGTTCTCTAGTAGTGGGAAATACTTCCCTCTTCCCCTGCGACAGGTTTGCACCTGGCACAAGCCCCAGCTTTCTCAGGATTTGCTCTCCTACACGACCCTTATTCAACCCCATTTATCGGCTTTTATAAACAGAAATGACTCCATCTAGAATCTCCGCTCAACTCACAAGTATTAAACATGTTGTTAAAATAAATGTGCCCTTTGTGCTGGAATTGGAGTCACCCCCAGTCACCTCTTTGGGGGTGTCCCCCCGCCCTGCCCTGAATGGCTCCGAAGAGAGATTCCCCCCCCACCCACCTCAGTCTTTTCAGTCAAGTTTTGTAGACATCCATCAACTCCTGAGTTTCCAAGTCAGGATGTCTGTCATTTAACCTTCATCCTCCTTGAATTTTCATCCTGATGGGTTTGGATTAAACCACAGACTGATAAATGAGCTGTGCTTTGGCGACACAAAAGAGATGTCATTAAGGAAACCTCTTGGAAGGTATGAATCAAAGCCAAGAATCTTGTACATCCACCGCCACCGCCACCCACCTCCATCCCCCAGTTCATGAATCGCCTGCAGTAATACATTTTTATTATTTTTATTTATTTCTCTTTTTCCCCTTTCAGTTTCCAAATGGTTTTCATCATCATTTCCTGCTTGTTTTTCTAAAAGAATAAAAGGATGTCCCGACGGCAGACAGTTCTGTGTTTATTGCACTAATGTGGCTAGCAAAGGCATTTTATCAATTTGAAATTTAATCTGGGACCAGGAGGCAGGGGGAAAGAATGCATGCAGGTTAAGTAACAGGCCCCCTGATGAGAAGAGTCAGCCTCACTCATAAAGATGCTGGATAATGAGGGAAGTGGTCCTGGTTATCTCTAAGGCAATCTTTTTGGCTAAAGTGCTTATAAGAGGGGACAGCCTTTCCGTTTAGTTAGCTTGTAGTTTTCCAATTCTTTTTACCATGATGTATGTACGGAGTTGGATTTCTTTTTTATTTGGGAGGTTGCTCACCATTACTCTGAATGGCACTCCCCCACCACCCCACCCCCCCCACACACACAATCACATTAACAGCCAAACCAAACAAAAAACACTTGCTCGATCCAGAAGCATGAGTTTTAGCAGATGCAATCAGTGGGCATCAGAGACTTCCCAGAGCCGTAAGAGTGCAGGGTGTCAAGGCCACAGCCCTCACATGCGTTGTTGCTCCCTTTCCCTGTCTGCTCCTTAAAGAAATGATCAGACGAATGCATTATTCTCTGAGCCATGTTAGTGGTGTCCTAGAGTAAAATTCTTGGACTGTTAAAAGTGAAACAAGGAGATTGATTGAAAGCATAAGAAACATTTGATCAGGGAGAGATTAGCCCACACAAAGACCAAGGAATCCTGGGGCGGCTGTTTCCAGGTCAGAAATGGAGGGATGGAACCGCCCGGTAGGTTGCGCTATTCTATTGGGAGTTGCAAGATCACCTTTAGGAGGCAGGTCACCTTAAGGCAGTCTCTCTGCAGTGATTGGCCAGATGCACAAAGGTGGGCTATTTGGGTTGATTTGCTTGAGTAATGAGGGACTCGTAGCAACCCTATAGGACAGGGTAGAACTGTCCCTGTGAGTTCCTGAGACTAAATGTTCGTGGGAGTAGCCACTACATGTTTTGAACTGCTGACCTTACAGACTGCAGCCCAACTCGTAACCAGTATGCCACCAGGCTTCACAGGGTCACTGGAGGTCAGCATTGCTGCGATGGCAGTGAGTTTTTGCAAGGGAACATTAAATATTTCCAAAGGGAACTTCTGATAAGGATTTGTGTTAAGCCCCTCCGTTTAGAACATTAAAACCTTTATATATGTGCTAAATCTGCCAGAAACATCAAAAGGAGCAAAAAAGAGGAAGATCTTCCACGAGATGGATTGACACACTGGGCACAATGAGTAGTTGCAACAATGGACTCAAACACAAGAACAATTGTGAAGACAGTGCAGGACCCAGTGGTGTTAACCTAACTGATAACATCTTCAAAGGCCTTTTCCCTAACAAGGTCATGCTCACTGGTTCAGGGGTTTGGATTTCAACACATCTTTTTAGTGGGGCAGACTTCAGCCTCAAAATACCACAAGAAGGATCCCTAAGCGGCTACTTTCCTGAAATGGTGCATCCCAGAATTTTTAAAGTATCGGCAAAAATGTCCATATTTTCAGCACTCCAATGAAATAAGAAACTCCTATCTGATTGCTGATAAGCACTTGAACACTGTTCCAGTCTCCAAGCTCCCTCTTACTAAACAGCCAAGCACCAGGTGCCCTTACCTGCACCCAGTGAGAGTTTCACTTACCTTCCTACCTTCCAATCCCAGTGCATCCTGAATTGAGTCATATGCTTTCAATGAGAGAGTAAAACGGAGACAAATGAAGCCACAGGTTGGGTAATGACTCACTCCTTATTCCTGAAACAAATGCTTTCTGGGAAAAATATAGATTGAATCATCTAAATAATACAAACAATCTTGAGAGAAAGAAAAACCACAGAGTCCCTGAAAGATTAATTAAATAGTCTCAAGTGTGACAGTTGGATGATTTTTTGTCAACTAGACACTAGACACTCCCGACTACTCTCAATCAAGTGGTAGCTCGATAACCACTCTTTGGGAGGGTGACCTTCTGTATCAAGGAACTCTGCCTGCCTCCATGGCTCCATATGGGCCATCAACCTGAGTGCTATGTTTCCACCAACCTTCGGTCCACATGACCCTGCACCCACTGGCCTGTGATCCTCCTGCTTCCCAGTGCATCATTCGTTCTGCATCGCTGGCATGTGGCTATGTGAGTCAGAAGTGGGACTTATGGACTAGCACCGTACAAAAGGACTTGAGTTGCACTGGGCTGGGATGCCTTCTTGATACATAATTACCTCTTGGGATGAAGCTTATTCTTATACATAGATGAGTGTCACTGGATTTATTTCTGTAGACAATCCAGCCTCACACATGAAGGATTTCAAGTGTCCTCTTGCCAGAAAAGGAAGACCAAAGATGCAATGACATAAGACCAACAAAGCACTCAGAGAATCAAATACCTGGCTGGAATCATGCAGAATAGAGAGGAATGGCCAAAGAATATAGAAAAACTCATTCAATGATCAGGAAAGTTGTGTGGAAGGCATCGAGTCATTAGGTAATGTCCATGGTCTTGAAATCAACAAAATTAGATCCAAATCCCAGCTCCGTCACCTTCTGTGTGACCTTGAGCAAGACATTTAATCTTTGTAATTCTCTGTGTGCTCATCTTACAGGGGAGGCAATATGTTACGTCTCTGATCTAGAACTACAACCTAACCCAACCCACTGCCATCAAGTTGATTCTACGTGACCCTATATAAGGTTACAAGGCTGTAAGTCATTACCAGAGCAGAGAGTCTCATAGTTTTCTCAAGAAGAAGAGCAGCAGGTGTATTGAACCACCAACCCTTGGCTAGAAGTCCAATGCTTAACCAACAGCACCACCAGGGCTACTTCTACCCTAAAGCAGACACCCAAAATTATTTAAATTCCTGTGATGTCTCAAACCCCCTTCCCAGACAACACAACTTCACAAGTTTTAAAGAATGATGTAACTGTTCTCTGACATCTTTTCATAGTGTATCCTTAAGCAGCAGTTTTGATGGACATATTGAGTTTTTAAATATAAAGCCACAATTTTCCCTCCTCTCCTATCTTAGTCACATCTTCGAAGCCATTTTCAAAACATTTTTCAGTGTTTGTTCTTATATTTCCTCCCCCTCGCTTTTTTCCTAGAGATGCATGGGATCATATCTAATGTCTCAACAATGATCAAGGTAATACATTAGAGAAAGCTCAAGCAGATCACTGAATGGAATTGTTTGGTGGCCACTATCCAGTAGCAATTCTTGCAGACGACTTTCTGGACACCATTCAGGACCAGGGGCAAAGTTGTGTAGGGCAGGACTTGCTCTGGGAATTAGAAATGTTTTACTCAGCCTTTGTGCAATTGAGGCTCGCCATTGGATCTACAAGACTATCCACCCACTGACCAGTGATCTTCCCACATTGGGCATCATTGCATGGCTGTGTGCGCCCAAAGAGGAATTTATGAACTAGTATTGGATATATGGGCTAATATTTGGACTTATGGACTTGATCTGGACTGAGCTGGGATGTTTCTCAATACACAATTGCTCTTTTATATATAGCTCTTCCTTACACACATATGAGTGTCTATGAATTAGGTTCTCTAGTCCACTGAACTAACACAAAGTCGAGTAGAACAATACTCCATAGGGGTTGCAACGGCTGCTTTCTCAGAAATAGATTCCCAGGTCTTTCTTCCAAGGCATCTTGGAGTTCACCCAAAGTTCCAACTTCTCAGTAGTCAAGTATGAAAATAACTATTCTATTATAATCTTGAAATTTTACAATGTGCCACAATTCTCTGAAACTCAGGATACAACAAGGATGGATACGAACTGCTATGGGATGGGGAGATTTGAAATTTGTTGGGGGTGAGGTCCTCAGGAAAACTTGATTTATGTTCAGGGTTTTATTATCTCCTGAGAGTAGTTCTGGGCCCTCCCAGTCTTTTTCTCAGGCCCCTTTCATCATCTCCTGTGATGTGACCGCAATAGCCTTTGTAACACAGTGTAGGCCACAACCCCTCTTAAATCGTTTAAATCATCCTGTCTACTTCAGGACCCAAATCCAAACTAATTGGCGTGCAACTCCCTCCCAACTACACCAGCCACTCTCTTCCTGAGAACTACCACTGAACCACCCATGCTGTCTCACAGCTCCATGGTTTTTCCTATTCCTCCTACTGCAGGTCTCTACCACACCTCCAACTCTTACCCATTTTGTGCTTCCATTCCTGTAGAGAATGACAGTCTCAGAATTTCACAGGGCAATTCTATCCCATTTTATAAGTCACTAGGAGTTGTAATCAAATCAATGGCAGTGAGTTTGTTTGTTTGTTTGTTTGGTTGGTTGGTTGGTTGGTTGCTTGGTTGGTTGCTTGGTTGATTGGTGTTACCTAGTGAAATACTATTTATCCACTAAGATTGTACCTCAGACATCATCAGATAATCTTTGCTAACAACATCCTGCCTCCTCCTCACCCAGGACATTAAATGCCTCTGACAGGCAGTGTTGATTGCTTAATAAAACACATACTTCTTACAACTACAAGCAACCCTAAATAATACTGTGAGTTTGGCTTCAGAGAACCACGATAAAGTGAACATCACAATAAAGTGAGCCACAGGCATTTGTGCATTTCCCAGCGCATATAAAAGTTATGCTTTCACTGTACTAGACTATAGTCTATTAAGCATGCAATAACATTGTGTAAAAGGTTGAAATATTGTGAGAATTGCCAAAATATTACACAGAGACATGAAGAGGACATGCTATTGGAAAAATGGCATTGATAACTTGCTCAATGCAGGGTGCCACAAGCCTTCAATTTGTTTTTGCTTTGCTGTTGTTTTTAAATCAATATATTCACACACAAAAATAGAACAAGGTATGCCTGTATTGTGCCAATCTAGAGGATTCCTCAGAGGATATGGTTGGTATCTTCAGGTTGGGTGATTTGGAAATGGCTGAATAAATGGGCTGTTTACAAAGGGGTGGGCAGTAAAGAAAGCAGAAAAGATGTACTCAAAGGTGGCAATCTATCAGGTTATCTCTCCTCTGAAAAGATAAGAAGAGCCGACCATTAGCAGGCCAGAAGAAGAGGCTCTCAGGCCAGAAGGCCCCAGAATCAGCCTGCCAGCAGAAGTACCACAGACATGGAACTTAGGAAATGAACCAACCAGGAACCCACCTTGCTCTGCTCCTCCATATATGCCCCATTTCTGTTCATTCATTATCGACCAACCAGAGCACAAGGCAGGCCATTGATTGCTCCATCTATCGACCGTCCTGTTGAGAGAGCAAGGCTCCGACGTGAGAAAAACAAGTCTAGACTAAGTGTTATCCCTGTCCTCACAGCTGGGGAAAGGGTTGTCCTTTGGCAGTTTGGGTGATGGCAGTAGAAATCCAAAGCCTTTATTTCCTTGATGAACAATCTAGTCATCATTGGCAGTGGGTGGGATTCCTACTGAGGCTGCCATTTTGGAACACCGAAGGAGAGCCCAAGAAAATCATCTACTAGCACCAGCCATGAGGCTGTTGAGGTGTTGAACGCACAAGAGCAGGCGCTTGTTTCAGATTTCTTGTGATGTGAGAAAGAGAGGCCCATATTTACGTAAGCCACTCTTCCTGCGGTGTTTGATCGTTTCCACAGGAAAACGGTTATAAGTGATGTGTGCATTTTACATTTGTTTTAGCAAGTCTGATTAGAATATCTGATAGGGCATCTGTCTTCTCCCCTAGAATCTGAATCCATGGGGTCAGGGTGGACACAGATAGGCTCCTACTAACTGATTATAAAATGAGTAGATGAATCAATGTGCCAAGAATTGAGAAATAATATGGATCCCTGGTGGTGCGGAGGGACAAGCATTAGATTGAAATCCACAAGGTCAGCAGACCAAACCAGCCACTCCTGGGGAGAAAGATGAAGCACTCTGTTCCCATAAAGAAACCTAGATAAGAGCCCGTGAGTCAGGATCTGCTCAGTGGCAGGGATTTTGAGTTCGGGTTTAGATACCATCTTAATGCTTCTCTGAACTCTGTGTCTTTCCTTTGCCTAATTTTACCCTTTGGGACTCATTTTTAAAACGCCTTACTCTTTGTATTGTTCTTCCCCTTCCTTTGTCCGACTCCTGTCGACCGTACATCAAACAGACTTGAACTGCACAAATTGTTTGCATTCTGTTTAATCCCCATTTTTTAAAAAAAGACTCTCACTCTAAGAGAGATGGGCTGATTAATGTACTCCAAATATCTTGCACTACACAGCCAATTCCCTTATCCTTGTTCCATTCATAATGTATAACCCTTCTTTCTTAAGACGTGCATAAAAGGATCCGTTCCCCACCAGCATTATTTGTAACTGTAGAGCTTGAGGTGGTACTAGATGTCAAAAATGAAAAATTGCTAAATTCAAAATTGCTTCTCCCTTTGTTTTAGAGGTGACCTGCAAGTGGTTTTTATTTTTTTAATGAACTAATTGTAGGATTATATGCTGAATGCCCCAAATGCAGGGAGCGAGAGAACACTCAGCACATACCTGCTACAGAATACCTGGTATTGTTTCAGAGCCTCTGCAGCCCCAGACTGCTGACACCTCCATTCGCCACAGCCCTGGGGAGGAGACGCCTCTGGACAGAGAGCCTGTGTACTGGGATTACCAGGGAGGGCAGGACCCAGGGAGCTAGCCTAGGAATTGGGGGTCACCTGATCACTGCTAAAGTGATCTTGGGCAAGTTGTCTTAAAAACCAGCTGCTCAGTGTCCTCATCTCTGACAGTAGAAAGTAAGTCAGCCTCTTTTCTCCCTCCCAGAGAAGAGCTGATGGTATAATTTCAGTTTAACACACACCTTTCATTAAAAGGGGCTGTCAGAATTGCAAAGTATATTCAAGACTCATTAAACCTACACAGATTTTGTGTGACTTAAAAATATATACAGGGAGCCTGTTCCTATTTCCCCATATCACCTTCCCTGCTCCTTCTGAGCCCCATCATGCCTTCCTGACTAGGATTTGGAAAATCTCATGGTTTTTCTAGTGGTATTGTCATCTGCCCTCTAGTCAGCATGGCCAAGTCATGCACAATCAGAAGCTGTACCGTCCTGCTCCATCCTTATGATGTGATCATTGCAGATCAGATCGCTGTGATCCAAAAGTGTTGCGTTGACTGATGTTTGTTTTCATTGACTGTATTTTCAGAAGTTAATGGTCAGATTTCTCTTCCTTATTCATCTTAGTCTAGAAGCTCGGCTGAAACCTGGTCAGTATCATAGCAACATGCAAGGCTCAACTGACAGATGGTTGATGCTTGCTCTTGTGCGTTGGCCAGGAACTGAACCCACGTCTCCTGCATGGAAGGTGAACATTCTACCACTGGACCATCAGCACCTTCAGCCTTGCTCTGTGCTAAGGCGCACAGAGACTCACTGAAAATAACTCAGACATTTTAGGCATCACCAACGTTTTTGTTTTTTGATGGGTTTTTTTTCTCAGAATATCTGAGTCTATCCAGGAACAAAATGATGCCAAAGAGGGAGTAGAAACCACGTGATATGATCTAAAGAAAATCACAGAGCAGTGCTTTGTGGCTGAAAATAGTTCCCTGCCATGAACTGAAATTCCAACTTTCATAGAGATTCCTTCTTATTGTTTACTCTGTCTCCAATTACCTGTCACCTGCTAAACTGTGGTACATAAAATCATCCATTGATAACTATTAGATCTTCAGGATAATGAGTTATTTAGAATCCATTCCAATGAGATGGCTGCACCAACAGCAATGGAACACCAAGCAAGGAAATTTTGTTGTAGCAAAAGTTGCCAGAAAACCAGAAGAAATCTCACTGCAAGCCGGAAAGCACCAAAGTGGATTTGTGACACTAATTATTGGTACATTCATTTGTCCACTTTATATTTATGAAGCATTCTGCTATGAGCTCTGTGGGGGGAGGGGAGAGAATGATACATCAAGTTGCTTCAGACTCAGGACAATCCCATATGTCAAATGAAAAGAGCCTCCTCCATTGGGTTTTCAATGGCTGTTCTTGCTGAACTAGTTACCAGCCATTTCTTCTAGGATGCCTCTAGATAGACCAGAACCACCACCTTAGCAACCTACCACGTGAAGCATTTACAGAATTCAGGGGTTGCAAGACAATACTGAATTGCAGTGAATTATTAAATGTGACTCCTCTAATTATGGCTTTTGTTACTCCCACCAAATTGCCTTTTTCCTGATGGGTCAGGGTAAGAAAGCGAGGAAGAAATGGATTGGCTTGTATGATTCAGCTATAAGTGATTGTTAACAGGGTTAATTGTGATTGCTATACTACTAAATAAAAAAGTCAGCCATCTCTGAAGCAGGAAGGGTTTCACTATCAACAAGAAAAAAAGAGACAGGCCTGGAATATGCCCCTTGGGCCCCAAGATCCCAAATGCATCGACCCTCCTTGATCCAAGAGCCAGCTGTGACAGCAAAGGACTGGCATGGGAGCAGCAGCAGTGAAACCAGGAGCCAGAACATGAGACAGACTGGTGGACTTCCCACTCTGCCCAGCAAGTAAAGCTGAGTGCTTTGAGACAGGATGCTCGTTTGTGGAGTAGGGTACCTCTGAGCACTTAAGTGGGGGAACTGGTTTGGCTGACCATGGAGCTGGAGCTGCATGTCTTTGGGTTCAGACTTATAGTGGAGTGGCATGCCCTTTGGGCATTTATTATCAGCTCTAAAAGTGCTTTGTAACATTGCACAAACAGGAGAGAGGCCAGGCAAAGAGGCTGAGAGCCAGAGTGAAGGCTTTCTGTCCTTACAGCACTATATCCTAAGCATTTCTCACCTCAATTGTAACCTCTTAACTTCATTAATAAAACCTCATCATCACCAGTGTGCTATGTGAGTTCTATGTGGCCATTGCAATGGGTTCTTGCACCCAACAGAAAAATAGAGTGTGGGGCAAGTAGAGTTCCTTGGGAGGAACAGTTGTGTCAGAATATGGTTAAGAAGGATGGAAAATAGAGGCCAGTCTGAACCAGCGGCATAGAACGTGGCATTGGGCTGCTGATGCTGATCATCGTGATTCTTTCCCTTCACCTTTGAGAAGATGGAGGTCTTACATTACATCACTATCACCCCCACATAATTTTCTGTTTTTTACATCTATGAAAGAATTGAAACAATTGTTGATGAAAATAAAAAATTGCAGCCTTCAGCAATAACTCAATGATAAGAAGACCAAAATTCTCAAAACTGGACCAATAAGTGACATCATGATATACGGAGAAGAGACAGAAGCTGTCAAGGATGTTATCTTGCTTGGACACAAATCAATGCTCATGGTGCAGTAGTCAAGTGACACATTGTATTGAGTAAACTTGCTGCACGAGATCTTTGTGAAGTGTTGATAAGTAATTTGAAAATTAATGTGCACCTGAGCCAACCCATGGTATTTTCAGTGATCTCATAGGAATGTGGAAGGTGTATATTGAATAAGGAGGACCTGTGAAGAAGGGATGCACTTGAATTAGAGTGCTGAGGAAGAATATTGACAGTATAATGGCCTGCCAAAAGAACTAACAAATCTATCTTGGCTAGAAGCATGGCTAGAATGTTTCTTAGAGGCAAAGATGTACTTTGCCTGGTGTACCTTGAACGTGTTGTCAGGAGAGCCCAGTTCCTGGAGAAGACATCATGCTTGGTAAAGTGGAGAGCCCTGAAGGAGCGGAAGGGCCTTGATGAGATGGATTAATACAGTAGTTGCAACCATGGCTCAAACGATTGTGAGGATGGCTGGGGACCAGGGAGCGTTTCCTTCCATAGGGTTTCCTATACATAGGGTTGCTATGAGTCAGGACCTACTCAATGGTACCTAACAACAGCGTGAAGTCAGTGTCATCTCTGTGAAGATGAAAAACATTCAAGACCCACTTGGTCCACGTCAACTTTCTCCTCGAGTCATCTGCTTCTATCATCCTGGTTTCTATGTCCAGGGATACACCGCCATGTAGGAGATACAGGTTTGATCCCTGGCTAAGGCATTTCATGTGCAGCCGTCTGTCTTTGGAAGTTGGTGTGTCGTACTGACACTGAATAGCTTTACGTTCAATGGAACTTCCAGATAAGGCAGACTAGGAAGAAAGCTATAGTGGTCTACTTTTTAAAATCAGCCAATGAAAATTCTGTGGATCACCATAGACTGATCTGAAGCCAGTCTTGGGCAAGGTTTAGGACTAGGTAATACTGAATTACTATGTGCATGGACCTTCGTGAGTTGGGAGTCAACTCAGTGACAGCTATCAACAATCCTAACAAATCGATAGTATTGCAGTGAAAGGGAGTCAACAGACCTCTCCTTGTGCAAAAACAAACAAAAACTGCAGAAGGGCCACACTCAACAGTTCTTAGAATGGCCCCATCTTCATCATCTAAAATCTCCACAAGTACCTGAGACATGAGAGAGATCCCTGTGGAATGATTCTCATCCTCAGGCCCCATAGCATCTCTTGTGTGGCTCCAGGATGCTTTCAGACTCTGTTTTATCCCAATTGTAAGCCTCCCAATGGAGGGGGGGGGGGTGCTTGCCCTATTTGTTCTCCTTTGGTTTGGTTTGATGGTAGTGGTGGGGGTTGCTTTTGTGGAAGTCACAGAAAGATGTCAGAAAACAAAAGCCCAGCTTGGCCCTCCAGGGAAGCTGCTTGGGTCCTGGCAAGTGCTCCCGGGGAATCCAGCCGCTCCAGAGGGTGAACGCATCCGAAAGTTGTGCCTCTGGTTTTGAAAGTACCTAGCTGGTACTTTCAGGTCAAATGGAAATGCTATGCCGAACTCTGTGCTTCAGGAGCTGGAGACAGATTAAGTTCCTTCCGAAGGCTTATCTCGTCAGTATCCACCTGTAAAATGAACTGCAAGAGCAAGTCATCCACAATCAGGTAATTCCTATCATAAACCTAATGAGAAAATAACTCAGAAGCCACCAATGGCTTTGGCCCAAAGAGATGAATAATGTGGAGAATCCTTGGCTGCGAGAAGAACAGAAGAAATTAATTGCCAAAGCCTTCCCAGCATGATGAAAGCCAAGAATTACCCCTGGATCTGCACTTATAATTTACAGCAGCTGCCTCCTTCAGACAGGCCAAAGTGACTCTCGGGCAGAACACAAAGCGCAGCTGATTGCAGAGATGAATCTGGAGCTGGGTCAGCATGCCGTCGCCACAGGGAGGATGCTTAGCCTCAGGCACAGCTGCAGCGCCTGCCTGGAGCCACCAGTCAAGCCACACGGCTCTCTGGGGCTGGCAGCTCATCTTGCAGTACACCATCGCCCCCACTCTCCATACTGTTGTCATCATAACTTTTTAAAAATTGCCCTGGGCGGTTGCTGGAGATATTTTCCAGCTACTTCAGGCTGGATAGTGGTGGGTGACTCACAGGAGGAGCATCTTACGTTCTTTTGTGAATTCCCTGCTCCATGGCAGAGAAGGGACAGACCAGAGCAGCTTCTCAGAGGAGTCACTCGGGGTCAGGGGCTAAAAGTCACAGCATTTAAAAAATCAGGCAGAAGAAAAAAAAAAGTAGGTCAGACTCCAGTTCATCACACACACACACACACACACACACACACACACACACACACACACATATATATATATTCAGTTGTCATCATGTTGACTGCTTCAGGGTAAAATCATGGGTCAGAGGAGGCCTGTGCCCTACACTCTCCATGGATGATTTTCTGGAAGTAGACAAGTCTGTCTTCAAAGGGGCCTCTGAGTGAACACAAATGACGACTTTTTTTTTTCCAGCTTAGTGCCCTGGGTATCAAATGAGGACTAGCCACCTTCCCCAGCCCCACACTTTGGATGGAGCTAGTCTCTGTGATTCTTACACACATTCAGGGAAGAGACTGGCGTTCCTGTTGATAAGGCAGGCAGGTGATCCAGAGATAGCATATTATAACCCTCAAATTAAAAGAACACTCCTTCTTTGTTGTTCTCTGAAAAGAAGCATGTGATCAGAGTTAGCAACCCATGATAGCAACAAAAGTTCAAAGCAGCCAAATTGAAAAATGAGAGGGCGCTCTCCATGAGAGAGAGAGACAAATCAAACCAACAATGGCATAGCTCAACCCAGTGATGATAGCGAAGTGCAGTAAGACGGAAAACAATCAATGCTGGTGAGGGTCTGGAAATATTGGCGCTCTCATGTACTGCTGGTTGGAGTGCCAATTGTACAGCCACTGAGGAAATGGCACGGCCCTCCCTTAAAAGGAGAGAAAGACAAACACCATTTGATGCAACAATCCCATGACTAGGTACACAAGGATTAGTTATTTTTTAAAAAAAAGTATTGTTTTTTTGTGTTTTTCTTTTGTTTTGTTTCTTTACATTTTATTAGGAGCTCATACAACTCTTATCACAATCCACACATATACATACATCAATTGTATAAAGCACATTCGTACATTCTTTGCCCTAATCATTTTCAAAGCATTTGCTCTCCACTTAAGCCCTTTGCATCAGGTCCTCTTTTTTTTCCCCCTCCCTTCCCGCTCCCCCCTCCCTCATGAACCCTTGATAATTTATCGATTGTTATTTTGTCATATCTTGCCCTATCCGGAATCTCCCTTCTCCCCCTTCTCTGCCACCCATCTCCCAGGGAGGAGGTCACATGTGGATCCTTGTAATCAGTTCCCAGTTTCCAACCCACTCACCCTCTACTCTCCCAGTATCGCCCCTCACACCCCTGGTCATGAAAGTATCATCCACCCTAGATTCCCTGTGCCTCCAGCTCCCATATGCACCAGTATACAACCTCTGCCCTATCCAGTCCTGCAAGGTAGAATTTGGATCATGGTAGTTGGGGGGAGGAAGCATCCAGGATCTGGGGGAAAGCTGTGTTCTTCATCGGCACTACATCACACCCTTACTGACCCATCTCCTCTCCTAAACCCCTCTGTGAGGGGATCTCCATTGGCTGACAAATGGGCTTTGGGTTTCCACTCTGCACTTCCCCCTTCATTCACTATGGTATTTATATAAAATGCCTTATACCTGGTCCCTTTGGCACCTCATGATCGCACAGACTGGTGTGCCTCTTCCATGTAGGCTGTGTTGCTTCTGAGCTAGATGGCCGCTTGTTCACCTTCAAGCCTTTAAGACCCCAGACACTATCTCTTTCGATAGCTGGGCACCATCAGCTTTCTTCACCACATTTGCTTATGCACGCGTTTGTCTTCAGTCATCGTATCATGGAGGTGTGCAGCCAATGATAAATGATTTTTTGTTCTTTGATGTCTGATAACTGATCCCTTCGGGACCACATGATCACACAGGCTGGTGTGTTCTTCCATGTGGGCTTTGTTGCTTCTGAGCTAGATGGCCACTTGTTTATCTTCAAGCCTTTAAGATCCCAGACACTATCACTTTTGATAGCCGGGCACCATCAGCTTTCTTCTCCACATTTACTTGTTCACCCACTTGGCTTCAGCAGTTGTGTCAGGAGGGTGAGCATTGGAGAGTGCCAATTTAATTAAAGAAAGTATTCATGCATTGAGGGAGTGCTTGAGTAGAGGCCCAATGTCCTTCCGCCACCTTAATACTAAACCTATAAATATAGACACATAGATCTATTTCCCCATCCTCATATATATATTTGCATGTACATGTCTTTGTCTAGACCTCTATGAATGCCATTTGACTCCTAGCGCTTTCCTCCATCTCCCTTGACTTTCCTCCTGCACTACTACCATGCTCCGTCCTCACCTGGGTTACAGCTATACCTCTTCTTTACGTAACCTTACCCTTGATCATTCCCTACCAGGCCTGCCACTCCCCCCTCACTACCATTTTGGGTCCCCATGTTGTTCCCTTGTCCCTGTGTTTGTTAACACCACTTCCTTAGCCCCCCCACCTCCCTCTATCCCAAGTGCCCCCTGGAACTGTCGGTCCCGTTGTTTTTCCTCCAGATAGTTCACCCACCCTGTCTTGTTTAGACAGACCTGTGGAGACAATAACATGCATGAAAACAAGACAGAGGAAAACAAAGCAACAGTATATAACCAGACAACAAAACAACAAAAACAAACCACTGACAAAGAACAAAACAAAACACATCAAGAAAGAAAAGCTTGTAGTTAGTTCAAGTATCGTTTGTTGGCCCTTAGGAGTGTTTTCCAGTCCAGTCTGTTGCAGCACCATGCCCTGGCCCCAAAGTCCACTTTCAGCATTCCCTGGGGACCTTGCCACTCCATTCCCTTGCTGTCCCGCTGCACTCCCCCAATGCTTTGCCTCGGTGTGGTGGGATCAGGTCAGGTGCAATTCCCACACTGTGTCTCCAGTGCTGTCCCCTGTATCGCCCTTGGTCACTGAGGGGCATCATGTCTCATAGTGGGGCCATGCCATGTTGTTCTCTCTGTGGACTGATTGTTATAAGATCAGAGTCACCTTTATTAAAGGTATCTGTGGTAGGTACATAATCTATTGTCATTTAGAAATTTTAAGAGTGAAGGGTGGAGTTTAACCTGTCAATCAGGTCTCAGCTTGATGACCTCATTTGGAGGTGCTAAGGAGATAAAGAGCTTGCTGGAGGTGGGATAAACACAAGCTGTGAGACATTCCTTCTGACAAGACACATGGATAGTTCCATACCAAGATGCTTCTCCCTACTGCCACTAGATCCACAAGATTTTTCCACCCACTAGCCTGTGACCTTCCTGCATTTGACATTATTGCATGGCTGCCTGAGTCTAAAGAGGAATTTATGCACTTGTATTGACATATGGGTTAATATTGGACTGATGGACTTTATCTGGACTGGATTGGGATATTTTCTTAATGTACAGTTATTCTTTTATATAAAACTCTTTCTTATACAAATATGAAAGTCTCTGGATTTGTTTCTCTAGTCTACCCGGACTAACACATTAAAGCTATCACAATTTGAAACTACTGTTTTTTGACATAACCTCCATGTAAGTCTGTGCTTTTCTGAAAGAAGCATATTCATCTCTTTAACACTACCATGGATAACTTTGCACTCTTCGATTCACATCATGTCAAAAATGGTAGTCTGAGCTTCCTTGAGGGATTAAGATCATGTTCCTTTTCAATGTTCTTTGAGTAAGGGTAACTAAGAAGAAGTTGAAAAGAGAAAAATTGGGTCTTTAAGATGGGATAGAATATATTTCCCCCCAAAAATTCTCATAGGACAGCCCTTACTACCATGAATGAGCTACTACATTATTATGATGCGGGGCGGGGGAGGGGGTGGATTTTTTTTCAGTGCTTTTTTCCCCTGGCCTTTTTCTCATCAATGTTCAATTTTCTTAAAATTTCTTCGTATTAACCCCCCATAATCACGCTATGCTCTTTTAGAAAACCTGTCAAGATTACCCCTTGAGAACCCAAGGAATAGTTGAATGACCTGATCCAGCAAGCCCTCTGGGAAATTGCAGTTTGGGTCGGACTTTGTTAAGAAGGCACCAAAGAAGGCTAATAGGAGTGTGTTATTATAAAAACGTGTCTGATATATTCACTTACTTTATACTCTCTCTACCTTTAGATGACAAAAGATAGCTTACCAGAAAGGACTCTGTCCCCACTAATGATGGTGACTGAAAATGTTACCATATCTCTGACTCCCATGCCATGTGGAACTAGAAGCCTGTCACACATATCTTAGAGAGATCCAAGCTGACCACTCGGGTAATGGAGTCAGAAAAATCCTGCACACTTGTCAAATTCTCTGCTCAACAATACTATGACATTGACTAAAATAATATTCCTAGAAATTGAACTGATTTGAACCGTAGGGGAATGCTTTTTGACATTTTATGCTAAATGGCAATGATGGCCCAAAAATGAAACTAGGAACTTAAAGAAACAACAGCTATAGGAACGGATTTGAGCCATCGCTTGATCAGAACCCTAATATAGTCACAAATAGTTTTTATGACATGGTCCTACCTGCTACTCAGCCCATGAAGAGACCACTGAAAACATAGATGCCATAGCAAAGTGTGGTGGAAAAGCTAGATGGTGTCCAGCTAGGATGAATAACAGCATATGGGGTCTTGAAGCCTTGTCTCAAAATTAGCATACAGCTAAATAAAAAGTTACCTAAGTTCATATGAAAGAAGCACACCAACCTGTGTGACCCAAAGATAGCTAATAGTAAAGTGCAAACTTGGAAAGGGGAATGGTACCAGTGGTCAATTTCTAAATACTCAAATTGCAGAAAATTCTAGAAGGTGGTGTTAGCTCCACATGCAATGTCAATCACTACATGGGATGAGCCTCCAATGGAGCCCCAATACACATGGGCGAGAAGCCATAGTAACCCTCAAATCAGATGGTGAACACTGAGCCGCTGTACTCAGCCTGGAATGTAAGATCCTGTAATTTGATCTCCCGATGGACTAACTGTGAACTTATGCTGAAATTTTAATATTCTCTGCTTTCTGTTAGGTTCAGTTGCCTAGTTGTTTTGAGTGGCCACTGCTGATGGCTCTTTGCTTGGTGTATGCCCCAGACTTCTACAGTTAGCTCTCTAGGGAAACTAGGGGCAATCTAAAGGTAAGAAGAGGGTTGATGGTTATCTGTGAACAGAGAGAGAGAGGGAGCGGGGAAGGGGAAATCAATATCAATGTTACAAGAAGATAAAATTGTGATGCTTCTTAATATGATTGAACCATTGAATTGTATGATATGTTAATTATAGATCTGGTTTTTTTAAGAAAATTGTCTGAAGGCATCCACTGATCACAAAAACAAACACTCATCACAAAGACGTGTTTAAACATGCTTTATTGGGAATAAACACGTGATCAATGAGCTGAAACACTAGTAGTAATGTTTTTTGACTCACCTTTGTATTTCCTAAAGAAACAAGAGTGCAGACAGGAACAAATATCTGCACTTTCATGCTCTTTGCAGCATTTCTCACAACAGCAAAGAGATAGAAACAACCTGAAAGTCCACCATCACATGAATAGACCGACTATGGTACTAATTAATGCAATGAGATGTTCCAAGACAGATCTATCTGCTCTTCTGGCAGTCAATGGCAATTGCAAGATTCTTCACTACGATCATGCTTCAAATATATCACTTCTTTGCTAGAATTCCTTATTTGTTGTCAAGCTTGCCCATGCATATCAGGCCACGGAACATACCATGGCTTGGGGCAGGCGTACTTTAGTCTTCAGAGTGGCATCGTTACTCTTTAACAGTTTAAAGATGTCTTGTGCAGCAGGTTTACCCTATACAATATGGTTTTTGATTTCTTGACAGCTGCTTCGTGGTGGATCCAGGAAAAATGAAGTCTTTGAAAACTTCAGTAGCTTCTCCACTGATCAGAATGTTGTTTATCAGTCCAGTGGTGAGGAATTTTTCTTTCCATTGAGCTGGAATACATCCTGAAGGTTGTAATCTTTGATTTCACTGGAGTGTTTCCAGTCCTCTTCACGTTCAGGAAGCAAAAGTGTGCCATGTGCATCTCCACCATCATAAATGAGATTCCTTCCAATCCTGATGCCATACTCTTCTTCGGACACTCCAACTTCTGGGATTATTTGCTCAGCGTACAGATTGAATAAGTGTGGTGAAAGCATATAACACAGGTGCACAGATTTCCGGATTTTAAACCATTCAGTATCGCTTGTTCTATTTTGAATACCTGTCTCCTGGTCCATGTCCAGGTTCTGCATGCACACAGTGAATGATGTGTTTTGGAATTTCCATTATTTTCAAGCTGACCCATAGTTTGTTATAATCCACAGAATCAAAGGCCATTTCATTGTTAATAAAGCACAAGAAAACACCTTTCTGCTATTCTCTGCTTTTAGCCAATACCCATCTAATGTCAGCAATGATACCCATTGTTTCGCAGATTCTTCTAAATCTGGCTTAAAATCCCTGCGCTCCCTGTGGATGTACTGCTCCATTTGTTGATGAATTATCTCCAGTAAAATTTTGCTTCATGTGATATGAATGCTAATGCTCACTAATTTCCATATTCTGCTAGGCCACTTTATTTGGAATGGGCAGAAATATGGATCTCTTCAAGCCATCTCCAGCCACATGGCTGCCTTCTAAATTTCTTGGCATAAACTAGTGAGTGCTTCCAGCGCTGCATCAATTTTTGAAACATTTCTGTTGGTATTCTGTCAATTACTGGAGCCTTGTTTTAACTAATGCCCGCAGTGCAACCTAGATTTATTTCTTCAATACCATTGGCTCTTGGTCATATACCACCTCATGGAATAGTCAAATGTCCATCCATTCCTTTTGATACAGTAACTCTGGATTCCTTCCATCTTCTTTTGATGCTTTCTATATCATTCAATATTTTGCCCACGTTGTTGTGGTTAGATGTGGTTGACTCGGTTCCAATCCCAACTCTTACCAACCCTATGTTCTAAAGCATGAAGCACTAATTAGTTCGGCAGCACCCTCCCAATTGTTCTTATGTTTGAGCCTATTGTTGGAGCCACTATGTCAATCCATCTCATCAGGATCCTCCTCTTTTCCCCTGCCCCAACACTACCCAGGGACTCGTCTCTCCTGATACCATGTCCAAGTACGCGAGATGAAGTTTCACCATCCTTACCTGAGAGAGCATTCTGGCTGTACTTCATCCAGGACATATCTGTTTGTGGTTTTTTTTGGCAGTTCACGGTACTCTGTGTATTTCCCAACACCATAGTTCAAACACATAAGTTTTTCTTCAGTCTTTCTTATTCAATGCCCAACTTTCACACACATATGAAAAAATTGAAAATATCAAGTGCACTTTAATCCTCAAAGTAACATCCTCTTCTTTTCATCACTTACATAGGTCTTGTGCGGCAGATTTACCCAGTGCAAGGCACCTTTTGATCTCTTGACTGCTGCTTCCATGAGCATTGATTGTGTGTCCATGCAAGAGGAAATCCTTAACAATTTCAATCTTTCCTCTGTTTATCAGTTGTGAGGATTTTCATTTTCTTTATATTAATCCATTGTAATACATACTGAAGGCTGCAGTTCCTAATCTTTATCAGTGAGTGCTACAAATTTTCCTCACAATCAACAAAGCAGTTTGAGTCATCTGAACATCGCAGGTTTTTAATATTCCTTCCTCTAATCCTGAGACCTAATGCTTCTTCTTTAATAATTTGCTCAGTATACAGACATAACAAGTATGGGGAGAGTACACAACCCTGATACACACCGCTTTTATTGACACCACAGGGTATGCCAGTATTCTGTTTGCAAAATTGCCTCTCAATCCAAGTGCAGATTCCACATTAACACAGTGCAGTAGTCTAAATTTCCCTTTTTTCTCAAGGTTACCCATAGTTTGTTATAATACACACAGTCTAAAAAAGCCTCACAAATAAACACCTTTCTGATATCCTCTGCTTTCAGCCAAGATCTGTCTGACATTAGTAATACTGTTCCTTATTTCACGTCCTCTTCTGAATCCAGCTTGAACTGGATTTTATTTTATTTGCATGTGATATCAATGATAATGTCTAATTTTCACATTCTGGTGGGTCACCTTTCTTGGGAATAAGTTCAGATATGCATTGCTTCTTGTCATTTTGCCAAGTGGTGGCCTCCCAAATTCCTGGCACTTATGAGTGAGTGCTTCTAGTGTTTCGTCAGCTGGTTGAAATATTTCAATTGGCATTGCATCCATACATGGTGCTGTGTTTTGGGCTAAAGCAGCTTAGACCTCTGCTTAGACTTCTTCTTTCAGAACCTTTGGTTCTTGCTTATATACCGCTTGAACTGGTTGAATGGGCAGACTAGTGAATGGTACAGAAAACATTAAAAGAAAATGGACAGAATACGCAGTCACCGTACTAAACGAACTAGTTGACATTCAGTCATTTTGCCCACAAAGAATTTCAATATTGCAACTAGAGGCTTTATTTTTTTCCCCTTTCTTTAATTCTTTCAGCTTGGGACATGTTTAATGTGTTCTTACCTGTAGGTTTTCTAACTCTACTTTTTTTTTTCACATTTCACTATAATACATTATATTCTCAAGAATTCCTTTGAAAGTTTCTGTTCACCTCTTTTACTTCATCATTTCTTACATTCCTTTTAGCTTCTCTGTGATGAAGAACAAGTTTTAGGGTCTTTTCTGACATCCATATTGGTCTCTCTCTTTTTCTCACTCTTTCTAATGACTGTGTGCTTTCTTCAGGTATGAAATTCTTCATGCTCTTCCCCCACTTACCTGCTCTTTGGCCATTTGTGTTCAGTACATCCATATATTCTTGTGACAGTCTCTAAATTCAGGTGCAATATACTCAGATTTATAATTAGGCTCTTGTTAAGTTATTTTAATTTTATTCAGTTTCAATCTGGCTAATGATATTGAGCTTCCCCATTGTCTCGTCCCACATATGTGGTCAATTTCATTCCTATGTATGTCATGTGGGGAGACCCACATGTACAGCTGCTGTTTATGTTGTTTTTAAAGGAGAGTGTTGCAATGAACAAGGATTTGTCTTGAAAAAAATGCTATAATGTGATTTCCAGTATGGTTCCTATCACCAAGGCCACATTTTCCAACTACTGAACCTACCTCTTTGTTTTCAGCTTTTGCGTTGTAACCACAGCAATTATGATGCATCTTGACTATATGTTTGACCAATTATACTGAAGAAGTTGGTATTATTCATCAACATCTCCATCAGTGACTATAGTTTTTGGTGTGTGAATTTGAATAATAGTTGTATTAATCTATGTGACTTTCATATAGGCACATAGATATTATCCTATCACAGATAGCATTGCACTTCCAGATAGATTTTGAAATGTTCTTTTTGAGGATTAGCATGACTCCATTCCTTTTCAGTGTATCATTCTGGCAGAGTAAACCACATTATCATCCGATTTAAAATGGCCAATACCAGTCCATATCAGCTCAGTAATGCCTAGGATATAGGTCTTTTTGAGTTCTGTTTCATTTTTGATGACTTCCAATTATCTTAAATTCATACTTTGTACATTTCTCTCTTGTTTGTATATAAGAAAGAAGTTTATATACAAGAGCATTTGGATATTGCAAAAATCTCCCAACCAAGTCCAGATCAAGTTCATATGTCCAATATTAGCCCATATGTCTGATACCATTCAACAAAGTCCTCTTCAGACCACAAAACACATGCAATGATGCCGAATGCAGGAGGATCACAGGCCAGTGGGCTGGAAGCCTTGTGGATTCAGTGGTGTTGTAAACAGCTCAGTGCTGGCAGGGACCTCGCCGTGGTTCTCCAGCTCCAGAGGTCTGGTTGCATTAAGGGTAGGTCCATGTGGCCTCTCCAGCTCCCAGGGCATAGCGCCGTGTGTCTTGTCAGTAGAGAAGCTCCAAGGAAGTGAGCCCAGAGAGTGAGTCTGTCTCTAGCCTCCAATGAGGAAATCCAAGAATTCCCAGAATCCTTAGCGGAAGGTCATGGCCACACAGAGGCCTCATTGAGTATATCCTGATTGACAGCCTAGAGTCCATCCCTACACCCTTAATCCTCAAATTGACATCAGATTATGTAACTACCACACCATGCATACTTTGTACATTTCATGTTCCAGTTAGTAATGAATACTTATGTACTTTCCTTCTCCTTTTGAATCATTCTCCATCCATAAGTGAAGGTCCCCAAAGCTTTCTTTCATCCGTGTCATTGAGTTGACTCTACTTTGAGGAGGCAGCTTTTCCCAAGTCATGTTTTGATTGCCTTCCAACCAAAGGGACTTATCTCTCTGCACTATATCCAACACTATAGTCACTGCTATTAATATGGTTTTCACTGACTAATAGCTCAGAAGTGTTCCATTTTTTATTCTGTTTTAGTCTGGAATCTCCTTTGACACCTGTCCACCATGACCTTGTTGGTATTTGAAATATGGGTATCATAGCTTCCAGCATCACAGCGGTACACAAGCCACCACAAACTGGCAAACTAGATAACAGACACATATTAATTTGGATGAAGGGAAATATAATACACAATAAAGGGGTGATCACAATATCAATGAAGAAAAAGAAGAAATAGAGAGGTGCACAAAACATAGAGAAAACAAAGGTATATTATTATATGCCCAATACTGCATTGTCAATAGTAACAAATATTAATCTATGAGTGAATACATAATCAGACCGGCAAGATGAATCAATATGGGTAGGTAAATGGTAATACATCATGACCATATACTAGGTTCAAACATAATAGTTCTACACACTTCAAGCACTGGAAATGTATCATGTATACAGTAGAGCAAACAGAGAGCAAAGTTAGGAAAACCTCTTAGCCAAAGCCAAACACCTTGAGAGAATGAGTTACTGGGTTTGGGGGCTCAGGACCATAGTCACAGGGACATCAGATTCAACTGGAATAACATTGCCCCCCAAGGGAATAGTCTACAGCCTACTTTTGGTGAATCGTGACTTTGTTCTTAAAAGGTTGTGAAGAACCATCTAAGGTGCAAAGCAAAGAAAGGTGAAGAAAATCACAGACACATTTAAAAAATTAGTGGGAAGACATAAATGACCACCTGAATCTCAACCACTATAAGCCTGAGACCAGAAGAATTAGATGGTTCCCAGGTACCAAAGAGGATTGCTGTGGAAGAGATCACAGCACACTTTCCTGGATGGAGTGCAAGAAAAATGTAAAACGAAGTCATAAATAAAGACCAGGGTTACAGATTCAATACAGAATGGGGGAACCCCTGAAACTGTCATTCTTAGTTATCCTTAAAATCTAAAACTCTCAATTTTCAGTCCAACAGTAGATGGGTCTAGAAAGTGAATGCGGTGAAGGGATACCACTTGGTGTGATTTCTACCCACAGTCAGGAACTCATGCTACTTTGTGAATTGGTTGGTTTTCCCATTCTACTCTGCTCCTTTATAAGGTTGTGAGTTTGGAGTTTTGCCTTAGGAATCCCATGTGCCTCTCCTTTTATTCCCCCTTCACCAGGAATGGAGTGAGTATAGGGTTTGCATTCTACCTCTAATGGTGCCATTGGCTTAGGGTAAAAAAGATCCCAAGTCTCAGACATAATTCAAGAGGAACATTTACTAAAGCAAAGACATGTCCAGACGAGGGACACAATTAGCATGAGGTCATCATGGCATGTAAGGTTTTTCAGAGACTTAAAAAGGACATGGAGAGGCAAGAGAAACTGTCGCAGAAACCTAACTGCCAGTTGATCAATACACCCGGTGGAACTACAGAAGCAATAACAGGACCATGACTGGAACATGTGCATTATGTTAACGAGAAGAGTGTACAAGATTGGTTCAAGACCCTCCAACCAAGGCAGTCAGTCAATAACAACAAACCGTTGTTATTGTTGTTGTTGTTGTTAGGTGCTGTCAAGTAGGCTCTGGCTCATAGGAACCCTAGGTACAAGAAAGCAAAATCCTGCCCAGGCCTGAGTCATCCTCACAAATGTTGTCATGCTTCAGTCAATCCAGCTTGTCAAGAGATTTCCTATTTTTCGTTGTCCCTCTACTTTGCCATGCATGATATCACTGTCTAGGGATTGGGCGCTCCTAATAACATGCTCAAAGCACATGTGATGAATCATACCATCCTTCCCTTTACAGAACCTTCTAACTATACTGCCAAGACAGTTCATTCTTATATATTCTTTTGCCAGTCCATAGTATTTCAATATTCTCTGCTAATCCCATAATCCAAATGCATTAATCCTGCTTCTTCGGTCTTCCTTATTCAATATCCAGTTTCACATACATGTGAGGTGATTTAAGATGCGAGGGTCAGGTGAATCTTAGTCCTCAAAGTAACATCCTTGCTTCTCAAAAAAGGTCTTGTGCAACATATTTACCTAGTAAAATGAGACCTAAGTACCCGAAAGGCATTTCAGTGCCATTAAAGTACCATTAAAGGCATTCCCAGGAAAAGTTCCTAAACTTTCCCCTACTGGCTAGAGGCATGACAGCAATCTGTTCCCTAATGCATTATGTCAGATGGCAAGGCTAGTCATGCTGCTGTTTCATTGTTAGAAGGAATTCAATGGAGGTTGCATTTATCTGGAGACTCATTAATGGGTTTGGGGCTTCTACTGTAAACTATACCAAACCCCAAACCAAACACATTGCCCTGGAGTCGATGCTGACTCAGAGTGACTCCCTGTGGCTTACCGAGACTGTAACTGTTTACAGGAGTAGAAAGAACAGTCCTTCTCTTGAGGACCTACTGGTGGTTTCGAACTGCTGAACATGAAGATTGCAGCTCATTGGCCACCGCTACACAAGCAGGGCTTCAAACTCACTGCTCAAAAGTTCAAACTCTAATAAACAATCCTTTACTAAATGAATCTAGCCTTGATGATGCTTCCAGTGGGGGTTCAAACCAGTTCTTACCAATTCAGTTATGGCTGACAAAATGAACCAGAACAAGGTTGAATTTATAAAACGTAGATGAACCAGAACAGTAGCCAGAACAGGAAAGAGTACAGGTAGACACCCTGCTAGAAGCTTATCTCCCTCTCACTGAACACTAGCAGGGTGCTTGTTCCCTAGCAACCAAATGTTTGAAATGGCAGAGTCAGAAATAACAGTGTCCAGTTCAAATGTGGTGGCCAACAGGTCACCTTCAGCATGTGTCATTTGTGCCCATAATTTTTGTCTATTAAGGCTATCATTCTGTTCTACCCAAGTTAGGGTCTGTCCCAAAGTTGCTTTGTCAGCCCTGACTGGACTCATTCAATCCAGTTCAAAGCCCTGACTTTCAGCACTGTGACTGGGTCCGTTAAACGTAAAGATTTGGAAGCACGATATTCACATGGATGTATAATATTTTCGATTGAGGAAATTTTCAGATGTATAAAATCAAAGTCTCGAGATGTCCAGGAGAACCCTAACACTTTCATGAAGAACTCCAAGCCAGTAGCTACTCCCAAGTGTCCTGGACTTTCTGGAATCCCAGCAGAGAGGAGGCTGCCGACAGCACCCGTGCACTTCCTCCCATGCCTTCCGACGAACCATTTCGCATCCTCCAACTAAGGGGAGTTTTGAAATCAATTAGAAGCAGTTCATACTGAAAACCACCTGGACTTTGTGTCTCTCAAACATTTGTTACTTTACTAGGGCTTTGGTGGCGTTGTCCGGTGTTTGACTGGTAAGCACAAGGTTGAGGGTTCAAACTCGATAACTGCTTGGGAGAATGGAGAGGCTCTCCACTCAGACAACGAAAAATAGGTAGTCTTAGAAACCTTACACAGTGTCGCCATGAGTCAGAATCCACTTGATTGGGGGTGGGTTGGTTTGGGCTTCTCACTTACAGAAATGTTCACATGTGGCTCTCGTTCCACATGCCTGACACTCCAAGTGGCAGGATCTGCTTCGTCTTCCACAATTAACCACACAGCAGCCCTCTGTTTCTGTGGCTATAAACCTTTGGGGCGCAGAAAGGCTCATCTTTCTGTAGCTGTGCTGCTGGTGGGTTTGAACACCTGGCCTTGTGGTTAGCAGTGCAGAGCTTTCCCAACGTTGCCACCAGGGCTCTTTGCTTTCTGGAATTGATTAAATATTTGTGAAATGACCGCATAGGAAGATTACAGGAATGATTCTCTGTCATGACGATGTTAGTTTGGTCACATTACAGCCATAAAGTGCTATAATGAAAAAAATAATTGAAAACTGTGAGAATTCATTGTTATTGTGCAAATGTTTCTGGAGGCATAAATAGTATCAAATGTCTACATACTTTATTTTAGAATGTTTGGACTTCTTAATTTAGCATTGTACAAATCAGTTTATTACGTATGCTTTTTCCAAGATCTGATGGTGAATTGAAAATCCTTTAGTTTACATCAAAAACACCTTCCATGCCATGCTACATACCACTCCATCTCTACAGATGGTCTGTATAGATACTCTGGATCACTAGAACCTCTTTAGGAAAATGTAATTAATAAATAATCCAAACCTAGATAGCTCCTGAGAAGCAAGACTAGGGGAATGATGATTTGTTTTTGTGGCAAGACAATCGATGGACAAGGTTATCAACAGAGTGCAAAGGGTTTAAACAATTGGGATGGATCAATGCTCATCTCTGGGTTTATATCAACATTCCAGCTATGTTTTTCTTATATAGGGCCAAGCGTTCCTAATAAGCCTAGCTCTCCATCCATCCAACCTCTCCTGTAGACCCCAGGTGTGTCAGAGTAGAACGGTGGTGCACAGGTTTTTCAATGACTGTCTCTTCAAAAGTAGATCAGCAGTTCTCTCTTCTGAGGTATCTCCAGATAGACTTCAACCTTTAGCCCTTTGGCTCGCTGCCTGCGTACAGCCCCAAGGAACAAGAAGCCATCAGGAAATGGTCCCTTCCCCCATTTGTCAACTCACTTCACCACATGACATCAACATCTGCTGAGGTCCAGTATGTTCCAGGGACTGAGACTGTACCGGTGACTAAGAGACAGTCACCTCCCCACCCACCCCTTAAAAAAGATCTTCCTCCATGAAGCATGTTATTCTAATGGAGAGAAACAGAATACACTAAATAAACAGAAAGTAGAGTATGCTAGCTATAGGTGTTTAAGGTAAAAATAGAAGCTAGGAATGGGGGTGCTCAGCAGAGGTTATTTTGAGGGGTATTGTTTGGTTTGCAATTTCAGATTGAGTGCTGGAGGAAGGCCTCACTGGGACGGTGACATTTGAGTAATGAACTGGAAATCATGAAAGAGGGAGCCACAGAGCTGTCTTGGGGAAGAGTCTTTCAGGCAGAGAAAATAGCAAAAAGCGAAATCCCTAATGACCAAGGAAAGCGTCACACTATATGTAAATTCAAAGCAACCATGTTCTGATAGTGAGGTTTCAGCATAACCTTTCCATCCAGCGGAAACAGGAAGAGAAAACAGCTTAACATCTACTGAATGCACACCATTGTTTACCTGGCTGCTGCACGGGTCCTGCGCATCTTAGCCCCGGAAACGCAGCATGACCGCCCCAGCACAAAGCAGAGGTGCACAGGCGGGGAATAGGACTGATGGGTTCGTGAGCTGCCACAGCAAAGGACAGGCTGTCCCAACTCAAAGAGGAGATCATCGCATGAATGGTGCAAGAAAGAGGATTTATAATTTTACAATTTTAAAACTTTGAAGTTACGCTCAACTTTCTATTAAAAAAAGAAAGCGACTTATTTTTAAATACTCCTAAAATACATACACACACACACACACACACATACAGTGTGTAGGTGGCACTGCCCCCTCCCCAAAAAGCAACAATAACGTCAAACTCTGTAATAACTCATATTAGCTGCCATCTTGGCAGAGCCAACTCACCCGCTCATGGAGACTCAGGAGCACAGGTGCACCATGGTGCCAGCACATGTCCTGTCTTCAGGAAGCTTGAAGCTCCTTCTTGCAGTCATTATGTCTATATCAATATCATTCCACAGTCCCATTAAAAGATTGCCTTCTCCTCTGGACCCCCAATCATTCAACACAGTAGCCTTCTGAGTTATCTGTTCCTTCTGATCATGCATCCAAACTAGGCAAATCAATGGGTCGGAAAATGACCTATGGTCCACAGTTTTCACGGTCTATGTTGCAGAAGTATATTGCCAGGCCTTTCTTCCTAGTCTGCCATAGCCTGAAAGTTCTGCTGAAACCTGTCCATCACACGAACTCCTCTTGGTATTTGAAATGCCAGTGGTATAGCTTCCGGCCCAGAAACAGTATAAAACAAAACCACAGTGTGGCAGACAGACAGACGTGGGGGAGGGGGACGGGTGGTAATGTCCGACCAGCCTGATAACCATGTCAGACAATAGTTTTCTTCCAGGGATACTACAGAAGGGATTTCAGCATCAGGACATAAAATATTCTGAATTAGCCCATTTTACTTGACAAATTATGTGGCTACACCTCACCTCTGCTCAGGCCACAGTGCTAGGCTTAGCCAATCTCTTTTCATTCCAGTGGCCTGTTTTATTTTTGTCCCTTCAGACGAAAGAGAGAAAGAGAGAAAGAAAGAAAGGAAAGAAAAAAAGAAAGAAAGAAAGACAGCAACTGTACTTGTGGTTGTCAGATCTTATGTGACTGTGAGAGTTATGCTGAAGGTAGAGAAAACCATTAATAGGGATATTATGGTGCCAAAGGATTCCCAACTGTATTCCCTCATTAAGAGGACATCTGTAACTCAGAGGACTCTTCTCAGCAAATAAGCAGGAGAGATAGATATCTTAGGTGTATGCTAATACAACAAATTGATTTCTTCTCTGATTATAAAGCATGTGAATCCTTTTCCTGAGAATTGCACCATGATTCAGGGGGAAACTGAACTGATCTAAAAGTCATTTTGATCAATAACCCAATAATCATCATTTATTCATCTCCTGCACAAGTCATAGCAACATACGCCCTGCGCTCTACCCAAGTTAGGTTTATCCCCCCCTACATTAAGTTATCAAGCAGACACTAGGCATGTATATGTTGGGCCCTCAATCAATGTACAGCCACAATATCTGGGCACCTCTTAGGGAGCTCCATGATATTAAAAGTTTTTCATTACTTTTCGCACATTCGCTCTTCCATTCAGCAAAGCCTACCCTATGGGTGTATTTTTTTCTCCCTCAAAATGTCTTTATGCCGTATCCTTCTATTCTCTGACTGAAATTCATCTGTGTTTATTCCTCAAGCTCTTGCACTTATATATTTTATTACAACTTCTTCATACCCTTTCCCATTCCCAAACCTAATCCTGTTCTTCTTTACCCCGAGGGCCCCTGCCAATATAACTTCAGGTGAAGCAAATGAAAATACGAGCTTCTGCCCAGGGCTTCAGACTTCCTCCACCAAAATTAAAACGTAAAAACATTACATGGATATTAATATTATACTCCCTGCCTTGCAAAGCTTCAATACCGCTCCGTGGCCTGTCAGTCAACAACGTTTATTGAGTGTCCACTCTAAGGGAAAGTAAGCTGGCGCCCTTTGGAGGAAAGACAAAAGAAGAAAGGCGGTTTTTAAACTTTTCTTTGCAACACGCAAAAGTCGTGCCTTAGTCTCTGTTTTCCTCTATTGTTATTCTTTCATTTCAGTCCTGCCTCCAAATACCTAAGCATCACTTGCCAAAAATGCTTTGTCCCTCTCCAAGATTCTCAGAGAAACCTTTGTAGCATCCATAAATTGTCAAATCTGTATAAATATACCATATCAGTCACAAAAAGGCTAGTCATTTAAAAAATCTAGCAAACCCATGTCTGTGAACCCATTAAGGAGCCAGGAGCAGCAGGAGATACTTCACGTTCTTCATATCGTTTATTGCTCAGCATACTCTGCAAGACTACGGCGGCTCCACCATGCAGATCCTGTGACTCAGAGTCGTGAAAGTTGAGTAAATTGTCTGAGGGGTACATAAAGTGAAACCGAGAATTAACCTCCAACTCAGCAATTCCACTCCTCAGTACGTCCCTAACAGCTATGAAGGCAGCCATATAACCCCACGTACCCACACCTATGCCACGGTGCGTGACAGCACTCCCCACGATAGGCAAAGCGTGGAAACAACCTAACTGCTCACCAACAGTTGAATGGAGAAGCAAAGTGGGGTACAGACATACAATAGAATATTACTCATCCATAAAGAGAAATTAAGCCCTGCTATCAGGAGAGACCAATCTCTGAAGAAAGACATGCAGCAAAAAAGAGAGGAACATCCCTGACAAGATGGATTGACACAGCTGCAGTGAAGCGCTCAGACAGAAGAACAGTGGTGAAGATGGGCACACTGGGCAGCAGACCATTCTGTTGTACATAGGTGAATCCGGACTGACTCGACGGCACTTAACAACTACAACATACACCACGGCATGGATGCATGCTGACAGAACGCTGCATCAAAGAAGTCAATCACAAAAGGACAAATATTA